>NC_092349.1:32941638-33268192 GCF_963676685.1 Mytilus edulis | reverse complement strand
ATGTTTAGCAAAGGGAGACTATAACACAGCTGCGCATCTCCGCTACATTCCTCCCTTCTTAAAACTCGGAATACAGCGAAGCTTTATTTCTAGTTAAACTTTCGAAACAATCTCACACTGTCCATCATCAAATCGCTTTAAACACATTTATCAGCATCTGTAGCGTGATGATCTTCTTTCACTTGTATGTAGGAGACGTTTGATCTCCATGACAAGTAAGCTGTGCATACGTAAATGTTTAGCAAGTACACTTGCTGAAAGTAGAAAGTAAACATGAGAAAACTATACTTAAAAGTCAATTCAAACCGTATAACATATACATAATGTTCATACTGCTAAATTGTTGTACAGTGTTTGAAAATATTCACACAGCTAACCTAGGTACCTGTACTATTTTTCCCAAGTCCTATTAACGGTATAACCAATTAACTCTGTAAACACTTCACCAAAATGAAAGACATTAACATATACACCAGAAAATAGACACATCAATGTGTCCTACACAGATATACAATCCATTAGTCACCTTGACTTATGAATGTAAATCTCACCAGTAGCAGCTATACTAGATACCCCTACTCACATTTTCGGAAGTACTAGTCTAACCTAACCACTCTGGTCTTAAAATAATTCTCAACCCTTGTGAGAAAAACACATCCAGTGCAAAGTTAAATGTCGTTAACTATATGCTATATACTTGAAAATAATTACATGTATTGAGAATGTGAGTGTAAAACTAGCCATGCGGTTGCTTAATCTATAAATGTCTACAAAATGTAATGTATGCAATCATTGAACTCTCAAATAAAATTCTCCTCTGTCTCTAATACTAACAGTTTCTACTGCATATTACTCAGTTCTATATATTTATTATATCTTCTACAACATTTCCTACAAATGTATCTATTCATTTCCTTTTTTTTTTTTTTTTTTTTTTTAAACATAAGTTTTTCCATTTGTTAATAGTGTAATATGTGAACATCAAGTTTTATACATAAAATCAACAACATATATTTATACAACATGTACAATTGTAACATAAAATTCATGTATTAAGTTTAGTAAAAAATAAAGTATCATATCTTGATCTCACTACCAAGTTTCAACTCAAGTCAGATAATACATTGGCCACCAAAAATGTAACAGGAGGGTCGGGTGGCTATGCGTCACCGTTCCCTCTTGTTTATTATAAATGGTTCGTTTCGCTGCGACTGAGCTCTGGTAAATGAGACCAAATACAGATTTTAAGATACTTTATTAAAATACTCCATATAAATTTACATGAAAACAGTGAAACCTGAAGAAAGTATCAGGTCCATTTAAAAAGGTATAATTCCTCCATGAGAATGGCAAAATCTTCTCTTAAATATCCAGTAAGTTGGATGGAACGTCTTCCAAATCAATACCATATAGTGTATGTAAATATACACTTTTTTATTCCTTTCTCTGACAGTGACATAGTTCATTTTGTGTCATTTCATGTTTAGCAAAGGGAGACTTTAACACAGCTGCGCATCTCCGCTACAATTATTATTCATAATTAACAAATATTTTAAAAATTGTATGTTTTCGAATATCATAAATATAGTTCTGAAAATGAATAATCAGTCCCTTGCTTTAATGAAAATGAATAGTCTTGCTTCAATAGTGCAGAAAATGAATAATCTGTCCTCTCAGTTTACAAAAATAAATAACCGATCAAAAACTAATCCGCCTGCCCCCCCCCCCCCCCCCCCCAGAATATCAAATGGTCGTCCCCTAAGTCTTAAGACCGTTTTTATGTTCACCTTAAAAACGTATAACCGAAGAAAGCTACATTGTACTTAGCTTGTTAGTCAAACTTATATAAAGGATATATACATGTATATACTTGATCATGTTGATAGGCTGTAAGGGATCACATCAATCAGGCAATAAAGTTGAATATGGGTTAGAGTATTCGTTATTCTTCAAAACTACATATAATTTTGGCTTCATATACTATTATAACAACTGATTCTCTACCATTTCTACAATGAAATACAAATACACATTAAAAAATACATTGTACAGTCAGGGGACTTACTTAAACAAGTGATTTTTTAAATCACTGATTCAATTAACATTATTTCCATAAAGGTTGGAAGTTAGAGTTGTCTTTCTTTAATAATCACCTATTTAAGTAGTACAAATAAATCACTAGAAGAAGTGATTTGATATTAGTGTAGCTTTGAATATAGAATACTAATGATCCAGGGACTAATTATGTTTCTAAACTTATCAGAACCAACATCTGTGTTGTCTAGGATGACCAGGTCATTTCAGGTGATGACCTTGTACTGAATCTAGGATAATGACATAAAAATCACTTGTTTAAGTATCAGACCTCAATTTCCTTCCCCAAAATCACTTGTTTAAGTATCAGACCTCAATTTCCTTCCCCAAAATCACTTCTTTAAGTATCATTCTTTTAATGACCCCCACTAATTTCAACACCCCCCCGAACAGTGAAATTTTTATCCGCAAACAGTAGAATTTTATTACATAATCTGAAAAATGAAACCTTGAACTTCACAGGAAAAATACTCCCACTGCTGTGAAAAATCTTTTAAGAAAGTATCAGTTCATTATGTAAAGCCATTATTATAGCATTTTTTCAACTAAAATAGAATTTTCAGGTAAATGATAAAATCAAAGGCAAAAACCTTGCTTCTTAAAAGAAGCAAAAAGTTCATATTTTTTAATTTTACTAATTAAAAGATGTTATTTAAACCTTTGTGTTTATAATTTTGAAAAAACTACAAAATTCCAATTTGTGACAAAACCTCAAATTTGCTACTCAAATAAGTGATTTAAAATTCAATTATTTCAGTAAGTCCCCTGACTGTTGTAAGTAAAAAGATAAATTAAAACACTTAAAACAAAATACAAAACAAACAATACCATTCACTTTCTTTTACGATCTTAATAAATTAGTTGTTAAATTAACCCTTACCATTCTGAATTGTTTTCAGAAATTGTCTAAATTTTGAGTATTTGCAAAAATATGCAAATGATATATGCAAATGAGCTGTGCCCTGATGCGGATGCATACTGATTGTAATAAATCTAAGATGGGGGATCAGGGGGTGGCGTGGTCAGGTGAGGAGGCGGGAAGGGTTGGTGGCAATTTGCCCTTAAAGTTGGTCCTCCGTTGTAAAAAGCGTCGATTTTGACGTTTATTAGTTCTTTTTCTTGACCTGTAATTCCAAGAGATGCTAATACATTGTAGATGCATCCATCTGTAGTTTTCATGTAGAATGGTGGACCCCATTGAACACTTTTATCACAACAGTTGTTATGTCAGAATGAAACTGATCTTGGATCATCAGTGTAAAGAAGATCTTTTGCACCAAAATTTAAAAAAATTCCGATTTTTCCAATTTTGAACTTTATTTTAACTGGACTGGTCATGCTAGTCGTTTTCTTGGTGTATTTTGATAATAAAAAAGTTGTTATGTTCCTTTAGGTTAATAGTATTTGTCAAGGTTTCAGTTCTCTTAACTCTGTGTTTCAGACCTCAGAGGTAAGCCCACCCCCTCCAAAAAAAAAACCAACTCTGTCCGATAACAAATTTTGAATTTAGTATTTGAGCTCAAAATGAAAATAAAAAGTGAGAAACATGAAAATCAATAGTGTCAGATTGAGGAAACGTGCATACACTACAAATTAAATGGCATTAGGATGACCTCTAAATGTATGGAGCGCCATTGATGCCAAAATAAACGATGGTCTGGGTATTACGGCCCCCGCACGACAAGGGTAAAAAGTCAATTGAAATAAATATTAATTTATAAGTACTTTTACAATTCTTAATATTTTTCTTTAAATAAATATTGTTCAAAATGTACATAAATATCTCTTACCGATTATAATCTCTGTATAAAATACTTATGTTGTCTCCCAATATTAATTAAGTTGAAATGGATAAAAACTAGACAATGTACGTACTCTAAAGGCGAAATGTCATAAAACCTACACATGTATATATAAAAACGGGAAATATAACAATATATATGAGTGCAACGTTACATTTGCGCAAATACTCCAAAAAATAGTATATACAAGTATTATAAATAAAATAAATAAATTGAGTTATAACAAACAGAAGAAACTCAACAATTTGGAATGACATTTTAAATCTAACATAGACATGATAGAGTATACTGAAAATATTACCCTTTTACATCCATTACCATGATTACTGTTTCAAACAATAAGCAATTAGACAAATTAATAAGTTCTGGAACTTTCTGATGCTACTTGACTTTTAGTCTTTTCATTGTCACATATAACCTTTCACCTTATCTGTACGTTCCACATCTGTCCAAGATCGTCCGGTGGCGCACCACCAAACGATATATTTAGGATTTGCTATATACATGGGTCATAATCACAAGGTTGACACTACTAAAGTCTATCATTGCCACATTGTTTCCTATAATAGTATTTTAACCAGCATGACCATAAAATGACAAGACAAATACTAATAATCTAGACTTAAAATAAGGTGTACAGTACAGTTTCCAGTTTGTTAGCCAATGACATGATGTTAAAAATGCAGGTCAAAAATGTTCATCCTACTCAGTAAGGCTAGCCCCCCCTCCTCTTTGGCAAATCACAAAGAAGCTTCCTAAAGTGTTGAGGTTAACATGTATTCTATATCAATTATATATGATTTTTAAAGGTAATTTATTTTCTTTCTTTAATTTGGTAATTGTAATCGGATCATTGTATTCATAGTAATCGGTTGTACTAATCCAATTTAACTTTATTTTTCTGTATGTACATGATGTAAGTGATGTTTTGATTGCCAATACAATATTGAAGGTATATCTTTTCAGATTTTATATGGCGCAAGGCCAGTCCAATTCACTGGAAGGTGAATTCTTGGCAAAGTTAAAAGTTGGGTTGAAACTACATAACAGTAGAGTAGGAGAAATGCCCTCTAGTTCTGATTCATATGAATCCGATTCTGAATCCTTTGAATCATATTCACCATGCTACAGAAATGCTGCAAAAACTCTACCATCCTCAACCCAGAAATGGACATCTACAATGCTGGAATCTCTTGATATATTTTATAATAATGATTTCCATCAATCACCAACAGACATCTTGAATATGATTACAAAAGATACAGGAATATTTGGTACTTCAACAGAGCAACAAAACCTGTATGTAGAAGGCATGAAAAACAGTATGACGTTTGATTGTTCCATTCAGGATTTTATAGAAATAATGCAGAAGAAAAACATGTTTACAGTGTTGGACAAAGAAATTGCAAACATTAAAGATTTAAGGTATTTTTAGTATCATGTATGCTCTATACAAGTATTCTTTCTCAGTAGTTCCACCTTGAAATATTGTAGTATTTTAACTTCTTCTTTTGAGAATTAGTATTAGCCTCCTTCAAGTAGGAGCACCTTAAAATGGAGCATTAAAACTTACTGGAGATTTTGTACAACATATGCAATTATTAGGAGTGATTATTCTACATCGCTTATTTACGAGGACATATAATTTTGTCATGAAATAAATATTGTACCTGAAAAATCAGATATGCGAATTCACAAGGAAGCTTTCTCACACATATAAATCATCCAATCCAATTTAGTCTTTTAATTGAAATAAATTTGCATTAATAAAAGAACTGACATTTACCAGTCAGAACAAGCTAACAAATCTAACAGTCTGACAATTCATAGAGGTTATCAAAAACACAAAATTTGATGATTTTTCAGAGATGTTAAAGGGGAGATAATACAAAGCAGCAAAAGAAAATAAAAAAAAAATAAAAATAACTTCAACAATTAAATATTACTTGCAAGCTCCTTCAAGCATGTTAAGTAAATAGAGATCACTTTTATAAATATTACCCCTAATTGCCAGTAGGATGAATATATATATATAAATTGTATTTAGATTCAAGACCAGTTACCCTCTCTTTTGATGACCTCAATTGAATTGTCATTTGTAATACAAAATAAGAAGTTGTGGTAAGATTGCCAATCAGTCAACTATCCACCAAAGTTCAAATGAAGTGGATGTACATGTGTAAGCAATACAACTGTTACATCCTTCAACAATAAGAAAAACATGATACCATATCTATATAGATATAGGAAGATGTGGTATGAGTGCTAATGAGACAACTCTCTGTCTAAGTAACAATCTACAAAAGTAAATTATTATAGGTCAAGGTACGGTCTTCAACACAGAGCCTAGGGTCACACTGAACAGCAAGCTATTTAGTCAGCTTTAAAAGGCACCAACATGAAAAATGTGAACAATTCATTTCAAAACAAATAACAACCTGATTAATAACAAATATGTGTTCATAAAAACTAAATTTTGTTCACAACCACTGAACTACAGGCCCTTGACTAGGGAAAGGCACATAAATAATGTGGTGTTAAACATATTGTGGGCACTCAAATCTCCCCCTTGCCCAGGAGAGTTGTTTTACAGCGCAATAAACTGTTCAACTGTCAGAATCAGTTGCAATTCGCTTTACTCAAAAAATTGGTGTGAGGAATAAAAAAAAAACTTAACATAAAAATAAAAGACACAAAGCACTGAAACGATAATAACCTGTATTTTACATTGTTTTACTCTTTTTTTCTCAATTTCAGAAAGGAGTCTCTTTACACCTCCTTGGCAGAAGATTTTATAAGATCGGTGAAAATGATGCTGACACACTACTTCAACTTTTACACAAAGTCAATAAGATGTCCAGCCTTTCACAATCCAGTTCCCAAAGACAGATTTGTTCAAATTTTTAGGACCTTTGCACAGATATGTAATCTAATTGTAGAGTGAGTATGAACTTTTAAAGCCATGTAGAGAACAGATAAAATGTAACTTATCCCCTTATGGAATGACCATTCAACAAAAAATATTGTGGTCAAGCAGATGAAAATAATTAATAATCTGAATCCAAATTTTCCCTATACCTTATAGTGTGTAAAAATATTGAAAAAATATTGATTAATAGCGTTGAAAAACTATAAAAAATTGTTTGCACAAAAAAATTGAGGTTAAATGGTTGCTTTCTTACTATAATTAAAATTTGTGGTCCTTCTGTAGGTGGATTTGTTAGATACGTACATGACATAAGGTGTAAACAGTTTCAGTCATTTTTGACTCATATACATGTATATTCAATCGTGACATTAGTCACATTATCATTGCTTACCTCATTTTGTTAAATCTGTGCCATAGTCTATATCAAGGGTCCAGAAATGGTCATATATGCCAGACATTACCGATTCAGAAACTCAAAAGTCCTAAATCATTTATTGGGATTTAGGTCAAATTTTATTTTTCAACAGAAATAATTTCGGTCATTTCGTTGAGATCGAGTTTCAAAATCGCCATATTGAACATGTTTTTGTTTTCTTATCGATTTTATGTAATTAAACTGCCACTCCAGTAAAGTGTTATAATCTTGAGGGCCCTCCTAATAACTATATTAATGCCTCAGGGAGCTATTGGCTAATGATCGCTAATCTCTTTACCTGTGTTTTTAATTCACACCTGACTATTAATCACAAGCTCCAAATTATAAAGAAATTAAAATTATGCCAACTGTCTTCATTATTTAATTACTTTCCAGCTAAGACAATTATCAATTATGATTAAAATTTGATTAAAACTTGATTTAATTTACGTAGAAAAAAGATTTTTTTCACTACTAACACACATGCTTTGTTTACTATGTAATACGCATGCCTGAAATTCTCTTCCGAAGATTTGACACTAAATCGTAAATTTAAAACATCAAAAGGCCGATGTTTTCCTGTGAATTTGATCAACAAAACTAATCCCGGAAATGAGTCAGGAATTGTTTGTTTTAGTATTATCGCATTACAACCGGTTTTAATTTCGACTTCAGAATCGAAAGAAACGTAAGCCATGACTGAGAAAATTATCATTTTGAGTCATTAAAATCATTTTATTTTTAAACTGTTGCCTTCCCTTAATTGCTCTTGATCGATTTTAGGAAAATGGTAGGATAAATCATGAAGTAAATGCGATGCAACAGTGAAACAAGTTCCTTGGTGCTACGAATATGAGCATACTCATGTAGTAATGAGATTTTGAAAAGGGGCACCAACTTTTAAGTTATATGATAATGACCGAAATTAGGTGAAAAAATTTCCGGATCCTTGGTATATATATAGTAGCATTTGTTACCTTTGGAAAAATGACCAAAAAACTATTTATCATTGGTTCATGTCCGTTATTGTTGTTTTCATGAATTGTTTTATTATACTTACTTTTTAGGCCATTACTTTTCCAATTTTCAATTGTTTCCTATTTTTCATGTCGGCTAACTATACAGCATGTACAGTATGAATTTTTGTCATGGTTGAAGGCTGTACACTGCTCATTGATAATGTATAACACACATTTTGTAGGCCTGGTTCAGCATGGAAAGGTGAAATAGTATTTAGTAAAAGTCGTGTGGTGTCTGCAGCAGATCTTGTTTTACTACCTGACAATTCTGACAATGACAGTGCATTATCTGTAGTCATGGTAGTGACAGTCTATGAGGTAAGATTTGTAGAATTCTTCATAATTGGCAAACAATTACATTTGAAAATTTTTATGGCCCCACAACGAAGTTGTCTGTACCATATAGTTTTACCCTTGTCCGTAATTCCGTCATTTTCTAAACGCCTCTAGATATTGGTCTGATTTTTGGTATGTGAGTTTACCATGATGAGTTACAGATATGGTTTAAGTTTCGTTCCGCTACGCTATTTTTTACCAAAATTAAGGGCTTTGAACTTTGATAAATTGTTAAAAATCAAATTTATACACAGTTTTTTTCTAAACGCCTTCAGATATTGGGCTCAGATCAACCTTAAGTTTCGTTTAGCTCCGCTAATTTTTACCTAAATTACGGGCTTTGGACTTTGATAAATTGTTGAAAATCACAGTTATACAGATTTTTTTTCTAAACGCCTTCAGATGTTGGGCTGATTTTTGGTATGTAAATTAACCATGATGAGTTACAGATCAAGTTCAAGTTTTGTTCCGCTCTCCTAATTTTTACCAAAATTACAGGCTTTGGACTTTGAAAAATTGTTGAAAATCACAGTTATAGAGAATTTTTTTCTAAATGCTTTCATATATTTGGATGATTTTTGGCATGTGGGTTAACCAAGATGAGTTACAGATCAAGTTAAAGTTTTGTTTCGCTCCGCTAATTTTTACCAAAATTAAGGGTTTACAACTTTTAAAAATTGTTGGAAATCAGTTATTACAGATCAAATTTAAGTTTTGTTCCACTCCGCTAATTTTTAAGACTACCATCATGTTTGTGTCCACATGCATTATTGAAATTGCAGATTTTTCAAATTTTTGAGACAAGCTTATCGTGTCGCTTTGGCACATTTAGTTATTTATAATAGTCCCACAGTGTTCAGTTTATACCTAGCTCAAATTGAGTGCTGTTTTTTTTATACAACAGCAACAAAATTTGTGGTCGTATATTGCAATTGTTATCACGTCTTCATTTGGTTTCTGGACATTTACTTTAGTATATAAGTTAATAGGAATCTATGAAATTTAAACACAAGGTTTGAAACCACAAAAGGAAGGTTGGGATTGATTTTGGTGGATATGGTCCATAAAGGGGCCCAAATAAGCATTTTTCCTAGCTTCCAGACAAAAACCTGTGGAACAGTGTATGTGGGGGATAGGACCTTTATCAGGATTTAGGGATCCTGGAAATCTTTTATCGAATTTTTGGATGTATGGATTTCAATTTCTTTAAATTTGGGACCTCTGGATTTTGTGTTTATAAGCCCGGGATTTCGGGATCAGAATCCCTCCTACATTTAGGAATTAGGGACCAAAAAGTCGAAAAATACAAGGGTGTTCTGGTTAATGGACAATTACTGGAAAAAAGGGGGGGGGGGTAATTTTTTTCTCAATTTAGATTTCAGAAATTAAAAAGAAAATTTCCTCAAATATTATTTTTCTTTACAAAAAAAAAAGGGGTGGATGTATTGCACTAAAGCATAAAAAAAATAATATTAATTCAAATCATATAACCTATTCTAAGTTCTTTGACTACAGTTATTCTGTGTCAGAAACTTATTGTCAAATATCTAAATACAATCCAAATATTCAGACCTGTATCAGGTGCAAATATTGTGTCCATTTTTGTGCAAACTATTCAGGGTTGGACCTCTGCAGTCTTAACAAGATGGGCTCAAGGAAGCAATTTATTACCATTCATCTCCTGGTTTTGTTTTTGGTTTGACAATACATTCTATTACACAGATTTTTAAACAAAATATTAAGGTAAAGTTTTTTTTCTAATCAATAGAATTTTTAAATATTTGCTAAAATGAATATATATCATGGGGTTTTTTTCTTAAAAAATATATGAAAAAGTATGGGTCACGGGGCTTCTTTTCAAGCTACAGATTCTGCAATATTGAAAGATTTTTTTAAGACTATGCATGGAAACTCCTATTTAAAAAAAAAACTAAACCATAGAATTTAAAGAAAAAATATGAAGATATATGGTGTGCTTTTAGACAGTAAAGTAAAAGATTGGGTTACTGGACTTGTTTTCTTGATTCAACACAAAATAGCTATATTCATAACACATTCCTTAATTAAAATAACTTTGTTGGATTTTTCTCCCTTTAAATTGCAATATTAATGTTTGAGAATTTAAATCAAACAAGAAATATTCTATATTAGCAAGAAACAGTTGTAAAAAATATTATAAAACCCATATTTTTACCATTTAGTTGAAAATTTTACAAAGTGATTTAAATACATCTTCTTCTGAAATTCGGCAATTTCAACAAAGATCTTTACTACATGTTTCCTGCAATTTTACATTCCAAGATGGTGGAAGGCACCTGATCTACATTAACACACTGATAAATACTCATAGTCATCTATAAAAGCCCTAATATGATAATGTAAAACAATTCCAACTAGAAAACTTACAGCCTAATTTATGTACAAAAAATGAACGAAAAACAAATATGTAACACATAAACAAATGACAACCACTGAATTACAGACTCCTGACTTGAGACAGGCTCATACATACAGAATGTGGCTGGGTTAAACATATTAGAGTGATCCAAACCCTCCTTTTAACCTGGGTCAGTAGTGTAACAGTACAACATAAAGAATATTGTATGTTTTTGTAACAGGTAAACAAAATTGATAGACTAACTGAAATGATCTTTAAAATATTAATGCTAAAATCCTGTGAAATATGCAATAGAATTTTGTATTCATAGTAATTTTGTGTCCGCATGTAATAACTTTCATTCAAATTTGGTGATCCATATGAAGGACTGAATCATTATGCAGTATGTTCACATAAAAATGATACACCAGTATATAAATGATATATAGTGATGTTTCAAATAAAATAAGAAGATGTGGTATGAGTGCCAATGAGACAACTCTCCATCTAAGTCACAATGTGTAAAAAGTTAACAATTATAGGTCAAAATACAGCCTTCAACATAGAGCCTTGTCTGACTTACACCATACAGCAAGCTATAAAGGGCTTCAAGACTAGTGTCAAACAATTCAAACCAAAAAAACAACAATCTATTGACCCGTTATCTTTATAACAACCATGAAAATCTTTTGAATCACATCAACAAATGACAAACCCTGAACAACAGCTTACAAACAAAGATTCTACTAAAACTAAGTTTCATGATATCTTAAAAGGTTCAAAATTTCTTAAACTAACTTTATGTAGGAAGCTGAATGTTAAGTTAAAACTAATGTTATATATATGTCATGGATTAGAATGCTTAAAAAAATAATCCACACTAAAACACTTACACCCAACCCAATACAAATATTAGGTTAACACTTAAATTTGATCTGTAAGTTTTATAAAATGAGAGAGAAAAAATAATGCTTAATTTAAGGAACAATTGGGTTTGCAAAAAAATTTCATTATCAGTGACAATAATTTTCTCTTATTATAGTGAAAATATTAGTACCCTCTCTTTCAAAAAGTGAGGGTATACAGTTTTACCTCTGTCTGTCCGTTAGTCCATCAGTGTCCGTCAGTCCATCTCATGAATTTTTACTTCGCATCTTTCTCAGGAACTACAATAAAAGGATTTCTGAAATTTGGTTTCAGGGTTTATATAAGTCAGTTACACCGTATGATGTGTTTTCAGATTCATCACTCAACAACTTCCTGTTTACCAAAATATTTTGGTGATGATATCATCAGTGAGCAATAGCTCACAGTTTCACTAGTTTTCTCTTGTCACATTGACAATAGTTTTCTCTTATTAAAGAATGAATATAAGCTCATAGATCACCAGTATATTCCAAGACATTACAGATGGCTTGCAGTCATAATGGCGTTCTGTTGTAGTTTATAGAAATCTTATTTTACATTTAGAATAATAACAGTAACAATGGTGTTGACAAAAATGTCATGTTTGAATGCAATTCAAATTTTAGGCAAAATCATCCAAGCGCCTACATTTGATGCATAATTTTGATGTTGAAAATAATAAGCAGAAACCAAAAAGTTCTTTAGAGGACAGTGTTGGTAGTGATTTAGAACTACATGTACATATACAACAGAAACCAGCTATCTACAGCAAAGTTCCACAAAATATTCTCGGACAGCATGGAGGGGAACTTTTAATTCACCACCCTTACTATAGAAAGGAACTGAATCTAACAAAACATGAGTTACATTACATGAATTATCTACCAGGAATGATAGTCATAGGGACGGAGGTAAATATATGTACTTATTAATTTTCATCATTCTTTATTTTAAGTTTATGATAAATAGACCTTTTGCTACTGTATTCAGAAATTATTGTGTGTATACATACTTATTAGTACAATTTTCAAATAATGAACTACATGTATATAAAATAACGCAAGATTAATTTTTGAGATTTTAGGAAAAACTTCATACAGATATTCCTATTTTTGTAATACTTGAGAAGTCCCATTATTCACATTAATAAAAACCTTGCAATAATTTCTAAATTAACAGTATTTTGGCATTGACAGATGAATTTGTGACACTTACACTGTTGACATCATACAACAATCACTCTTCCTTTGTGGCATCAGAGATTTTCTATTGCAACACCATAATTTAATGAGAAATCTTTATTATGGCAATTAATGGCTAGCATATATAGCGTTAGGTGTATTGTGTGAGCTGCATTATGAAAGAAAATTTTAGGGCAATTGGGCTCTGTCTGATCAAAATTGACCTTATACAAGTGAATATCAATATATATGTTATCCTATTTTGGCTTGAAACAAAATCTCTTATCAACAGTCTGTTACTATTTGAAAATTGACTTGTGATATAAACCCTATAAAACAAATCAAAACAGGCGATATCTTTTTGCGCCAAAAAGTAACTCATTTGCCCCACAACTTAATTGGGCCAATACTTCTTTTGCGCCACCTAATTTTCAAAACTATAGGTATCATTTGCTCCAATAAAATGATCATCTAATTGCGCCAATTTTATTTATTTTTATTTATATATAACAACTAAATGATTAACTTCCCTCCTCCTTAATGCAGGTTTGGGATTGGCAGTTTGAAGGTCGCTCTGACAACATATCGGTTGCTTTTCTTTTGCACGCAGTTCTCAAAATTTGACGTTCTAATTTCTGGACATTTGTTTCCATTCAAAATAATTGTACACGATTCATCTGTGAATAACCTATCGCAATACGACTTAACTGTACATCTCCACCTTATTTCTTCAGTTGTCTTTACAAATGCCTGATGGAATTTGTGTTCTTCAACAATGATGACCGGTTTTCCTCTATCACACTCTATTTATTTGAATGGTAACATCTTGACACGTGAAAAAATATTCTTTTACTAAACAATTTATTTTTTAGTGAGTTAAGTGGAAAGGTTAATTATAGTACATGATTGATATAGGTAAAACATGTACAGGTTTGATATTTGAACACATATTTGAACATGTTGAATGATCTTAGAACCAATCACAGTTGTATACATGTACAGGTAAATGTGCACTTGTATAAGGTAGATTTCTATCTGACAAAGCTCAATTGTTACCTGAAAAAAAAATAAAACATAACAAAGATTCATTAGATTAGAACAAAAATGATATTGCTTGTAGTTAAGTTAATGAAGTTAGATGGGGTGTCTTAATTATAATCCATAGATTTTTTTAATAATTTGCTAAATTGTAGTTTAAATCATGCTCTTAATAAAAAAAAATAATAAACAGAATGGGTCACAGGGTTTAGATTATGCATGGAAAACCCAATTTTCTGCCATAAAAGGAAAACTGCACCATAGAATTTTGAGATAACATATGATAAGATAGCTTTCCTTAATAGTATGCTTTCAGATAAGAAAAAGAAAAAAAATTGGTCACCAGACCCGTTTTCTTGCTACATAATAAAATAGATTAATTCCTAAAACATTATATTGTAAAAGTAACTTCATCTGAATTATCTGCCCTTACATTTGAGTTGTCTCTTCTTATGTGGCAAAGTTTGAAAAAGGTTGAATCAAATAAAAGATTCTGTTTTTTTTGCATGTTTTGTAAAATATAACCAAAAATATGATATCATCTCATTTTCTATATTGAAATGAAAATTCTTACACATGAATTATCTACTACTCTTAAAATTTGCACATTCTTTCAAAGATCTAGACTGATGTTTTCTGGTATTTCAAAATTGAAGATGGAGGAAGACACCCAATTTACCTTAAGACTTGTGAAAGATCTTCAAACTGCCTTTTAAAGATACACAATCTGTCGAGCAGTGTAAATGTATTCCACTTTATTTTTATTAAATTGCAGCAGCAAGAAAAATAGCATTGCTTTTATTTATAAACTGAAAAAAGTTGCAAGAAGCCTAGCTTTCTACATGTTCTAAAGATACCTATTCAACTTTTGAGCAATGGTAATCTAGTGTATACTTTATAATCATTTTCTGGATGCATGTTACTTGATTTTAGTACATTTTTGTACATGTACATGTATGAGTATCCAAGTGTAAAATGATGCACATTTTCAAACATACTCAATTACATTCTGTCTGTCTGTTTGTCAATTTTTCTAACAAATATTTCTGTCACACTATTCCTGAGTACTACAAAATAGAAAGATTTTATAGTTCATCAGCAGCTTGCTTTGAACTTTTCAATATGTTGAATCAAGTTAAACATTTTAGTCACACTTTTCTAAAGTACAACTGAACGGAATGATTATGTTTTTATATATGTGTTCAGCACTGAGAAATTGTACCATGTGAGCACTTTCTCAGTGTGAAAAACACAAACATTGTTTTTGCAAATACCTAGAAGTTTTGATAAATAATTTTTCAAATTTTCTTTGCTGTTTTTGTATAAGTACCACATGCACAGTAACTGTTAAATTGGTCAACATTGATGTCAGATTTATAAAGTGTGTGCACCTTTGCATCTGTTAGAAACCTGTTTCCAATTTCTGTTAAATTGAATTGGAAAAGAGGTATGCTTAGGACAACAATACATGCATTCTTATTGTGCAAGTTTCTCTTGCAAATAGATTTTGAAAAATTGTTGAACAAAAAGAATCAAACTATTTTTTTTCATTTGAGCATTTGTATCAAAGTTCATCTGTAATAGTTTTTCTTTTTCATATTTTAGGTTGTGTTTACTCTGCTGAAAATTGATGACTTCCATGTGGCAGATTTAAAGAAAAATGGATTCTCTGAAAAAAGAAAAGCAACTATTTTTTACTCTGAACCAAAGGACTTTTTAAAGAAAAACGATAGAGATCTCTTATTTGACTCATTTGCCAAATTATGTAATGTTTAACCCATGAGGTAATATGTTTGGAACGATAAGGTCATGGTAGTTATGAATATGGATACTTGTGATTTCCTGGTAGATGAGGGGAACCATGAGACAGTGAAAATAGGATTACTTGAAGTGTTGTGGTTGTTTCTGAATCGAATGTAAGAAAGAAAATGATTGAAATATGCATTTTCAGAGGTGTTGAAAGCAATTTCTTAGCATGGAAACTGACTATGGCAGTTAAATTAAAAAAATGACTGTTCCAATTGGAAAAGAGAAAAAGAAATATTAAATATTGTTGTTAAATGAAGCTGTCAATCTATTGAGTAAGCCCATAGGATGAAAACTGTCTATAATAAAGTGTTATGTTGTTCTTAGTCATATTAAGTAATCTATGTAATTAAACATTATATTTATAGAATTTTATTTCAATGTTTGCTTAAAAAAAAACGTAAAATCACAAAAATACTAAACTTCAAGGAAAATTCAAAATGGAAAATCCCTCATAAAATGGCAAAATCAAATGATAAAACACATCAAATGAATGGACAACATCTGTCATATTCCTGACTTGGTACATGTTTAACATCCCTATTTTAAAATACATACTTATGGATGTACTTTAAAAAAAAAAAGGATAAAAGAAAGAGAAACCTCATGAACGTGATGAAAATTAGTTCAGATTCTCGAATTGGTATCATTTGAATTCCATTGATTTCATAATTTTCCATTTTTACAATTATCTGGAAAATGAAATATTAATGATTGTGAATATTTTCATATATTTTCATCATTAATTTATAGGGAGTACTATACACTTGCTCAGGTGTTCAAATTATATCCTACTAAAGGGCATTAAGTTTTTTTGGGTCTGTCCATCCATTCATTCGTTCCTCCATCTGTCCCGCTTCTGGTTAAAGTTTTTGGTCAACTTTGAATTATTTCTTTCTCATTAATTGTTTATTTTGATTTTAAATCAGGTTTATGAATTTTACTTTTGAAATATTTCACATTTTGTAGTGTTGAGTCCTTTATCATGTATACAGCTAACTAAACACTATGGGTTTTACTTATTGTTTAAGGCGGTACAGTGACTTTCTGTTGCTTTCATCCTCAAGAGAACTAGGATTCAGTGGATAGTGGTCTCATTGTTTATAAACAGGGTTGGCAAAGTATTACCCACCCGGGAATTCCCGGGCGGGAAAACCCGGGTTTTCCCGGGCTGGGCAATACTCCCAGAAATGGGTAATAGTGGGCATTACTGGGCAATATGATTTTTTAAGCTTATTTTAACACAAACTTGTAAAGACTTGTTATAGTTTCATAGTATAACAGCTAAATACATGTATATACTTTTTATACAAATAACCATTGACAGTCATTTCGAGGAAATTAAATTTCATTCTCTTCTTTATTAATTTTATATGTAGGCAGAATACAAGATTTTCACATTTAAAGATACCTTTAAATTACCAAGTATTGTTTCAATAATCCAAACTTTGAAAATGCATTTTATTGCAGTGTTTAAGTGAATTGTTAATTTTAATTATTATACATTCATAATGCTAAATAAACACCCTACAGGGTCATGCCATTAACACTTATAAAATTGAAAGGACTGATTATTGTTACATAAACAAATCTGTGTTCTAATCTGAATAATTACTTATTAATTAGTGACAGTACATATACATTATTTAAATGTGATGTTTCTTAAATACATGTAATTGTTAATTCTTAATCTAGGAGCTATATTCAAAATCATTTGAAAAAAAATTATTTATTTGCTTTCTATTTACAGTTTGCCAATCTAGGCAAATGCTAAACAAACAAAATAGGGTATAAATATCTTATTAAATGTATTGCATTTGTGTTTATCACTGAATCCTCTTTAAAATTCAGACAAATATTTTATTTTACCCAGTATTGCCCAGTATTACCCACTAAAACCCAGTAAAACCCGGGTTTTCCCAGTATTTCCCACTGGGCTGGGCAATACTCATAAAACCCGGGTTTTTGCCAACCCTGTTTATAAAGCCACATCACCATATTTTTATAAAAAATAGATTTATCGGAATAAAATTAATTTATTAGATCTTGAGATTGCCCATAGTAACATAAGTTTACCATACAAAATTTATTTTCACCTTTAATTTGTGGATAAAAGCGGTATTGGAAACTATATTCAACTGAAAATGTATAATAATATAAATTTTTAATGTTTTACATTTTTGTCAAAAGGTTAAAGTAAACATTTTTTCAAAATTTTATGAAAATTAAATGAGCCAAATTAATATTAGTCAATGTGTTGGGTATCACCTTAAAGTGACTTTGTGTACCTGTTTGGATCAATAATGATATAAGATGTGGTGTGATTGCCAATGAGAGAAATATCCATCAAAGTTTAAATAAAGTAGATGTAAACAATAATTTTTATAGACAACATTTCAGTCTTCAACAATGGATAACCCCACACCATATTGCCCGTTATAAAAGGCCCTGACATGAAAAATGTGAAAAATTTCAATTGAGAAAACTTCCGACCTAGTTTATAACAAAACGATTGTGGGAAAATAGGTATGACAAACATGAACCAACAACAACCACTGAAAGGCAGGCTCCTGACTTGGAACAGCTTCATAAAGAATGTAACAGGGTTGAACATTTCTGTGTAGCCCAACCCTCCAATTAACCTGGGACATAGGTTTGACAACATAATGTAAAAAGCAGTTCCAATGGGCTATTAAAATTCAAAAGATGGGTACAAATGCAATCCTGATAATGTCATACAAGAATATGTTGAAACATTTTTTGATAGTTGGTGCAATATTTTGTCTTTCCTGATACAATGTTCAAAAGAAATTTCGAATTATTTAGAAAAGGGTTCGATACAATTTTAAGCTTGTTTTTCGTAACTAATAAGATTGTTTTCAAGAGTAAAAACTTCTATATATATTTTCTGTAAAAATAATAGATTATTTGCCAATTTTTCATGTTGTACTGAAAAATGCCTCTAAAAATTGGGTTTCGAAGGTTATAAAAATAACTACCAGAAATGCAAGTCAAAGATAGCAATTCATATTGTTCACCTTTTTTCTCTCTTTCAAATAAACCCAACATCAAGTAAATCCCTCGCATTTTGGTTTACGTTTGTCTTTATTTTATTGGTTATAGAAATGTACGTTAATGATACGTCACTATATTAAGTTCTATCTTGTTACCTTTCTGTCTTTCCTGTTACGGATAGCAGAATTGCGTCTGTAAATGCTAAATTGCTAAGCTGAAACTTTATAACCTTTAGGTGAGTTCAAACAACGAAACATTTCATTATGTGTGCAACTATATTTTATTTAAACCCCTTTAAAGACGTTTTTATCTACTATTGTTTATCCTGTTATTGTAATCATAGCAACCATAGTAACAGGCCGGACATAACAGGATAGACACATTTTTGAATGCTGTTGTAAAATAAGTACTCCCTTTGATAAAGTGATAATGTTTTGCCTGTTGTGAATTTGGATTGCAACATGTAATTGCACTTTTCACAAGTAATATATTGGTGTAATTAATTAATCAATATGTTGGTAACAGCATAGGCATGTAAAAAAGTACTCAATTTTTTTGTTCCCTAAATGTCTTGAAATGTCTTTTCTACATAATTATACAAAGCTGTTTTAAATGTTAAGGTTACTATGGACTTTTGAAATCAACACTGACTAGTTCAATATTCACAAGGGGGGTAATTAAACGACTGATTCATGTATCGGTAACAGGTTGGACATGAACTTCATGATCATGTTCGCTGATTGAATTTAGTATGTAGAAAAAAATGTTACATATAATGATAAAGAAGCTGCGATTTTTCGTTAGAGTTATTATTAACGTTTAAAAAAAGTACCTTTTGCAAATATGAAGGCGATCAGAAGACAGGAAAAACAAATTTGAAATGTGATACTCCGACACTGTACGCACATTAAATGAACAAAAATCGGACTTAAATATATTTTAATCTTATCAGAATAGATCTAAATCGTGTTTATTATTTATGTTCTGACTCGTAAATCCAACAAACTTTCTTCTAAAACTCTTACAACTGCATTTTTCCATTAGAAATATGAAAACAATAGCATGGGTGTACTGAAAATTCAACATTTTTTTAAAATGACCCATATATTTATAACACAATTTCAAATAAACTTTTATTAAATGTAGACCGATTAACAAACAAAAGTAAGTTTACGGCTTGTGGTTTATTAAATCATGAAAGTGATGCAAATGTCTCTAATTAGTTGCGTACGATTCAACGTAGGCACTTTTATTTTGTTCTTTTTCAGAAATATGATCTGATTCACAACTTTAAATGCAAATTTGTTAATAAGTTTTGTTACAAGTCCTACACATAAAAAATCTCGAAAGGGACACACGTTGCTGGTCATGATACTGCTTAAACGATTGTAGATAAACCTGAGATTACTTTAACAAATTGAAGTCTAATGATAAACGTGTTAACGCTGTTAATAGATATATTTTACATTAGTTTTGTGAAGGATTTGTACAGGGAACTAAAATGAGGGAAAATGTTAAGATAAATATCTAAAGATTATAAAAGACAAACTAGTATAAAGTAAAATAAAAAAAAATACTTAACTCCGAGGAAACTTCAAACACATCAAACGGATGGATAACAACTGTCATATTCCTGACTTGGTACAGGCATTTTGTTATGTAGAAAATGGTGGATTAAACCTGGTTTTAAAGCTAGCTAAACATCGCAGTTGTATTACATTCGCATAAAATTCCATTATATTGACAACGATGTGTGAACAAAACCCACAGACACAATAGGTAAAAAAGTTTGAATAGAGGAACAACAGCAACACGAACCCCACAAAAAACTGGGGGTGCCCTGGTAGGGTAAGCAGATCCTGCTCCACGTGTGGCACCCGTGGGTTTGATCAAGTTGTTAGTATAACAAAACCCGTAAATAGTTTTAATTAGGTAGGTCAGATTTGAAATGGGAAACGGGATTTTAGTTACGACATAAGGATCATATGCGATATCATATATGAAACGGATATATACCATAACGGACAACCAACTCTTGATGGCGTCCGTAAAATTTACGAAATGATGATTACAACTTCGCCATTTTGAACTCTTGGTTTAAAAATGAAAAGGTCCCAATTGGGAAGCTAAAATCATATCTTTTGTCGTGAAGTATTATTTTCAACCAACCCTAATTGTCAATTTCTAGATGTAAGTCTTAAGCAAATGGCAAAATAAAAAGCTCATACACATCAAACGAATGGATAACAACTGTCATATTCCTGACTTGGTACAGGCATTTTGTTATGTAGAAAATGGTGGATTAAACCTGGTTTGAAAGCTAGCTAAACATCTCAGTTGTATTACATTCGCATAAAATTCCATTATATTGACAACGATGTGTGCACAAAACCCACAGACACAATAGGTAAAAAAGTTTGAATAGAGGAACAACAGCAACACGAACCCCACAAAAAACTGGGGGTGCTCTGGTAGGGTAAGCAGATCCTGTTCCACGTGTGGCACCCGTGGGTTTGATCAAGTTGTTAGTATAACAAAACCCGTAAATAGTTTTAATTAGGTAGGTCAGATTTGAAATGGGAAACGGGATTTTAGTTACGACATAAGGATCATATGCGATATCATATATGAAACGGATATATACCATTACGGTCAACCAACTCGTGATGGCGTCCGTAAAATTTACGAAATGATGATTACAACTTCGCCATTTTCAACTCTTGGTTTAAAAATGAAAAGGTCCCAATTGGGAAGCTAAAATCATATCTTTTGTCGTGAAGTATTGTTTTCAACCGACCCTAATTGTCAATTTATAGATGTAAGTCTTAAACAAATGGCAAAATAAAAAAACTCATACACATCAAACGAATGGATAACAACTGTCATATTCCTGACTTGGTACAGGCATTTTGTTATGTAGAAAATGGTGGATTAAACCTGGTTTTAAAGCTAGCCAAACATCTCAGTTGTATTACATTCGCATAAAATTCCATTATATTTACAACGATGTGTGAACAAAACCCACAGACACAATAGGTAAAAAAGTTTGAATAGAGGAACAACAGCAACACGAACCCCACAAAAAACTGGGGGTGCTCTGGTAGGGTAAGCAGATCCTGCTCCACGTGTGGCACCCGTGGGTTTGATCAAGTTGTTAGTATAACAAAACCCGTAAATAGTTTTAATTAGGTAGGTCAGATTTGAAATGGGAAACGGGATTTTAGTTACGACATAAGGATCATATACGATATCATAAATGAAACGGATATATACCATAACGGTCAACCAACTCGTGATGGCGTGCGTAAAATTTACGAAATGATGATTATACAACTTCGCCATTTTGAACTCTTGGTTTAAAAATGAAAAGGTCTCAATTGGGAAGCTAAAACCATATCTTTTGTCGTGAAGTATTGTTTTCAACCAACCCTAATTGTCAATTTCTAGATGTAAGTCTTAAACAAATGGCAAAATAAAAAGCTCATACACATCAAACGAATGGATAACAACTGTCATATTCCTGACTTGGTACAGGCATTTTCTTATGTAGAAAATCGTGGATTGAACCTGGTTTTATAGCTAACTAAACCTCTCACTTGTATGACAGTCGAAATAAATTCAATTATATTGACAACGATGCGTGATCAAAACTAACAAATATATCCTGTCACTAGCCAGGAGCCTCTGGCCTTTGTTAGTCTTGTATTATTTTTGATTTTAGTTTCTTCTGTATAATTTTGAGTTTAGTATGGCATTCATCATCACTGAACTAGTATATATATCAATTTAGGGGCCAGCTGAAGGACGACTCCGGATGCGTGATTTTTTCGCTGCATTAAAGACTTATTGGTGACCTTCTGCTGTTGTCTGTTCTATGGTCGGGTTGTTGTCTCTTTGACACATTCCCCATTTCCATTCTCAATTTTATAATAGGTAGAAATGTCAAAAATAGGGGTACAGTACTCAACATTGTGTTATAATCTTAATCACAATAAAAAAAAAAATATTTAACAAAGAAGCACAAAAAGGCATATAAAGAATTTAACAATTTTTTCATTGCTTTCTTATTTTCTTATTTTCTTATTTTATTTATGTATGTTAAAACCACCCATATAGGATTGAACGATTTTAAGTACTGGGACCGAATGGTGAGATTAACATCAACTCGGACGTAGAATAACGCGTTTGACGTCAGAATATACACGTCACACAGGTAGAGATATGAAATACTTTTGTCCGTCAGAAATCAAAAATATGTGATAAGGTCAATATAAATTTCTCCTGTCATCATCGACGACTGTTTTTATCAACCAGTTTTTTTCTCTTTTGACACTTTGGTATTCCTCTTACATAACTCTTACATTACGATCCACATGAAACCCAAACAATATGTGAACATAACATTTTACCAACGCAATAAATGAAAAGGTATACATGTAAAGTAAACGAGTACTAAAATTGTACTCAAGTACTCGGCCTGCCGAGCAGGTACATGTACTCGAGTACTCGTTGCCATCCCGTCTTGTTGAAGTTATTACTTTCAAATGACGAATTTGTTCTTGAAAATTGTAATAGATAGAGAGAAACTTTAAAGAGCAGAAGGGATCAGCAACATTATTTATTTCAGATAAGTTAATATGGTCGAGATTGTCTGTTGACCACTTATAGGAGGACTAGTAATTACCTTTTGGTGACGTATTTCACTTTTTGAGTCGTTTTTTTTTTTTCAAATATTTAAAAAAAGTATATAAGGTCGAATCTAGAAACTGTATATAAAATAGGCTCGTCAAGATATCAAAGTTATTAAAATAAGATTTACTTGTATTCTAGGTCACATCTGTTTGACGTATACAATATAGTTGCTCTACAAAGTGGACTTAATGAAAGGTAAGGCTATATTAGGTAAGGATATATCAATAAAATCAAAATAATCTTTAATTATGTCCTTCTTAGGCTACCATAATACATATATCATAAAATCATCATGTGACAAAATCATCCGACAGCAGACCATAGTATCTCGTCAATAATATGTATACAAGCTGTAAGTATATAAAAAATAGATTTGCAAACTATTGATTTTACTATTATTTATTAATGATACGGTACCATTAAAGAACCCTTACAGGATACAGTATAAAATAACACATAAGAGAAAGAATAAATTGAAAGTCCAATGTTTTAAACGATTAAATAAAAAAAATCAGCTTGCAACTAATTAAAAAATTAAGTTGCTCAGGTTTTTCAAAGTCACCTTAAAATCACCAAAAAGACGTTTTTAAACGAGGACATTGTATTGGAAAATTCTGATACGCCCACAAACGTCGGAAAATGTCGGTAAATACAGACCTGGAGGGAGTTGTAAAATGTTAAAAAGTACCAGGATGGGGTCTCCGGAATAAAAAAAATAATCGGGGAAAATAATAATGTCATCAACTATAGAAAAAACTAGGAAGAGATGAAATTAATTAAACATGTTAAAAGGGCGCTAAAATTAATAAAGAATACAAAATAAAATTATATTTTCTAAGGGACAGACTGAAGACATGATGTAAACGCCTAAACGTTGGAATTTTGATTCTTGAGCCGTTGAAATTTCCTATGGTTATCATTTTTTCTTTTACGTTTTGTAGATTTACTTTGTGAATTATTATTTTTTTTTTTATAGTTTCGTGATGGCATGTAATTTATCGCACTGTGAGTCTTGTTCAGGGGAAGGAAAATCAGTAGTGGCGATACGATTCTGTTCCGATTGCGACGAATGTCTTTGTAAAAAGTGCGTTGAATACCATAAAAAGTGTAAAGCAACCAAGTCTCACCATTTGATGGACTTGGCGTCAATTGCAAAATCTAAAATACCGAATGTTAAGAAATTTTGCGAGGTTCATGAAGATGTATTTTTAGATTTTTACTGCATGCAGCATGACACAGTATGTTGTAGAAAATGCATCCCGTGTACGCATCAGTCCTGCAAAGATGTCCTACCACTGGAGGTCGCTTCCGAACACATAAAACAATCTTCGGTATTAGATGACACATTTAATGAATGGCAAAACAGTGGTAAAACTTTAGATCATTTAAGAAAGGATCGAAACGATAATATTGAACAATTGGAAAAATCAGAATCGGCAATATGTGAAGAAGTCGACAATTTGAAAAACAATTTAATCAAACAAATCAACACTTTGGATGAAAAAATAAAGACAGATTTATCAAGTTACAAGAAAAAATATATAAATCAATTAAGAAAAGATATTTCTGAAATATCTGAAGTATATGATAATGTAAAGGAGAGGGGACAGGAATTAGAATTTCGAAAGGAACATGGATCAAATAACCAGCTGTTCCTTATGCTAAGAGAACAAGGAAAAGGAGTTCAGAATGTTGTCAAACGTGTTCAGGAAATGACAATATCATACAAAAAGGCACATTTGAAATTTGAGAAAAAAGCCGACATTGACCTTACGTCAATGGGGTCGATTTCAGAGGTTAAAAAAGTATGTGACATTCAGTATAGTCCAGTAAAACTTCAACAAGCGCAGTTCAGCCACAAAGAGTTGAGGCTATATTTACCTTTAAGAAGGAAATAACAGAGCAGTAACATCTTGCCGATACTCAGCATATATCAGATCTAGCTGTTACTGCTGACGATACATTGTTCTTATGTAACTATAAGTATGGTGTGCGTCAAATATATGTTTATAAAACTGATTTACAGGGCTTAATACACAATTCAACATTAAATCTCCCTAGTGAACCATATGGAATTTCTTTACTGTCGGGAACAAACAAATCGGTTGTTACATTACCATACGAATCTTATGTACAATTTTCAAAAAAGTTTGACACTTGATAAAACCATCCCATTAGGTAAATGTTACTATGGGATTACCAATACAGGAGATTATATTGTAGTCGGTAGAATAGCAGAAATCAGAATATTTAAAAAAAAAAACGGGGAGAGCATCACGAATATATCGCTAAATGATAAATTACCATATTATGGTGTTAGTTCCCTGCACTACAATCAAAACGATGACAGGATAATGTGTACGTGAGTGAACAAAATAAAAGTGAGATACAACGTTTACTACCAGATGGGCGATTGCGTGATGTGGTGTTGACAGAAAAAGACGGTATTAAAAGTCCATTCGCTATAGCGTTTAATGACAGTTTTACAAAATTTTATGTTACAAATAACAAAGGTTTTGTGCAGATATACAATTGCAAATAACTTTAAGTTTCATTTCAATAGTTTAAGATATATGAGCAATCTGTTGTAAAAGTATTGGCCTAAGCTTACCTTGTTTGTCTGAAGAAAAAAAAATAGAATTTTGTATATTTACGTCACTAATTATTTAATGTTTAATAGTTTGCACTTATACATAAAAACTTAATTACCATGATTTTTTATGACAAAAGCAACTAAATATGTACAGTTTGTTTTCTTAAAAAGAAAAGAATTTCAACTAGTTCAACACATGAACCTTTATAAGTTTTTTGTTGACAAGTCAGGGAATTAAAATATAACGATGCACGATTAATAATGCTATATTTTAGTTTTTTATTTGTGAAATACAGTATTGTCACCCATTTAGCATTTTCATAGCTCCTACTAAATCAAACAAATTGCTTCAAGCAAATTTTCTTGATCTCTTTACATTATGTTTGAAGATGTGCAATCTATAATTTGCTTTCGCTTGATCTGTTTAGTGCACTTGATTAAAAGCAATTGTAAGCTTTTCCGTCAAACCGTCTGTAGATCTTTTCACATTTTAACCTTGTTCTCCGATAGCATTAGTTGTTGCATTCAAGCCTGTCAGGAAAGTTCTTTGAAGCATCAATAGGGGTCTTGAACACAATGAAAAAATCCAGCACCCGAAAAGGGCCTCAGTTGTAAGGTCACATGCACTTGTCGCTGAAAAAATAATTTCCTATATACCTTAACATAACATATTAATGTATATAGGATTTTTTTTTTTAGACAATTGCCTGTGATACAGATGCGTGTTGTTACAAATTACAGTCTTTCATAATTATATCCATTGTCCTTGCACGGTTTAGCAACTGCTTAAAATACCGTATAGTCTTTTGGTCAGTGTATCACTTATTAAGAGTAATAAGTAAACTATGTTTGGTAAATATGATTATTGCAAGGTTCAACTGACCTCGGCCTCATTTTATGTTGCAGTGATCAGATTAAGTTTTCTTTGTCAAATCCGTATCTCTGAGACTATAAGTGGTAGGTTGATTTCATTGGGTGTATAAAATTGTTGAAAGATGTACATATATCTATCAGACAGGTTTCTACTCAGTGGTCTGTATTTTCATTAGATTGGTTTCAGCTGACCATGTCCTTATGTTGATAGTTAATTGGTAAATTTGTGTTAAAGTCCGTTTCGCATAACTGTATTAAAATTACTTTATTTGGTGTATTGAATGATTGTAACGTGTACATTTCTGAATGTCAGGCTTTGTTTAATCTTCCGCATTTTAATGGTACATTTCACAACGTTAGGTGGTCATTGAAAGATCTGCTGCTTCGTGGATAATTTAAGCAGTAGAACTATATGTGGTGTATGAAATATGCTGTATAGGTTTGTCTAGCAGGTTCTTCTTTCCTACACATATTTTGTTTTGTTCCACAGTCTATGTTTTTATGATAAAAAACCGTTTTCCAGATATTATCAGCAATAAGTTAACTATATGTGGTGTACGTACAATTTCTAAGTTATTAACCATTAGATTTAAATTGATGGAACATTACTGCCTCAACAAAAGATAATATCAATCAGTTTCTGAGAATCGTCATCAAACCTTTAAGTTTGGAGTATTTTAATGCCTCAAACGCATATTCTTTAATCGACCGGCGTTTCAATATGACATGACGTCTGCATCGAACACACCTTTAACTTAAATGCACCTTCAAATTTTGTAAAAATTTCTTTGATCATAAAACTGGGATTGTTTTATTAGTTTCATTATGGCTGTTTATGTAGGATTCTATTGGTTGATTAAATGGCATTTTTATTTTTGTGAATCAATATAGATGTATAAAGAAAATACTTTTACCACTATTAACATCGTCCATGGTCTATATGACCACTAACATCCTACATGAACACAGCTTCGTTTTTAAAGTGTCTGTAACGATGAGTAAAGAAATATGATAATCTTTAAGAACGCTATGATTGTTTTTCCCCTATACTATAATCAATTTAAATATAATCGCGCTTGAATTCCATTGACATAGTGGAGACAACAAACCAACGCAGTCTAAATTAAACAGAGTAATTAATGTCATCGTACGGCCTTCTATAATTAACAAAACGTGAACCGTATAGTCAGCTATAAAAGGCCCTAACATGACAAAATTGAAACAATTCAGACGAAAAACTAACAAACAGACTTAAAGACACAAAGTACCAATCGAAGAACACTAGCAGTTATAGACGGCTAGTTCAAAACCAAACACAACTAAAATACATCATTCTCCTTCACAAAATTATCAATCAGTACAAAATTACGAATTTATTGTAAAAAAGTCATAAATTAAACAGTCTAAGAAAAATATTTCCATCATCATTGCTAAATATCTGTACATGAAATCGGCAGGTTCTAATCCGATAGAAAGAACTCATAAGTAGAAATTAAATTTGTCTTTTTCTTTTTTAAACATGGCGTTGTCAGTTTATGTTCGAAAAATGAGTTTGAATGCCCCATTGATGTTATCGTTTCTCTTTTTCAAACATTTGCAGATGCAAGTACAAAGCTCTTATGAGTTTTCAAAAAAAGAAGAGGGACGAAAGATACCATGGCCAGAGGGACAGTCAAACTCATAAATCTAAAAAAAATAAATGACAACGCCATGGCTAGAAATTAAAAGACAAACAGACAAATAATAATACAGAAGACACAGCATAGTTAATTGTCATGTACTAAAATTTAGTTGGTGCAATAGAATTAACCCGTGTTCGAGCTTAAGAGGAAGTTTTACCTGTAATGCAGCCTGTAATGGCTAGATCTATCTAATTAAATTCTCCCTCGCCCTGCTCGTCCGAATTTAAAGCATTTAATCTCTAAATTCAATAGGCTATAAACAAGACAAACACAGATATAGGATTAGTTGCTCGCAGTAACATATTATTTTCTCTTGCGATACAATATTTTATTTTATTTTATTGTACATATTTCTTCGATTGAAACACTATATAAACACATGACATATAACATTGTTCCTCTTTTGCATCGTTTCTTTTCCCCCGGCTAATACCTCCAACGCCTGTACGTACAATAAACATAGCAGCAACTGCACATATACCTATGTGACCAACTTCAATTCGACGTAACTGCGAGCACCTTCGATACTAATACATTTAAATCCCAAACTTTATATAGTACCTTTAAACCCCACCCATAAAAACCGCTAAAACTTCCCTCGTGCCTCCTGCACCTAACATCAAACTTATAAATAGTACATACTGTTACAAAACCAGTATCCGAACTAGTTATACTAGTTCCCATCTATAAATAATACTACAAATAGCAAACGGGAAAAACCCTATTTCAAACGAAATAAAATACATTTAAATTCCCCCTCGCCCTGCTCGTCCGAATTTAAAGCATCTAATCTCTAAAAATAGGCTATAAACAAGACAAACACAGATATAGGATTAGTTGCTCGCAGTAACATCGAAACAAAGGAAATGAAACAGTTCAGAATAAGATGCCGATATAAAAAGTCTTTTGAGATATTGCTAATTGAAGATAAATCTTTAACCACTAAACTGGACCAATATCAATTTCAAGTCGACAATCGGAACATCAAATAGGACATATTGAACCGAACGCTTCCGCAATAGATGGTAATGCAGACAAATCTTTTGCAAATCTTGAATCGTTGAATAATTTCTCAAACTGTTTTCATTGATTCTGTAAATAGAAGAAAACAATCAAAACTTCATACATACATGTACATGTATCTTAATCAGATAAACATTAAACTTCTATAGATATATACATATTTCATATCTACATACGTCAACTTCTAATCACACGGTGTGATTCTTTATGTTATACAATGCAACATAGCTCATGAAAGTCTAAACATATATACATCTCATATCTACATACATCAACCTCTTATCACACTGTGTGATCCTTTATGTTACATTCATAAAAATTTAAACATATATATATATATCTCATATCTATAATATCAACAACAACAAAAAACAAAGTCTACAGCTATGTCGGAAGCTCCGACTTTGCACTAATTTTCTTATTATCTTTGTTACATTTTGATTATCGGTGTAAATTAAACAAGTTTCCACTCAATATGTTATGTACCATGTGTACGGACTTTAAAATATTACTGCTTACCGTTTTAAAATCTCTCCAAGTTGAACTCTTGGAACTGTCCGATTTATCTCACATAAAACGGGCTACTTTTTATACCTACACCTGCATATTGTGGCATCCGGGAAATTATTCTCACATGCAGACATAAGGTCTCAAATATGGTACTAAAACTCTGATCGTTTTATCGTAAATGCGACCTGCTGATAAAATAAAAGCAAAACTGTGGTATTTTATGAAAAAACCTATAAAATTGATGATGATTACAAGTCTCATCTTCAAATCAAATGTATACATATATTGAATTATGTGCAAAAGTTAATGCCTTCATATTTAATCTTTTGTTTTCTATGTATTAATTTATCTATACAACATCCCATGGTGCACTGTGCAACCAATCACATCGCTCCCAGCGACAACATCCCATGGTGCACTGTGCAACCAATCACATCGCTCCCAGCCACAACATTCCATGGTGCACTGTGCAACCAATCACATCGCTTCCAGCGACAACATCCCATGGTGCACTGTGCAACCAATCACAGCGCTCCCAGCGACAACATCCCATGGTGCACTGTGCAACCAATCACATCGCTCCCAGCGACAACATTCCATGGTGCACTGTGCAACCAATCACATCGCTTCCAGCGACAACATCCCATGGTGCACTGTGCAACCAATCACAGCGCTCCCAGCGACAACATCCCATGGTGCACTGTGCAACCAATCACATCGCTCCTAGCGACAACATCCCATGGTGCACTGTGCAACCAATCACATCGCTCCCAGCGACCTAATGAATACTGTCCATACATTACAACAGTTTAAACTCAACTGTTACTCAATTCACCCTGAGTGAATTATTGTCGCACTGCGCGACAAAAAACATCGCTCCCAGCGATCTTGTAAAATAAATTTCATACATACCATTTCAAACTCATCTGTAACTCATATCACTCTTCGTGACAAAATCATCTCGCTGCGAGAAGATTAATACATTTCATATGAAATAAACATTAACTAAAATCAACTAACAGTACCAACATGTGACTGTTAATAGGCTGTTTTGCAAAAATACTGTTGTCATGTGATCCAGCCACAAAAAAGTTTTTGGATTTTTTATATTCTCTTAAATCCTTTACAAAATTTTGATAAGTGTCAGTAAAACTATCTACAATCATAAGCCAAAAAATGGACTTCCATTTTTGTTACTACTAAAACACCTTTGGCTTTGCACATCTGCATATGATTTATTGTCCGAGAAATTAAATTAACAGGAGGAACTACCCAATTATTAAATTTTTGACCAATCATATGCAAATGCCTCTACACATGGTGTACCTGGAGTAAAAAATTTTGAAAAGAATACAGATAATCTCTTATTTCTGTCGTCTGCAAAATTATCACAAGTAAATGGATGGACCCCATAAAGCATTAAAAAAATTTGAAAATATTTTGTGAAACACCCCAGTCATCGAAATCAAATATTTTACTAAGCGCATCTGCGCAAGTATTTTCATTCCTAGGTATCCATTCTACCTCTAATCACGGCTGGTAATCTACACACGCAGAACATTTGGTTCTGCAATGAAAACCGTGAGAGGATTTTCCGGTTGTGCTTGAGTGGAGTAATTGTCACCGCTTCAAAAGGTATGTACATTTCTAAATCGCAATTTTCTTATTCGACTGATCAAAATATTGAAAATCGGAGAATGCTATGCTGTGGTGATTACTTTAACGAAGAGATACATGTATCATTTACTGTTGTACGTGGAGTTGAACTCCTAAAAAATCAGTTGCCGCACGAGAATTTGCCTAAAAAAGTGACATTTAGATTTTAAAATGGTTCTATTAACAGACCTACAAGTTCAAATTTACTTTTTATTCGGTCAATGGGTATGCATGTCGTTTTTGGCGGCGTGGACGCTGTCCGGTGTTGATCGACATCTTAATAAATCTAAAAACCTCATATTATCAAGTTGTCATGCGTGAGGGAATCGGTTCTGATTGAGGACATCGTGAATGCGTGAGGGGACTTGAAATCATATCTCTATATTCAAGCTATCAGTCGTTGAAAGTTGCCTCAATATGGTTAGATTGTCTATGAAAAAACAAATTTGTGTGCATAAATAAAAATTATGAGATAGAATTTTGAAATAACAATAAATGACCATGTTTTCTTTTTATGAATAAAAGTCTAACCAATAAATTTCAAATATGTGTCCAAATTCGTGGATTTGGGCAAATAATCGATATAGTTTACTACCACAATTTGATATTAATTAATATTGTAATTTTCATTGTTATTGATAAATGTTATATCAGTATTGCAAATCTAATCCTGAATTCAGTCTATCCTATTTTTGGGATATTGTTTAAGAAATTCACATATTACGCAACTTTGGGCGTTTATGGTTTTGGCTAACTCGGCTGTGAATTTTTATGTGCTGGTTTAGGTAATTTTATGTATCCGTTTTTATTGTGTAGTTAGTCACCACTTCGATTTTATCATGTATATCTATTATATAGTCATTATATAAAACATCACTGGTTGCAAAATTATGAATTATTCGAAATAACAAGGATGTTCTTATTCCAAACAGAAACCCTAGCCGTACTTTTTGGAACTTTTGGTCCTCAACGTACTTGTCTTGGCTTTCAAACTTTTTTCATCTGAGCGTCAATGGTAAGCCGTGTGTTGACGAAAGACGCGTCTGACATATAAGTGTTTTTTAAACCTGGTACCTTTTGATAGCTATAATTGGAGTGTTTCTCTGTCCTATATGTTCTATCATTTATTTGTATTGTAGTCCTGTCATTTAATGTTGTCTTTAACTGATATATTTACCATTGCCGTAGAAGCGGGAGGTTTGGCATGCCACAAAACCGGGTTCATCCCACCATTTTTTCTTAAAATGTCCTGTGCCAAGTCCGGAAAATGGCCATTGTTAAATTGTAATTCGTTTCTGTGTGTGTTAAAGTTTAAATTTATGTTGTTGTTGTGTCGTAGTTTTCCTCTTATATTTGATGTGTTTCCCTCAGTTTTAGTTTGTAGTCCGAATTTGTTTTTTCTCAATCAATTTATGAATTTCGACAACGGTTTACTACTGTTGCCTTTATTGGAGACATATTTGCAATTTATTGGTACTGTTTATTCATATACAGAAAACTTTGTGATGTATTGTATAAATCAAAATATTCAACTGAATATCAAAATTTGTGTTTTAGCGATCCATTTTAAAAAAAAATACGCAATACAAGGGGAGTTAACTCTTTTCGTAAAAAAATACTGGGCTGATATGAAATTTTTCAACTTTTATTTGTAGCTAGAAACAAATCGTTGACAAAATATTTCCTCTTATTGTTCCTAAAACCTATCTTCCCACAATGTATTTCAAAATTCTATCTCATTAATTTTGTAAATGCACACAAATGTGTTTTTTCATAAACAATCTGACCACATTTAGGCAACTTTCAAATACTCATAATTTGGATATAATATTATGATTTCACGTCCCCTCACGCATTCACGATGTCCTCAATCAGAACCGATCCCCTCACGCATGTCATAATGCAAATATGAGGTTTTTAGATTTATTAAGATGTCGATCAACACTGGACAGCGTCCACGCCTTCCAAAACGACATCCATACCCATTGACCGAATAAAAAGTAAATTTGAACTTGTGGGTCTGTAATTAGAGCCATTTTAAAATCGAAATGTCACTTTTTTAGGCAAATTCTCGTGCGGCAACTGATTTTTTAGGAGTTCAACTCCACGTACAACAGTAAATGATACATGTGTCTCTTCGTTAAAGTATTCACCACAGCATAGCATTCTCCGATTTTCAATATTTTGATCAGTCGAATAAGAAAATTGCGATTTAGAAATGTATATACCTTTCGAAGCGGTGACAATTGCTCCACTCAAGCACAACCGGAAAATCCTCTCACGGTTTTCATTGCAGAAACAAATGTTCTGCGTGTGTAGATTACCAGCCGTGTAATACTATATTATTGTTTAAACATATGTTGTTTACATGTCTCAAATCTAGTACAAGTCTTACGAATTCTTTACCTGAACTTTGTACTGAACAGTAATCAGATTTACTACAAAAGGTGGACACTGTAATATTTTGTGAGCATTTCATCTACCAACTTTTAAATAAAAGTTGCATGCTTAGAACATACTCACTCCTTCTCGTCCAATGAAAAGTCAGTTTTTTGCCCTCTAATTTTCATAGTACATGGTTTTCCATGCACTATGAAATGCTATACATGAATGACTTTTCATTGTCAGTTAATTATGAAAGTGAACTCTTAATAGCTGCACTAACGAAGTGTACAATCCCCTAAGGTATTTTCCTTGGGAAAATAGCCTACTGATTAGAGACGAAAGAGCAAAGATTAAAATAAAAACATTTTGAATTTTGCAAAATGTCATGAATTTTCTAATGGAACACATATATAGAATACACAAAAAAAAATGGTGAGGATAAATAAAATGATATTTATTTAATATATATACCTTACATTTGGGGGAATTATTTTCTTTTTCTATCAAAAAAACACAATGCCAGACTGCTGATATACAGTAAAGGATTGTTTTCGGAGAAACACAATACATTGAAATTTATCAATAAAAAGTAAGCATATAATGTTGAATGGTCTGAATTCAAATATTCATACAGAGAGTTTCATATTTATAAAAAAAATCAAATTTCAAAAAGGGGATTTATATAACATTGTGTTGCTTTTTAAAATAAAAAAAAAATCTAAAGATATAAGTATTAAATTTTACCTGAAGCAGAAGAAAAACAATTTATCCTTCACAAACTATGTCAGTGCTATTTCATTTCATCCATTGAAATGATTATTACCTATGTGTTAAATTTAGTTCATTATAAAAAGTGAATTCTTATTCAGGTTTGAATATTACAATGGGAAAGGATAGTTTTGTAAGGTCACTCGAAAGTGTGAATATGTTCTAAATTGGTCAGACAATACTTGGTCATGTTTTATGAAGATTTAAGCCCTCGGCTTCGCCTTGGGCTTAAATCTTCATAAAACATGACCAAGTATTGTCTAACCTATAATTAAAAGCTGATTTGTTTATCATATTAATGAACTCAACATGGTTCACATGGTTCGGTATTGAATGGAATTATATAACCAAATTCTGTAGTATTTTAAAATAAAATCATAAACCTGTAAAAAGGTTTTTAAAGAACACAAATATATATTGATATTCGCTTTTAACTTAATAATACGATCTCCAGACATGATTTTAGAATGTAAATAAACATTATACTCAACTCCGTTCATGTGCATTCATATAAACATGCTCCTCTTTCACATCGTTTCTTCTCCCCCGGCTAATACCTCCAACGCCTGTACGTACAATAAACATAGCAGCAACTGCACATATACCTATGTGACCAACTTCAATTCGACGTAACTGCGAGCACCTTCGATACTAATACATTTAAATCCCAAACTTTATATAGTACCTTTAAACCCCACCCATAAAATCCGCCAAAGCTTCCCTCGTGCCTCCTGCACCTAACATCAAACTTATAAATAGTACATACTGTTACAAAACCAGTCTCCGAACTAGTTATACTAGTTCCCATCTATAAATAATACTACAAATAGCAAACGGGAAAAACCCTATTTCAAACGAAATAAAATACATTTATGCACCTGTCAGGCTACCGTAGAAAATGTGTTCAATAATTCATCATGTGACACACAAAGTTTAACAAATGCCAGACTATTTATCAGGTAAGATCTAGTTCGTCTATTATATTCAAGCTATCTATATTTTGGTGTTTTATTATAAATATCTTAGATTTTACCATTGAACATGTTGATGCATTTTCACTTGAATGTAATGATATTTATATATAAAAGAGATATGAGTCGACAACAGCATTGTCTAATGACAAATAATCAAAAACGAAAGTACAAATGTTTTAACAATTTCGTAAAAATCATCAATTAGTGTGAATTTTTTAAAAATTCACACTGGACAAAAGTGCAAAAAGCGCAGGAAGAAAGACTCGGAATTGACCAAAGTCGCCTTAATTACAATCATGAGTAAGGGAGTAGGGAAAAGTATGAATGCATAGCATACAATCATGTATTTTTACTTATTTGGGAAAATAAAGACAACAACATTCATGTTCTTACCGCATAGTATCTGTTTATTGGGTCTACATGTTTCGCCTAATCGATAGGCATCATCAGGATACTATGCGGTAAAAACATGTGTTGTTGTCTTTATTGTCGACACATTCTTTAATTTCAAGATGACTGTGAATACCTAGCGGTATCCACTCATTTTTACCTACCGCACAATCACCACTTCAGGTGTTGGTTCACTCGTACTTTTATTATTTGGGAAAAGTAAGTTAATACAGAAGGCTGAATCAGTCATAACATCAAATACTTAATTATTTCTAAACTTGTTTGGCTTTATATGAGCGTCACTGATGAGTCTTATGTAGACGAAACGCGCGTCTGGCGTACTAAATTATAATCCTGATACCTTTAAGAACTAAATTCATCAACATACAGAATTCATTTTTTCACTAAAATATCATTTTTTTTTATAAAAAAAAGTTTTGTCTTTTTACAACCTGTATACAAATTTAAAGGGCAATAATATTTATAACATTTTGAAGTCTTTTCTGAGATATAAGAGAGAAGCTGTAAAAAAAAAGGGTTGGCCAACATAAATTACATGTTATATCTGTATATGTACATAGCGTTATACGGCCTCAAAAATTTATATGCATATAATGTAAAATGAAAACAATAAAGACAAATTCCTTTAAAAAAAAATACAATGGAAATTTTAATACCATGCACGAAGTATCAAAATCCCAGGCACCAATGTGTAACGATCGCGGATACAATGTTCGAGTGTTAATTATTGTGTTGACTGCAACCTCCATACGCCATTATCTAGATATTGAGAAGAAGACGTAGCTTACTATTATTACTCAGTTTTCTCAATGTTTGAAACATAATTTTTTCTTGGATTTTTTTCTAGTTTGATGATGGCATCTAATTCATCATACTGTGAGTCTTGTTCAGAAGAAGGAACATCAATAGCGGCGATACGTTTCTGTTTAGATTGTGAGGAACAACTTTGTAACGAGTGCGTAGAATACCACAAGAAATGTAAAGCCACCAAGTCCCACCATTTGATAGATTTGGCGTCAATTGCAAAATTAAAAATACCGACTATTACGAAATTTTGCGAGGTTCATAAAGATGTTCATCTAGATTTTTACTGCCCACAGCATGACACAGAATGTTGTAGAGTATGTATACCCTCTACACACCAGTCCTGCAAAGATGTCATACCACTAGAGGTTGCTTCCGAACACATAAAGAAATCTTCGTTATTTGAAGATACATTGAGTGAATGGGAAAACATTCTAAAAACTTTGAAGCTTTTGAAAAAGAATCGAAACGATAATATTTGCGAATTGGAAAAATCAGAATCGGCAATATGCGAAGAGGTCATGAATTGGAAAAGCAATATAATCAAACAAATCACCACTTTTGAAGAAAAAATAAAGATAGATCTTTCGAATGTCAAGACAAGGAACCTAGATGAATTAAGGAAACAAATTACCGAAATTTCAGAATTACACGATAGTGTGCAGGAGAGGGGACATGAATTGGAGTTTCTAAAGGATCATGGATCAAATAACCAGCTGTTCCTTAAGCTACGAGAACAAGGAAAAGTGGTTCAGAATGTTGTCAAGCGTGTTCAGGAAATGACCACGTCATACAAAACGATGCATGTGAAATTTGAAAAAAGTGCCGATATTGACCTTAAGTCAATTGGATCGATTTCAGTGTGTAAGGAAGCTACTAACGTTCCGTATAGTCTAGTCAAACTTCAACAAGCTCAAGTTCAGCCAGAAAGAGTTATACTTACTTTTAAAAGAGAAATAACAGAGCAGTTACAACTTACCGATAAACGTATTTTTTCGGACCTAGCTATTACTGCAGACGATACAATGTTCCTATGTAACTCTGGTGTGCCAAAAATTTATGTTTATAGAATTAATCTAGAAGGCATGAAATACATAAACACATTAAGCCTTCCCAGTCAACCGTGTGGTATTTCTATACTTACCGGAACAAACCAAGCGGTCATTACATTACCATACCAGCATTATGTACAATTTATCAACACAAAAAGTTTGACACTTGATAAAACCATCAAAGTAGGTGCATATTGCTATGGTATCACCACCACTGCAGATATAATTGTAGTCGGTAGACTAAAAGAAATCATTATATTTAAACATAACGGGGAAAGAATCAGGAGTATATCGCTAAATGATCAATTGCCACATTACGTTGTTAGTTCTCTGAACTACAATCTAAACACTGACAGCATAGTTTATAGAAAAAACGGAATGATTAGTAATATTCAAGTAGATGGAACTGTTTTATATCATTATGCAGTGTCAGCGGGTTCAGGTCTAGCAGTTGATACACAAGGACACATATACTTGAGTGTATGTGATGAAAGTAAAATACAACGACTATTACCAGATGGACGATTCCGAGATGTGGTGTTGACAGAAAAAGACGGTATTGAAAAACCATACGCCATAGCGTTCAATGAAAATTATACCAAATTTTATGTTACAAATAACAATGGCTTGATGCAGATATACAATTGCATATAACTTTAAGTTTCATTTCAGTTAAAGATATGTTTGTCTAATAAAAATAAAATAGATTTTTTTTAAATTACGTAATTTTATATTTATTGTCTCCCTTTTGGTATATTCCTAACCCCTCCTGCATCAAACAAAATTGCTTTAATCAAATTGTCAAGATATCTTTGCATGATGTTTGAAGATGTGCAAACTTTATTTTGGTTTTGCTTTTTTCTGTTTTTAGTGCTTCATTGAAACCAATGGTAAGATTTTCCGTCAAACCGTGTGTAAATGTTTTCTCATTTTAACCTTGTTTTCCGATACCATTAGTGGATGCTATCAAGCCTGACAGGGATGGTATTTGAAGCACTCCCTTCAAAAGTTACAGCAAAAAGCCTCGCCACCAAGATTGGCACCAGAACTGAAATTATAATATAAGAACATCTATTTATCTCGCAGAACGCTAGACATTGGAATTACAATCAGTCGGCGTCGACGATGGCGGTATAAACTGTTTGTATAGTCATTTATGTGTCGTTTTGGAGAAAATTCTGTTAATTCATATCTTGTACAATTGAAAATGGACATAGGGAATGTGTCAAAGAGACAACAACCAAACAAAGGAGCATAAAACAGGTACAGGCAACCAATGGGGTTCTTCACAGCGAGACGATCCCACATCCGGTGGTGGTCCTAGCTGACAAAGCATAGGCACTTAAATTGTCGCAGGAAAAAATAATTTCCAGTATTCTTAGTACCTTGTTGTTACGAGTTTCCGTCTTTAATATATCCACAGTCTTTGCAGTTTTTTGTACGGTTTGGCGCCTGCTTAAACTACTGGAAAAGTTTTGTTTTTGTCAATGGATCTCTTATCATGATTGTTAAAATACCAATACAAAATGTATTTGATTAATGGGATTCTTCACAGTTGTACGCAGGTATAAACTGTTTGTATAGTTTTGAAAAAAGTGCCGATATTGACCTTAAGTCAATTGGATCGATTTCAGTGTGTAAGGAAGCTACTAACGTTCCGTATAGTCTAGTCAAACTTCAACAAGCTCAAGTTCAGCCAGAAAGAGTTATACTTACTTTTAAAAGGGAAATAACAGAGCAGTTACAACTTACCGATAAACGTATTTTTTCTGACCTAGCTATTACTGCAGACGATACAATGTTCCTATGTAACTCTGGTGTGCCAAAAATTTATGTTTATAGAATTAATCTAGAAGGCATGAAATACATAAACACATTAAGCCTTCCCAGTCAACCGTGTGGTATTTCTATACTTACCGGAACAAACCAAGCGGTCATTACATTACCATACCAGCATTATGTACAATTTATCAACACAAAAAGTTTGACACTTGATAAAACCATCAAAGTAGGTGCATATTGCTATGGTATCACCACCACTGCAGATATAATTGTAGTCGGTAGACTAAAAGAAATCATTATATTTAAACATAACGGGGAAAGAATCAGGAGTATATCGCTAAATGATCAATTGCCACATTACGTTGTTAGTTCTCTGAACTACAATCTAAACACTGACAGCATAGTTTATAGAAAAAACGGAATGATTAGTAATATTCAAGTAGATGGAACTGTTTTATATCATTATGCAGTGTCAGCGGGTTCAGGTCTAGCAGTTGATACACAAGGACACATATACTTGAGTGTATGTGATGAAAGTAAAATACAACGACTATTACCAGATGGACGATTCCGAGATGTGGTGTTGACAGAAAAAGACGGTATTGAAAAACCATACGCCATAGCGTTCAATGAAAATTATACCAAATTTTATGTTACAAATAACAATGGCTTGATGCAGATATACAATTGCATATAACTTTAAGTTTCATTTCAGTTAAAGATATGTTTGTCTAATAAAAATAAAATAGATTTTTTTTAAATTACGTAATTTTATATTTATTGTCTCCCTTTTGGTATATTCCTAACCCCTCCTGCATCAAACAAAATTGCTTTAATCAAATTGTCAAGATATCTTTGCATGATGTTTGAAGATGTGCAAACTTTATTTTGGTTTTGCTTTTTTCTGTTTTTAGTGCTTCATTGAAACCAATGGTAAGATTTTCCGTCAAACCGTGTGTAAATGTTTTCTCATTTTAACCTTGTTTTCCGATACCATTAGTGGATGCTATCAAGCCTGACAGGGATGGTATTTGAAGCACTCCCTTCAAAAGTTACAGCAAAAAGCCTCGCCACCAAGATTGGCACCAGAACTGAAATTATAATATAAGAACATCTATTTATCTCGCAGAACGCTAGACATTGGAATTACAATCAGTCGGCGTCGACGATGGCGGTATAAACTGTTTGTATAGTCATTTATGTGTCGTTTTGGAGAAAATTCTGTTAATTCATATCTTGTACAATTGAAAATGGACATAGGGAATGTGTCAAAGAGACAACAACCAAACAAAGGAGCATAAAACAGGTACAGGCAACCAATGGGGTTCTTCACAGCGAGACGATCCCACATCCGGTGGTGGTCCTAGCTGACAAAGCATAGGCACTTAAATTGTCGCAGGAAAAAATAATTTCCAGTATTCTTAGTACCTTGTTGTTACGAGTTTCCGTCTTTAATATATCCACAGTCTTTGCAGTTTTTTGTACGGTTTGGCGCCTGCTTAAACTACTGGAAAAGTTTTGTTTTTGTCAATGGATCTCTTATCATGATTGTTAAAATACCAATACAAAATGTATTTGATTAATGGGATTCTTCACAGTTGTACGTATCAGTCAGATAAGGTTCGCCATGTTCACCTGACCTCGGCCTTATTTATTGTTGCTGTAATCAGGTTAAGTTTTCATTGTCAAATCCGTATCTCCGAGAATTTATGTGGTAGGTTAATTTCATTGGGTTCACAAAATTGTTGAAAAATGTACATATCTAACTGACAGGTTTATCTCAATGTAATTAAAATATCGATCATTGTGATTTGCGTCGAAGTCATATGAGTATAACGAAATCAGAGGTCTGTATGTTTACGTCGCATCACAGTGCGGAGCTATTAGTTTCAGTCGACAAATACGTCATCTTGAAATAATTACTTATCACATATAGATTCTGATTGGTTGCTTCATGATGCGACAACAGCTATTATGTTAAATAAGATAAAGAATTACGGACTCAGAATAAGACATATCAAATGCCGGAAAATTAACATTGTGTATTTCAGTTCCGATCAACTGTCATTAATACATGTTTGTTTTATTATGCATACACGTATATTGCATACCAAATTCAATATTGAAATATCAATTATTAATTATTTATTTGCTTTATTAATCTGCAACATGCAACAATGTCCCTGTAAAATATTTACAAAAATACATTATCTGTAATTAAATCTCCGACCAATCAATGCACATATCCAGAGAGGTACACCTCCAGAGTTTTCAAAAATGTAGTATATTTTTAAATGTTTTACTTTTCAACAAGGAAAGTGAACAAAATTTAAAAAAAAACATGGGTGAATAACGCACACCCTGAAAGTAGATGCATTGTATATCTATCAATATCTAAAAATTACATCATTTCTTTACCATGTTTACTAAATCAGCAACCACACGCACACACATTACCTTAGATTAGATAGAGCGAAGCAGTATACAGCTTGTTAGAAAGCTCACACTTGTTATTAGATTGGTTTCAACTGACCATGTCCTTATGTTGATTGTCAATTGGTCAATGAAAATTTGTGTGAAAGTCCGTTTCGCTATTAACAACTATATTTGGTGTAATGAAAGATTGTGAAGAGTACATTTTTGTATGGCAGGCTTTGTTTGACCGTCCGCATTTTAATGGTACATTTGACAACGTTAAGTTTTATGGAAAGGTCTGCTTCGGGGACAATTTAAGCAGTAGAACTATACTTGGTGTATGAAATGATTGTATGCTGTACATGTTTGTCTATAACTTTTCGCAGATATTATCAGTAATAGATAAGTTAACTATATATGTGGTGCAAGTGCAATTTTTAATTCGTTGACCATTAGATTTTAATTGATTGAACGTTATCGCCTCAACAAAAAAATAACATCAATCAGATTCTGAGAATCGTCATCAAACATTTAGATGTATTTCCATGTTTCAATGGCCTATTCATTAATCAACTATTTCAATATGGCACCGCGTCTGCATTGAACCTTTAAACTTAGTGGTAACTTTTTAATTTTGTAGAAATTTCTACGATCATAAAACTGGAACATAATTATTAGTTTCATTATGGTTGTTCATGTAAGATTCTACATGTTTTAAATTTGTTTCTTAAATGGCATTGATTGGAAGTAGAATGCACTATTTAGTTTCGTGAATCCATTTAGATGTATAACGAAAATACTTTTTCCCACTTTAAACATCGTCCACGGTTTATATGGCCACTAACATCCTACATGAACATAGCTCTGTTTTTATAAAGTTTCTGGTACGATGAGTAAAGAAATATCATTATTTTAAGAACACTAATCTTTTGATCAATTTTAAAATAACCGCGTTTGATTTCCATTGGCATGGTGGAGACAATAATACAATGCAGTCTACATACAACAGGGTAATTAATGTCATCGAACGGCCTTCTACAACTAACAAGTTTAAACCGTATATTCAGCTATAAGAGGCCCTGACATGACAAAATTGAAACAATGCAGATGAATAACTAACATAAAGACCAAAAACATAAAGTACCGATCTATCAACACTAGCAGTAACCGACGGCTAGTTCAAAACAAAACGCAACTAGAAATAAATCATGTTCTCCTTCACGAAAATATCAATCAGAACGAAATAACGGATTTAGTGTAAAAAAGTGATAAGTTAAACAGTCTACGAAAAATATTTCCTTCATCAACGCCAAAATATCTGTACATAAAATCGGCAGTATGTAGGATCATAAATGTATTCTAATCCGATAGACTAAACTCATTAGTAGAAATTTAATTCGTCTTTTTCGTTTTTAGACAAGGCGTTGTCAGTTTATGTTTGAATGCCCATTTTGTGTTATCGTTTCTCTTTTTCAAACATTGACACATACAAATACAAAGCTCTATTTAGTTAATTTTCATGTACTGCAATTTAATTAAGTAGATGTCAAAGAGTAATCCTGTGTTCGAGCTTACAGTGCTTATCCAGTGACCTTTGGGGTATCACAATAGCAATGACCAAAACAGTTTACCAAATTGCAGTTAGATTTCTTCTCCAACTAACTGATCAACTGGTAAAATATTTTAGCAGATTGCTCAAGTGAAATGTTGTTAGTATGAAGTGAGTGCTGTAAAATCAGAAGTTATACTTACCATCCAGATCCAGTTAGTTGATATCTTTGTCATTTGTTTCAAACACAAAAATGACTTACTATAATATGAGTCACTGAATAAGAAGGTCTAATTTTGACATGGAAACTTCTATCATAAATAGATTTTATAAATAAATAGTTGAAAACATTGTTTTGTAAGTCTATAATTAATAGCTCTGTTTTCCAACAACAAGTTTGTGCATTATTGTAATTTGGATTTTTTTTTTCTAAAGCAATTACTTATCTGCTACCATTAAAGGGAAATAATTTACATTACTGAAAATCAGCAAAATGTTGTCACAATTTTTGTCTGACAAATTCATATCAACTTTCCTCATTTAATTTGTTTGTAACATTACTTTTATGATTATTAAACTTTTATCCTCTGTTTTGAAAAGAAACAATGAAATTTATTTTTAAGATGATTAAAATTTTGAAAAAAATTGTAGGCAAAATCAGAAGCCAGGTATCATTGATAATATGATTAATTTTTTAGTGTACAACAACTCAATAAAAATTATTTCCCTTTAATGCCAGCAGATCAGTAATTTGTATAGAAAATATTATACGAATCATAATTACACAATAACTTTGTCTTAGAAGACAAAGCTATAAAATATACATCTACAAAACAATGGTTTGAACTATTTATTTATAAAATCTATTTATGATAGAAGTTTCCATGTCAAAATTAGACCTTCTTATTCAGTGACTCATACTATAGTAAGTCATTTTTGTGTTTGAAACAAATGACAAAGATATCAACTAACTGGATCTGGATGGTAAGTATTACTTTTGATTTCACAGCACTCACTTCATACTAACAACATTTCACTTAGCAATCTGCTAAAACATTTTACCAGTTGATCAGTTAGTTGGAGAAGAAATCTAACTGCAATTTGGTAAACTGTTTTGGCCATTGCTATTGTGATACCCCAAAGGTCACTGGATAAGCACTGTAAGAGAAAGTTTTACCTGTAATGGCAAGATCGTTTTGATTATGCCACTATCAGGCTACCGTACAAAATTTCTTTAAAATTACTCATGTGACTCAAAAGTTTATTAAATTCCAAACTTTTTATCAGGTAAGATCTATTTCGTCAATTTTATTCAAGCTATCTTAATTTGTTGTTTTATTATAAATAACACAAATTGTACCATTAAAGCATTTTCGTTAGTTTGTAATGATATTTATATAAATGAACGAGCCATGACAGCATACACAGCCCTTTTCCCTTAGCAAATAAGTAAAAACGAAAATACAATTGTTTTTACGATTAAGTCAAAATCAACATTAGTGTGAATAAAGATTAAAATTGGCCAAAAGTGCCTAAAACGCAGGAGGAATAACCCAGAATTGATCAAAGTTGCCGTAATTGCAATGATGAGTAAGGGAGTAGAGAGGGGAGTGGGGAAAAGTAAGAATGCATAACACAATCATGTATTTTGAATTATTTGAGAGAAGTAAGTTAATACAGAAGACTGAATCAGGCATAACATCAAATATTAAATTATTTCTAAACTTCATTCAAATAGATTGATTTTTTCGATAAAAAATTAGTTTTTTTTTATTAAATAAAGTATTTCCTTTTCATGACCTGTATACTGTAATTTAAAGGTCAATAATTTTTATAACATTTCGAAACGTTTTCCGAGATATAAGTGAGTAGCTGTAAAATAAAATGGTTGGCAAACATAATTTTAATGTTTTTATCTGCATATGTACATAGCGTTCATGGCGTTATACGGCTTCATAAATTTAAATGCATATATTGTAAAATGGAAACAAAAAAGACACATTAGTTAAAAAAGAAATACAATGGAAATTTTAGTACAACGCACGAAGGCACAGAATCCCAGGCACCAATTTTGTAACGATCTTGGGTAGAACACTCGCCTGTTAATGATTTTATACTGTAACCTCCAATCGCAATTATATATATAAAAACGGAGAAGATGACATTCATTATTAATATTAATCTGTTTGCTTTATTTTTGAAATATAAAACTTTCTTGCACTTTTTTTTCTAGTTACGTGATGGCATCTTATTCATCGCACCGTGAGTCTTGTTCAGGGGAAGGTAAATCAATAGCGGCTATTTAATTCTGTTCAGATAGTGACGAACGCCTGTGTAAAGAGTGTGTAGTGTACCACAAGCAATGTAAAGCAACCAAGTTACACCATTTGATAGACTTGGCGTCAATGTTGAGATAAACAATACCGCGAATATAAAGAAATTTTGCGAGTTTCATGAAGACATATCTTTAGATTTTTACTGTACGCAACATGACACAGTATGATGCAGAAAATGCATCCCGTCTAAACACCAGTCCTGCAAAGATATCCTACCGCTGGAGGTCGCTTCCGAACACGTAAAACAATCTTCCGTATTAGATGACACATTTAGTGAATGTTATTGCTATAACTTTAGAGCATCTAAAAGATAATATTGAAGAATTGGAAAAATCGGAATCAGCAATAGTTGACAATTTGAAAAACCACTTTATCAAACAAATCAACAATTTGGTAGAAAAAATAAAGATAAATCTCTCAAATTGCAAGAAGAAAAACCGTGATCAATTACGAAAAGAAAGTTCTGAAATTTCAGAACTACGCGATAATGTACAGGCGAGGGAACAATAATTAAACACGTTTTGCAGGATCTCGATATTGACGACTTCAAGTCTAAACCTGCTGATTGCACTTGTGCTAGTTCCCAATTCACATATAATCCTGCTGGCCACGTTATTACCGGTGACCTCAACATTGTTAATAACACTTCTCTACGAAATGTGTTATCGAAAGGTCCGAAATATCGTGAGCCTAAATCCATCAATTGGAAATACAACTTTAAAATTTTGATGGACTCAGTTGAGGATTATGCCAGGCAATGGGCTAAGCGCGAGAGGGAAGACGTAGACACTCTTTCCGAATAGATTAAGGCAGTGAGGTCGTTGATACAAATCAGAACTAAGAAACTGAATGGGGTTATCAATGCCCATGCTACGTCAATCTTTAAAGACCCAAATGTTGCAAAGCACCTATCCTACCTCCATGACAAATATGTTGTTGTTCCCGCAGATAAAGCCCCAAACAACATCGTTTTTGTGTGTAAAACTCATTACATTAACTGCTTGATAAACGAATTAGGTATTTACAATTCACTTGGAAACTCAACATATACCCTCACGACAACCTGGATAATCATAGGTCTGTTCTGTGTTCCTTTGGAATTTCAACCAAAGATGAAGAACTGGATCTGCCATCACTATATTGGATACCTAAACTACATAAGTGTCCTTACAAACAACGGTATATTGCTGTGTCTTTCAAGTGCTCCACGAAACCTGTTTCGAAATTATTAACATCTATTTTATCAGCAATCAAAGACGGGCTTCAAAGTTATTGTGAAATTGCCTATTCTAGAGGGGGCGTGAATCAGATGTGGATACTTAAAAATTCCAAAGATCTTTTAGAGTACATACAATCTAACTCTCTTTCATCGTGTAACAGTTTTAAAACATTTGACTTCTCTACTCTTTACACTAGTATTCCACATTCCAAACTAAAAGACAAATTGAAAGAGTTAGTATTGCTTTGCTTCGTAAAAAAAAATGGCCAACGTAGATACAAGTATCTTGTCTTAGGGAGGGATAAATCCTACTTTGTAAAGGATCACTCTGATTCGAACAAAAAATTCTCTGAAACTGATATTATCAAGATGCTTGATTTCTTGATTGACAACATATTTGTTACGTTCGGAGGACGTGTTTTTCAACAGACTGTCGGCATTCCAATGGGAACAAACTGTGCCCCTCTACTTGCCGACTTGTTTCTTTATTATTATGAGGCTGACTTCTTGCAGGAACTTCTTATGAAGAAAGATAAGAAGTTAGCAATATCCTTTAACTCTACTTTTCGCTACATAGATGATGTTCTCTCACTAAATAATTCAAAATCTGGTGACTATGTGGAATGCATTTATCCAATCGAGCTAGAGATAAAGGATACTACAGATACAGTTAAGTCGGCCTCATATCTTGACTTGATACGGGGTATATATCTCCCAACTGATACTATATTCCCGTGCTTGCATTTCCTATCATGATTTTCTTGATAGAGAGTTGCTGCTCACAAGGAAGCTATTAAACCAAGAGTTCCAAATGGTGAAGTTGAAATCATCCCTTCGTAAATTTTACGGACGCCATCACGAGTTGGTTGACCGTTATGGAATAACCGTTTCACAAATGATATCGGATATGTTCCTTACGTCGTAACTACAATCCCCTTCCCTTTCATGAATGTGACCTACCGAATTAGACTATTTACCGGTTTTGTTATCACATAAGCAACACGACGGGTGCCACATGTGGAGCAGGATCTGCTTACCCTTCCGGAGCACCTGAGATCACCCCTAGTTTTTTGGTGGGGTTCGTGTTGTTTATTCTTTAGTTTTCTATGTTGTGTCGTGTGTGCTCTTGTTTGTTTGTCCTTTTCATTTTTAGCCATGGCGTTGTCAGTTTGTTTTAGATATATGAGTTTGACTGTCCCTTTAGTATCTTTCGTCCCTCTTTTAGAATTTCTAAAGGAGCATGGATCAAATAATCAGTTGTACCTCTAGCTACGAGAACAAGGTAAAGGAGTCCAGGATGTTGTCGAACGTGTACAGGAAATGGCCATGTCATACAAAAAGGTGCATTTGAAATTTGAGAAAAGAGCCGATATTGACTTTATGTCGATTGGATCGATATGTGAGGTTAACGAAGCATGTGACATTAAGTATTGTCCAGTAAAACTTCAACCGGCTCAAGTTCAGCCAGAAAGTGTAACAACTTAACTTACCTTTGAAAAGTTAATAACAAAGCAGTTAAATATTACCGATACTCTGAATATTACAGACCTAGCTGTTACTGCAGACGATACATTATTCTTATGCAGCAATGCATTTGGTGTGCGTAAAACATATATTTATGGAACTAATGTAAAAGACTAATTAAGTTTTCCCAGTGAACCATATGGCATTTCTATATTTGAGGGAAGAAACAAAGCGGTGGTGTCTTTACCATCGCAGTCTTATTTACAATTCATTAACACAAAAAGTTTGACACTTGATAAAACCATCGAAGTAGTTGCTTTTGCTGGGGTATCACCACCACTGGAGATAAAATTGTAGTCGTTCGAGCAAACGATATCATAATATTCAAACAAAACGGGGCAGTTATCAAGAATATATCACTAAATAATCAAATACCATTTGAATATGTTAGTTGCCTGCACTACAATCAAAACGATTACAGGATAGTTTATAGATAAAGCGGACAGATTCATTGTATTCAGTTAGACGGAACTGTTTTATATCGGTATTCAACGTTAAGGAATACAGGTCTAGCAGTAGCAGTTGATAAACAAGGACATGTGTACGTGAGTGGATGCAATAAAGGGGAAATACAAAAACTATTACCAGATGGGCGATTCCGTGAAGTGGTGTCAGAAAAAGACGGTCTTGAAAAACTATGCGCCATAGCCTTCAATAAAGGTTTTACCAAATTGTATGTTACAAATGAGAAGGGCTGGGTCCAGATATACGATTTTAATTAACATTCAGTTGCATTTGGATAGTTTAAGGTATAACAGCAATCCTGATGTGAAAGAAGGCGTGTCCGAAAATAATTTTTTGATGAACTTAACGTTATATAATATATATTTAAATCTTAATACTATATGTATCAAAATAAAATAAAATTATGATTAATATTCTGGCAATAACAACTTTATCATGTTCTAAAACAATGAGTGTTTAATAATTTCGTTTGATAGCGTCCTTGAAAATGTTGATCATCACATGAGTTCTTGAACTTAATTACATTTTATAATTATCTCCATATCTGAAGCAACACATTAAAGTAACAAAATTCCAGTATGTTTAGGGGGGGTTGGGTGGCAATACCTTTTTGTGTTAACCTGTTATGGCCTTTTTCAATGTGTTGTTAACTGTTATATGAGATCAATTTAAGCTGTTAAATGTTTTCAACCCACTTGTTATCAGCATTTTTGCAATTTTGTGAACTGTTTTTGCCAAAATCGAGGTGTTGTTAACATGTTAATGGATCCCCTATTGTCCCCCTCTGTATATGATATACATGTACTACAATAATTCAAATATATTTTTTTCCTTTGGAATTCTTTATATTTCTGGGTAATATTTCCAATGTTAAAAGATAATTATTTATAAACAAAAAAATCAAAGATGTGACCAAATCTAAAACGGTTAGTAAGCTATAAAGGGCTCTGGTATAACAAAATGTGAAATAATCAAACAAAAAGAAATAGATAATGATCTCAGAGGGTTGTTGTTATGGTTCTTTTCACACTCATTCTACACTAGGTACGACAATCAACTTTATTAGTTCCAATCAGACGTAACCGTGCATTCTAGCAAGAGTTTAGTGCCAGAGTAAAGGGATAAGCAAAGTGCTATACCACAACAACAAGGACTATATAGTATTCATGCACTTTTTAATTCAGTTGAAAGATACCGATGGTCTAACGATTGTAAAATCTTACATGCAAGGGATCTTACAAATTTTTCAAATAGATTTTGTAACGGGACTTATTATAAAACCTGTAATAAACGCTGTCTCTGAAAAGAGACAATATTCAATCAATAGCTGTGTCTACCTCAGCTGACCTCCTGTGGTAGAGAGCCTAATGTTTTGGATAGATTGGTGTTTGAAGTCCAGTGACAACTATTACATATACAACAGCACGGGAACATGATGTATGGTGATATGAAAATGAAACCTATATTGTACTAGACGAACATGCTGAGTATGATGTTTTACGTTATAAGGAAAGCATGCATGTCACCATATTTTACTTTTTAGACATATGGAATACACAAAAGACTTGTATCCCTAATTTTTGTGTCTGTTACAAAATGTAACTATCTGGGTCGTATGTAGTTTGTTGTGTTTTCTATTTCTTTGCACGTCTTTGTACTCTCGAACAAATTAAATTTGGTGGGTTAAAGTGGTCGGTCTTGTCTTTCTGTCTAGTTTGTGTATCCCTTGTATCATTATACCCCCGCTTTGAAAAGGGGGGTTATACTGTTTTACCTCTGTCTGGCTGTCCGTCAGTCCGTCCGTCAGTCCATCAGTCCGTCAGTCCCATAAATATTTTTCGTCACATTTGTTCTCAGGAACTACAATACAAGGATTTCTGATTACCGATCACTTGTATGATTTTACACATGATAGCTAAGTTAAAAATGTTCGTCACATTTTTCTCAGGAACTACAACACAACGATTTCTGAAATTTGGTTTCAAGGTTTATATAAGTCTGCTATACCGTGTGATGCATTTTCAGATTCATCACTCGACAACTTCCTGTTTACCGAACACTTGTATGATTTTACACATGATAGCCAAGTTAAAAAATTTCGTCACATTTTCTCAGGAACAACAACACAAGGATTTCTGAAATTTGATTTCAAGGTTTATATAAGTCAGCTATACCGTGTGATTTGTTTTCAGATTCACCACTCGACAACTTCCTATTTATCGAACACTTGTATGATTTTCCACATGAAAGCCAAGTTGAAAATTTTCGTCACATTTTTCTCAGGAACTACAATACAGGGATTTATGAAATTTGGTTTCAGGATTTATACAAGTCAGCGCGTTTTCAGATTCGACATTCAACAATTCCTGTTTACTGAACACTGGCATATTTTTACACTATTAAATTAAATTTATTCCATGGCGGCGAGGGTATCATTAGTGAGCAGTAGCTCTCAGTTTATCTTGTTTTATGTATTTTAAACTTTGTAAATAACAAAGGCATATAGTGTACTGTATATACTCACAAAAAGTTTAATTGAACAGATTAAAAATGCATTCATAATATTTTCTGTCAAGACCTTTTACTATATTGAGTACTAAGTCTAAAAAATATATCAAACCCACAACTCATTAGAATATTTGACCCCAAAACCATCACAATAGAGAAGAAACATACCGGTAGTATATACATGTCTCTAACTGTGTAATAATATAAATGGTTATGACACTAAAATTGAGTAATATCGTCACGGGCAGTATCACACCGGATTTCCCGATCCAAAATATGCGGAGCCGGAGGTATTCAAATCCCGTGGAGCAATTGGTGAAAGTTTGTAAAGGTGAGTAACTTCAGTAAGTAAAACTAGATGAAGTAGAATCTGTATCCGATTTCCATTTAGAAATTAAACAGTTTGAAAAGGTGAAAAAAAACATAAAAATTTTGTAACGGTGGCCGGAAGTCAAATCTAGATAAGATTCCGATGGAGTAAAATCTGGATCCGATTTCCAAGGATAATTAAAACTGTTTGTAATGGTGGGGAAGTAAATTCGGATCCGAATCCGATATAGAGTAAAATCTGGATCCGATTGCCAAAGAGAAAGTTATGCACTATAGGAATCTGCTCCAGGTTTTACTTCCACACCGTTACATGTTTTACATACATATTCATTGATTGCTCATTGGGATTCGGATCTCTCAGGAATTTAGAAAATATGGTTCTAAATCCCCCTGCAAAATTAAACCTTTTGACGAATTTGCCTATTTTCTTGGTGTCCTTTTATTTAAATGTTGATCCTAACGTTTCTACATATTTATACATCTATGGTTTTCAAATATGTAGGTTTCAGAGTTTCAGATGAACATCAATCACAAAAAGCGTTTTACCGGATCGATACCTCTACTGGTGGACATTCGGTCTCAATGGTATCATCATCTCAGTAGTCTGTCATGATCTTGAACAAACATTTCGAAAAATCAAATTGACAAATAAACAAGTTATTCAAAAACTAAGATTGCAACTCCCTTAATCAAAGGTGACTTTAGTGAATTTGGCTATTATTTTGTGGTCCCGTGTGTTCATATCTTTACTACTAAATGAGAAAACCTCCTTTTGTGTGTCGCTTCTCTTCCTGCCACAATGAATTAATCATCATGCCTTTGTGTCCTATTGGTACCATGCATAGTCGCATTTGTCATCCCCGCTTTTGATTATTAGTATTCCGTTTGGGTTTTTTTGGGAGGCAAACGAAAATAAAAGCGGCCGAATGTAGTTTTAAATAATAGACAAGACTTCCGTTAAGGACTCTTTACAAAATTACACATAATTTGGTACTTGGGTACAGGACACTTATTTTCGCCTTTTCTGTATACTACTATGAACATGAATATACTATAAATAAAGTGTTTTTGGTACTGACTATCAGTTCCAAGTAAACTATTAACGGCGGTCATGTATTATATAGAGATTATAGTATATGCATGTTCATAGTATACTGCATACAAAAAAACAAGAAAATAATTAAAATGAACAGAGAAAAAATATAACGCATATTTAAAAAAAAAAGGGGGGAGGGCTAAAAAAAATGTCATTTCCCCAATAACCTATGACTTTTGATACCTTTCTCCAGTCATATTTGTTTTTTTTTTAAATTCATCCTCCAACAGTTATAATACATTCAACCACGCTCAAATTGCCCAACGATTTCGTGGGTTCGATCTAGTATCTCCTAACGTTTCTATGTTTTTATATATCCCTGGCTTTCAAGTTTTAAAATGTTATTCACAAAGCAACAGTTTAGACCAATTTTACAATTATCTCATGAATTTATAATCTAAAGCGTCATCGCAGAGAATGTGCAAAACATTGAAAAGTTTAAACTATCAATGTTTTTGTAGAGGAGGTGTTTTGTCAAACGAATTTCAACTGTACATGATATCAAATATGTTGGTGTCTTAGACATTACAAGACATTACGACAAACTGCTTAAAAACCCAATTTCAGCACCGGATTCAGACAATTTTAGACCAGGAAAAAATGACATCTCATTTTGATTAGAGTACATATTATACTACATGTATAATAAAATTATTGATTTATGAAATAATTACAATACAGATCTGTGAGTGGACTTTTTAAACACCAGAATTAATTTTAAAAGCAAATTCCAAAGTTAGATTTTTTTTAACTGGAAAAGTCGTGTTTCATTAAATTTGTCATCAAAATTGAATATAGTGATTTTTGAGCTAAATTGACAAGGCTAATATCCATTATAAAAAAATTTCAATATGGATGTAGCTAGTCAACTTAAATTTTTCGTTTTCAGTATTACTTTATAATTTCTTTATTTTCACCAATAAATGTTCATGTTAAGAACCTTACCCGAAAATAAAGAATCACATCTTGAAGTTTCATGCATGTGCTTCAATGCAAGTACCCCCTTTTTCAAGAGAAAATCGAAACGATTTGAAACACGAGAGTTTTAGTTTTTTTCTTTCCTCAATAATTATTTTCAGATAAAAATATGCAGTTCTTTTTCTATATGCCACCAGAAAAATACACCATCACTTATAACATTTTCCTTTCAATTCCAAATATGTATATAGAACTGAGTCAATGTCCAAAACAACCCAGCGTTACTGTATATAGTTCGTCGTTTAACCAAACGCAAGTCCCTTAGAAAAAGTATGTGCAACGGTATTCTGTGTATAGTGTCTATACATTACCCATCCCGCCGAGCCAGGTCTCCATATGACAACATTTGAAATCTTTACTGGGGAGAATATTGATATACTTTTCATAACTTTTCTTTGTATAACATAGTAAACAAATCAATGGAGGGAGGGGGACGGAAAAGGGGTAGTGGTGAAAATAACAAGAATAAGATGAAAACATTCGACATGGTCAAAAGAAAAGAATTGAAAGCCAGAAAATAATTTATAAAATGAATTTGATGAGACTGTCATGCAAGTGAGAGGTTAAGCGCTATAAACCCTGGTTCAATCCACCATTTTCTACATTTGAAAATGCCTGTACCAAGTCAAGAATATGACAGTTGTTGTCCATTCGTTTGATGTGTTTTATCATTTGATGTTGCCGTGTGATAAGGGACTTTCCGATAGAATTTTCCTCGGAGTTCAGTATTTTTGTGATTTTACTTTTTATAAAACATAACATAAAAGAATAGATAAACATATTTTTTGTAAAGTTAGAGCAAACTGCTCATGTTTGTAGAGAAAGCTTTTTTGAAGGGGACACGTGCGTCTGTTATATATATAAAAAAAACCTAATAAGCGAGGTTTCTTTACCAATATATTACAGTCATTCATTGTCCGAAAATTAACACAATGCCATTTAAACCAAAAAAAAGTTCATACGTATTATTTCGATAATTTGAGAATTTGTTTTGATGGATTGTCTTTGTTGTTTTGTTCAATTATCCACAGCTTTTATTTTAAAACGTATTACGATTAAGAGCTTGACAGCATACTGATTATACACATAGCTATTGTTGAAATCCTTGTTTTGACCTCTGCTTGTTTCAGTTGGTGTTGTTAGTTTTGAGTTGAACAGTTGCTGTCTCATTGTCGTGTATCTCACAACTCCCTTTATTCATATCCTTACACACTAAAATATTTTAATACTTCTTGATAAGAGCTTGTTTGCTACATTGAGTACTAAAAAAGATAATTGAGTATAAGTTTTATTTCTAAATATTGTATATGAATGTATGTATACATGGTTTTGTCATTTTGATATTATGGTTGAAGTCCGTTTAGTTTTGGAAAGCAGGATTTGCATGATCAATTTGTGATGATATTGTTCTCTGAAACACTGAATCAAAAGCGTTCCTCTGCATTTTGTTTTTCCTTGAAATTCCACATGACAGAAGGCGTATTGCTTCTACTCGAAATGCCTTCGAACAACAAAAATATATTAAGAAATTTAAAGGAAAACTCAGCATTACGAGAAAGTTTGAAAATACCGAAGCAGTGTAAAGTTCATTCAGGGGTACTATTGTTTTCGAAAGCAGCATTCCAGCAGCATAAATCGACAAAATGATAACAACCGGAATTTCAACAATCAAGAACACACCAACAAACCAAAGTGTCAAAATTGTTAGTCGAGTAGATGTTGACGTCACCGAACTGTTTCGTCGTCTGCTTTTCTGTAAATTTGAACTGGAACTTTTCCGCCATTTTTGTGCCTGGTGAACTTTTCTCAGCATGATTATGTCTAATATTATCAATATGATACATGGTATAAGTTCAAATATTGCGACTCGAACGATGAAATGAGATATTTGGTATTTTCGCACTTCGTCCGTTTCTAGCCTTCCAATGCTTATTTTGCAACCTGAAATAGTTTCATTTGACACGAACATTTCCACACGGTCAAATGTGTAAAGAATGAATTCAGACACCTCAAAGATCACAGCAATTAAAATGCATCCGACAATTGATACCAGTGTTACTTTTTTTGTGAACCATTGCGCAACAGACAGAGGATATGCTGCGCATAGACATCTCTGACCAGCTAAGCATACTGTAAGCAAAATGGCTGACGCATGAAACGTGACCGGAAAAATATCTGTGAAATAATACCACATTTTACATAAGTTATACGGAAGGTAATCCTCAATATCCAAGACCACAAACACATGAAAATAAACAATAGATGGAAATATAATTGTCAATGTGTCTAATGTCGTAATGGCTGCCAAGTACATGTGCGTAGTGCTGCTCATCCGGGTTCTGATAAATATCACAATCATCAGAACGTTCAGAATCAAAACTGTTAATCCAAGACTAGGCCAAACATATCCATAAAGTTTAGTTTCGTATCCATAATTATATACATTTTGAAAATTGTAGGCATATGGTTGAACAATTCCATCACCGTCCCCTGTCGAATTATCCATAAGAGTTCCTCTGACGTTTATCAAACTGGTCATTTTTGTTCAACAAAAGGAAAATTGTTGAGTAATTTTAAAATATCCTAATTATTTGCGCACAGCCGTAACATCCTGTGATAAATTTCATGAAGTTTCAATTACATTTTCGTCTTTGTTTTAAATGCAAATTCACACTTTAAATATCAGAGCAAAGCGATGACCTATCGCAATGTAAATATGAAAATGAAATTTATGCTAATATCCACTTCGGTTATTCTATTCAGCTTTTGGTAAAAATGACAAATTTTGTTCTTCAACATTGTGTACCACACGCCGACTTTCAAGTCCATTTTAATGATCTTTTCAAAACACATAAAAACTGAAGAACCATAAATCTCAGTGTTTACACACAATATAAACTTAATAAACCCTTATATGATTAAGTATTTACCAATTCACAAATATATTAAATCGACACATTTGATAAGTTTCGTAGATATATTGAATAACTTATCGATATTTTATTATTTTGTTGGTATTTGGAACGTTTGATTAGTAAATTATTTCCCATTGTTCAGAGATAATATAAATTAAACCCTCATTGAGTATACACTCTAGCGTTGATGATATGCAAACGATTTGAAATTTGAATATAAAAGTGCAAACCACGAGGTCTTTACGTGAATTAAGTCATCAATTGAATTTTAACTAAAAAAATATGGCAGGTACATACCTAGTCTGATCTAGTTAACATCGAACTAGTTCATATATATCCTATAACGTATAGATAAAACAATTGCATTATTTTATCAGCCTATAGAAAAGAGAATATGTCAAAGAGACAACAACCCGACCAAATAGCAGAATACAGCCCAAGTCGTAAATGGGTCTTCAAGCGCAATAAGACATTCCAAGCGCATCTATTAAAGTAAAGTCGCAATGTATCATTCAGATGTAGAAAATGTATTCTGTGTTCACGGCATACTTGTATTATTATCTGTCAAAAACTACATATTAGACAAGGAGCTAATTAGAGTTTAACATGTTTGAGTGGTGGTATATTATCATGGTAGATCTCTTCATGACTTCTTGGTTTTCATAACGTTTGGTTCCGGTCTCCTTTATATGGAAAGCCACAGTGACCCCCCCTCCCCCCCCCCCCCCGATTATTTTTATTTTCCCCATTAGAAATGCATTAAAACTAATTATTCGGCGGCCTTCAAATTCACTGTGGCTTTCCATACCTTTACGTATATAAAACGTGAAATATCAGTAACAGAAAAAACTTAATACAATAAACATGCACAGATTTTTTAGCGGAAATATAACAAAATTTCGGAAATTAATGAATATCCACAAAAAGAAATATTTATAAAAAATCAAATGAAATCTTATAATATAAGCTAGTTTTATGAAATATAAAAACATTGGGTCAAATAAACAAATATTTTCTACTGAATGCATTTTATTCATGATTTTTACATTAGAAAAGTTAAATTTCGATCCATTTGTTCTTTTAACTTTTGAATTTCTGTAGACGCAGTTTTAAAATAGTGTCCGCCTGAAAATTACCTCATTACCGTAAATACCATCATTTCTTATGAGAATCTGGATTTCGTTATTCTATAGAATTTAGTTGACCATTTTTCTCTATTCTTTATATTTTAGCACCTAGTTTTTCTCTTTTCTTTCTTATTTCATTTTTTTTCTATTGGTTATTCTACAGTCGTTGCCCATTATTTACTATTCTGTAAACTCGATTCAGACCCTCTGTTCCATTTTTATGTCCATCTCTAAAGTAGATAAATGATATTTTCAACCGAGGCACCATTAGCTTCATGTATATAACCTTAGACGGCATCAGATGTAAAAAGAAAATTATTCGGTAAAAAATGGCCATGACAAGAAAATACTGTTAGGCAAACAGCTATTCTTTAGGAATGAGGGTCTGGATTATGGGGGGGGGGGGGGTTCTGTTATTCTGTAAACATTTAATTTTCACCCCTTTTTTTTCTCTAATCTTCAAAAAATTAACCCCTTTCTTCTCTTATCTTCAAAAAATTAGACCACGGATTTCTCTAATCTTCATTTTTTTTTGCCCGTTATTCTCTAATCTTCATTTTTAAGGACATTATTCTTTAATCATTTAACCCTTTATCCAAACCCTCAGGAATAATTACAGAAATAGTATCTTTGAATGTGATGCATTGAAATTAATTTATAAATACAGATTCGTTCTTGGATTTTATCGCTCGATGTGTACTTATATTCTTAAATCAAACATTCAATAGTGAGATACGTCTTTTTTTAAAGATCCCAAAGTTACAGGCCTGGTATATGTGGATTTTAAAAAAAAAAAAGATTAGTATAAGGTATATGTGTAGGTCATAAATATTACAGTTGTTTTCCATTTGTTTGGTGTGTTTGAGCGTTGATTTTATCATTTGCTAAGGGACTTTCCTTTTTGTATTTCCTTAGAATTCCGTAGTTTTATTCTTTTATTTCCTCATCCCTATTATTCAATAAAATGTATATTTCATCGATCTTTCTGCTGAAACTTAAATGAACATCCAGCAGCAAATATTACATGCATTACCAAGACAAAACAATGCTTTCTACAAGACTGACAAGCTGATTAACATTCATAACATGCTACATAAAGCCACAAGAAGTTAACAGTTTGTGAAGACCTTTGACAATACTCAGGCACTGTGACATTATACTGAATCCACGACACTTTTTCTCTTATTTCTTAAGGTTGTCATTAGTTGTTATGCCCGTAACAATTTATCAATTCTTCTTAATACTGCATGACATTGTGTACTTTGTGTGATTTTGTCGTCATGGAATTTCCAACGAAATTCAAATCAGCAGAAATATGTTTCTTTCAGAAAACAGTTGGAGTTGTCCAACATTTTAAAAAAGGGAAATCTCCCTCTCTCAGAATTTCCCCTAAATTTCTCCCTTTTCATCTCAATTTGATTATAAGCAGTAATCAATCAATGTAAAAAGTTACCAGTTATTTCAATATTACTGTTTGTTTTCATAACACATAGTGCTTAAGGAAACTGAGATTGTTTTAAGCCCCAGTACCACTAGACCACGATCGCACCACGTTCACCGCGATCTAAATTAAATTCAGTTCGTGGCCGGTGAGGTCGCGGTATGAGCGGCATGAAAATGTAAATTTTCGTTGCTTTCACGATGCTTCTACGTCCTTATTACGCTTCTACAACGATCCCGCTACGATTATAACACGTTCTCACCGTGCTTATTCTGCGACCTTACTACGCTTATCAAGATCTTTCTACGCTCATCACGTTCTCAGTACGACCATACCACGGGTTATCCCATTGCAACACGATCTTACCACGCTTATACTGCGATTATAGCACGTTCTTACCACGATTACACTACGTTCACACCGCGATCTTACTACGCTCTCAGCAATAACGTCAACATCGTGTTCCAAATCAATACAGTATCATTCCTTCAGTTCTATTTCTGATTAATACGTAGATTTCTCGAGAAAAAAAACCACAGCCATGCCACCAAAATCTACTACAACACGTGGGCGTGGTGTTAGGGTTGATGTAGCTCTGATAGTAACGAATCTTGATCAAGTATAGATATCGGACCGACCAATCCTACCTAAATTACAACCTATTGCTGGTCCATAAAGCTGAAATTACGATATTTTAGTGAACGATAGCAGATATGAAACAGATGTGTCAATAGCTATAGGAAGATGTGGTATGAGTGCTAATCGGAGACAACTCTCAATCCAAGTAACAATTTTTAAAAGTAACAATTATAGGCCAAGATACAACCTTTAACACGGAGCCTTGGCTTACACCGAACAACAAGATATACAAGGCCCAACAAATTACTAGTGTAAAACCATTCAAACGGGAAAACCAACGGTTTAATCTATATGAAAACAAGAAGCATGGTTGAGCCGTTACAGAAAATGGACAAGAAGTCCGAATTACGTAACAGACAAACAAAACCTGGAGAGAATTAATATATTTTATGGGAAAATGACAATGAGAATCATGGTCGTAGTATGAACGTAGTCAGGTCGTAAGAAGAGCGTGATGAGGACGGCAAGGACGTGCTAGAATCGTACTATGGTCGTGAACAGCGTGGTATAGTCGTAGTGGGAGCGTAGTTTGGTCGCAGTGAGAACATGATGGTCGTATAGAGGTCGTAATAACGTCGCAAATGAGATCGTAGCGCAGTTTCTCCGAATAGAATCACGCTTTCGCTACGCTCTCACTACGATGGTACAGAGACCTTTCGCGGCGATCTTACTACGATCTCAGTGCGCTCTACTACGACCTGATTTCGCCACGACCGCACCACGATTGTTTTGAACATGTTCAAATTTTGCCTCGCTCATCACGATCTTGAAGACCTAACCACGACGGTGATACGACCTTTTTGCATTTTTTTCACAGATCGTAGTGCGATCGTGGCCTAGTGGGACTTGGGTATTAGATGACAAAGTTTGTCATAATTGAATTAAGAATTTCTTTTTAGAAAAAAAAATAGATGAAATATCATACAAGCAATACGAAAGAGGTTGAGGGCAAGCAAATAAACTTATTCAAAATTTTTTTTATCAGCTGTTACTAAATTTTTGTAAGTTGCAAAATTGATATGTTTTTTTTTAATAAGGTTGTCTACATATATTGTTCATTTTCACCTGTTCTGATTTGGTCTGATCATGGGAGAATTTTTTTGTATTCCATTGTGTCATGCATTTCCATTCTACATAAAACTTCTTTCAAAAAGCATGTTTCAAAATCTGTGATATGACTTAGCATCAAACATTACTTGAGGTAGAAACAAGAATGTGTCCAAAGCAAATGGGTGTCAAAAGCAAATGGGTGTCCAAAGCAAATGGATGTCCATCTTGCATGGTCGGGGGGGGGGGGGGGTACTTGAATTTGTCATTAAGATTAGAATGATCATATCATAGGGAACATGTGTACAAATGTTTCAAGTTGATTGCACTTCAACTTCATAAATAAAGGGCTGCGCTTTAGCGCATGATACACCCGTTGCTCTTTTAACTTGTCTTTTATGCTTTAAATGAATTTATATGATCAACTAGAAATATATATACAAATCAAAAGGGATGTTACATTAATAATATTCACCAAAGTTTCATAAAACCCCCCTTTTTTAAGTATAAAAATTCATTACTTAAGAAAACGTAAAATCTAAAATTTATAAAAATGGAAAGGGAGCTTATGTCAATAGATATAAACAATTTATCAAAGTTGCATAAAATTTTGTGAAAGTTTTAGTTATTGTCCCAAAATTGGAAAATCCCCCCTTTTTTAAGCGTAAAAATTCATAACACGGAAATGTAAAATCTGAAATTTTTAAAAATTGAAAGGGAGCTTACATCAATAGATATAAACAATTCACCAAAGTTTCATGGACATTGGTGAAAGCCTTTTTGAGTTATTGTCCGAAGTGTTGAAAATCACCCTTTTTTATGAATAAAGCCCCATAAATCCAAAACTTAAAATCTGAAATTTATAAAAATTGAAAGGGAGCTTACATCAATAGATATAAACAATTCACCAAAGTTTCATGGACATTGGTGAAAGCCTTTTTGAGTTATTGTCCGAAGTGTTGAAAATCCCCCTTTTTTTTATGAATAAAGCCCCATAAATCCAAAACTTAAAATCTGAAATTTATAAAAATTGAAAGGGAGCTTACATCAATAGATATAAACAATTCACCAAAGTTTCATGGACATTGGTGAAAGCCTTTTTGAGTTATTGTCCGAAGTGTTGAAAATCACCCTTTTTTTATGAATAAAGCCCCATAAATCCAAAACTTAAAATCTGAAATTTATAAAAATTGAAAGGGAGCTTACATCAATAGATATAAACAATTCACCAAAGTTTCATGGACATTGGTGAAAGACTTTTTGAGTTATTGTCCGAAGTGTTGAAAATCCCCCCTTTTTTATGAATAAAGCCCCATAAATCCAAAACTTAAAATCTTAAATTAAAAAAAAACGAAAGGGAGCTTAAGTCAATAGATATAAACAATTCACTAAAGTTTCATGGAAATTGATGAAAGTGTTTTTGAGTTATTGTCCGAAGTGTGGACGACGGACGGACGGACAACGGTATACCAAAATACGTCCTGTCTAAAAGATGACGGGCGTATAAAAACTACATTGACCTACAGAGAACGAACAGATGCACAGACCAAAAAAACATAACGCCTTTAGTTGAGCATAAATATAACAAATTATTACATCTAATCAAATCTGTTATAATTAAATGATTGATCTGTTAATTGGTATTTTAATGCCACTTTCAGCTCTATTGTGCTATTTTAGGCAGTTAATTTAGTGGAGGAAGCCAGAGTGTCTGGATAGATCAACCAACCTTTGGAAAGAAACTGACATTCCTAATCAATTAAGAATTCAGCCAAGCGTGACACCTTCAACTGTGGAATTCAAAACTCACAACCTCAGTGTTGACAGGCCAGTAATACAGGTGGTCAAATATTGAGATCATTCTTACACTGCGATTAGTTTCAACACCGAATAATTTGATAAAACTGAGTAATAAAAAAGAAACAAACCATTTCATGTTATCAAATTTTAATACAAATTACATTGCCCACTTGATTATTATATATAATATCACTTTATTTCATACATTTTATAAAATTGCAACCTTTATCATGATTTACTATTAATAGAACTATGTATTGTCAAATATAAAAATCACACAAAAAAATAAATAATTACAAATTATCAACATAATATATAACTAATAAACTACCTGAAATTGAAATAATATCTATACAAACCTTTAAATAGGAAATAAACTTTTTGTTAGACAATATAAATGGTTTATATATTAATATTCCTCAATTTGGTTATTTTATACAAATTTTGACCTAGAAAATAACTTTTTTGTTAGACAATAACAAGAATGTGTCCTCAGTACACGAATGCCCCACTCGCACTATCATTTTCCATGTTCAGTGGACCGTGAAATTTGGATAAAAACTCTAATTTGGCATTAAAATTAGAAAGATCATATCATAGGGAACATGTGTACTAAGTTTGAAGTCATCAAAAACTACCTTGACCAAAAACTTTAACCTGAAGCGGGACAGACGGACGGACGAACAAACGGACGGACGAACGAACGAACGGACGCACAGACCAGAAAACATAATGCCCCTCTACTATCGTAGGTGGGGCATAAAAAACAGGTAATATATTATAATTCCTCAATTTGGTTATTTCATAAAGACTTTGACATATAGAAATGAACTTTTTGTAAGACAAAATAAACAGGTAATTATATTGTATCTTAATATTCCCCAATTTGGTCATATTATACATGTACTTTGACATATTTAAAGTTTCCATACACTTCGCAACATTAAGTGTAAAATGAGAAGAATAGTACTAGTGGATAGCCTTTTCAAACCAATGTTATAAATGTTCATCTAAATATTCCTGAAAAATGGTTTTAGAATTTGCCTTCATTTCAATAAACAAGGATTTGCAATAATCAACAATGGTGTAAAATTCTGTTCACCCCTGATTACACCAAGATAACTAATAGTACGCCAAGTAGTTATTGCAAAGCTAATAATTAAGTTAGCGAATTCATTTTTGGTTTATTTTCCCCTAATAAGCCAGTTAAGATTACATGGTGAAAAAATCTCTTTAAATACATTTAATCTAAATGGACCTCACTCATATTCTGGAACAAGAACCTAACATGATTTACCCTGAAAATTGACAAATTTAAACTGTGTGATAATAAAACATGCTTCATGTATGTGAAAAATATTGTTTACCCTAGGGGTCAACACATAAATTTTCATACAATTTTCTTAACATAAAAAAAAAACAAAACTTTTTTTTACTTGCTCACTTTCATAAATTTGTCAAAATCAGATTCCAAGAATATATGAGAAAAATTTAAATGCGACTCTTTTAATAATATTCTTAGCTATTTGTAACACCTGAAAGCCATAAACAAAATAAAATGCTATTCTTATAATCTTCTCTCAATTTCAAGCATCACATAACTCAAGAGGGTCTGTATTGAGGGTCATTCAGATCAATATTCTGAATTTCTATAATTTTTTTCATACATTTTTCTCTCTTTATTACCCATTATTCTCTTTTCTTATATATTCCCATCCCATTATTTTCAATCCTTTATTTTTTAGCCATTTTTTCTGTATTCTTTTTTATTGGGTCCACATTTCTACAGAGTTGACCCATAATTCTCTATTTGAAAACCCCATCCAGACCCTTACTATTAAAACAGTAAAACAGTAAACATTTCATTACTTTGCTTGTTTTGTTAATGAAAACTGACAATGGAAACAAATTTTGAAAGTGAGTTCTGAAGGTGGTACCTAACTCTACAGGGAGATAACTCTGTAAATTCAGCTAAACGTTTTAATCACATTATATTGTTATGGAAATATAAAGCTTCTCAATGATCAAAATCAGTGTTGGCCAAACTGCTATATATATCAAATGAAATTTTTCAGGGAAAGTGTGTGGTTCATGTTTCTTGAAATTTTATATTTTTTGACAAAGGGTCATAGTAAATATTTTGTCAAAATTTTATGAAAATTAAACATGCCAAATCAATTTTAGTCAAGGTATTTGGTACATGTACCACCTTAAATAAAATCATATTAAATCAAACTTGCTAGTGATCATACATGTTCAGATCACTTAACAAGGATATTAAACATAAATTAAGTATTTGGTTTATCAACAAACAAACAAACAAACAAAAAATTGATTGCACATTAATTGCATAGCACAAAAATGTAAATTTTACCTTATAAAAACAATAATTTTACACTGCACTGGAATAACAATATCATTAACTAAAAAATTGGTGTATTATTCTAAAGTACTATTAGTAAGCTTGAAATTTTGTTTTTTTATAACAAAAAATTTAGTACTGTATAAATGGGACAGCAACATAACAACAAAATTATACAAATATAAGCATCTGTCAACTATCTTTGTAAAAAATAATAATAAAATAATTTAAATGGTTCATTTCTTCATGTCTTTAAGTCTTAAAAATAAAGTAGGAAGATGTGGTATGATTGCCAATTAGACAACTATCCACCAGAGATCAAGAACAAGGACATAAACAACTACAGGTTACATTCGGACCTTCAACAATGAGCAGATCCAATACCTTAAAGTTAGCCGTAAAATCTAACAAATAATTCGGAAATCAATTCTAAACTCACAACCAGTCCAAACTGAATTCAATATTTGAATAGAATGATAACATCATGATTTTTAAAATAAGGAAGTATGGTATGATTCTAAAGGGACAAGGTCAAGGATAACAGCAAAATGTGACCTAACATCTTCAATATTGAGCAAAACAATACCATATAGCAAACTATTAAAAAAGAACCTTGGACAACAAAAAGAGAAAACTGAGCAAAAACAATTTGGTTATATCAACAAAAGTTAACTATTGGACATTAGGCTGATGGCTTGGGACTGATACATATTACTTGATGTAGAAATGTGTTAGTGACTGTTCAACCCTTACAAAAAATTCAAATCTTGCAAAACTTGTTGAAGTTTAGATCATGTTATAAATCTTGTAAAATACACATTATCTTCACCGAAATTCTGATTTGACATTTATTTTCTCAGGAATTCTCGATGAGACCCCCTCCTAACCTCCTCTACTTTTTAAACATCGAATAAATCAATATCAAGAATAACTTTCATACATAATAAAAAATAAAACATAAAGCTTTTCACAATATACATCCCATAGGTTATTCATATCTTTGTAAGCTTTATATTTATCGTGCAGTCATTCAAAACACACCAAGGGCAAGAACAACCCAGTTTAAATCAGTGCAAAAATAAATCAACAAAACTAAGTACTTTATTTTCAAAACCAAAAAAAATAATGCCAAATTATATAAACAACCAACTATTCTAGTATTTGTAAATAAATTGAAAAACTAGAAATATCCAGTTATTTCTATACAGAGGAGAGAAAGAATTTATTTATCCAATGGAAAATCTTCTATCAAAAATGCTTAGCTATATGTCATGGTGGCCAGTTTATATTGGTAGAAAGGACAGAGAGCTTAGACAGAACCATTGACCAGTGGCAGGAAAAGTAGCAATCCTAGTCAAACACACCTCTATGAGTGGAGTTCAAACATGCAACCTGAGTGTTAACAACTAACTACTCTTTTTTATTTGTAAATACATGAAAACAAAAAAAATAAATATAATTGTAAATATAGAAAAGAAAAAAAGAGTTTGCCTATCTAATACATGTATATTATAAAAAGGAATCGTTGGAAGTCTATTTCAATCTTTAAATTTCATTATCTACATTGGAATGTTGCAATAAAATACAGAGCATTATTACAATACATTTAAATTGTAAGACAGTCATCTCCTACACTACATTAGCTATTAGCTATTATGCCTTGCCTATCACCTAACTCCATCTATTTTATAATCATGGAAAAAAAAATAAAAATAGGAAAACTTGTGACCTCATAAGGTGTTGTAGTGCCAGATTTTATTATGACAAACAAATTGACCATGTTGATCTAACTAGATTTGTATTTTGCTGATATAAACCTTTGAATTAGATTTCATAAAAATATCACAATAAATGTGGGTGTGAGAGTGGTTACAAGGTAAAATTCAATTTTATTACATTATAAAGGACATTACCTCCTCTAAGAATGGTGATAATGATTTTTGAACGTTTAGAGACATATTGCTGATCTAAACCTTCAATACAAATTTCATAAAACTCTGGCAAGAATTGTACAAATCAGAGGATTTACACGACAAAATGGGGTAAAGTATTTTAGTGTAACCCATCATGTTGGGTAGGAGACAATAAAAGAGATATTATAGGACATGGTTTTTCACTTGATTTTGATGCCTTAAACATACACATGTTACAAACTTATACAAAATAGATATTTCAAAACTTCTAACAAGACAGTGATTCATCAATAACATGTAAATATATAATTATTTCCCCACAAAAATCACAAAGAAATTAATGATTTCTGAATAATATTTGAAAATTTGATTTATCACATGATTTTGGGGTAGTTCTCAAACATTATTCAAAACTCAAAATTATTTGCACCAATTATTACATAATTATATATTCTAATTTAAACTAATTAAAAACACCAGCACTATTACATGCGCTACACTAAAGGTTTTGAGATCCCAATCTTTGAATATCATCTGCACCAACATTCCATCTGAATAAAAGGAAGATTCCATAATCCCATTCTCATGAATAAATGAAAGATTCCTTGTTCACCTTCTCACGAATAAATTGAAGATTCCAATCGGTTTTCAATTCTAGAAGCATTGCTATAGCACACATATTTTTCTAGTTTGTTGGCCATATTTTATCTATTGCTGCTTTAAGACTGTCATATATCATGAATGTAATGGCTACATCTAAACAAACTCTACTTAGTCTGGGGACGGTTCCTTTATAAAACCTAAAATATCAAACAAAACATAAATAACTGATAACAAAAAACAAGTCTTAACTTTGCTATAACCTTTTAAAAGAAGCCATTTCAGTAACATACCAATAATTTTCAATTCAGGCAATTTTTTTTTTCTAAAATCACTATTAGGAGGGATCCAAGCAATAGAGAAGGATGTCTACAAATTTCTAAATTAAAAACGATTCGGCTGTTAGTTTTCTCATTTTCTTATAGTCATATAATATTGGCAATGAAAGAATTATCATAAATTATAACTTTTATGTTTAGTTAGCTACAACAGTTCACAAATAAAAAAAAATTCTTGTTAATATGTTTAAATAGTTTTTCTATGTTGTATCAAAATAATGGTAATCAGAGAAAACAAAATCTATATCAACTAATTCATCTAATAAATACACTCCAAAACAAATACTTGTGTTTAATAGCATTTATGGTTTTTTTTACTATGTATGATTCATATAATTATTCAAATATTGTGTGGTATAATATTAGATTGAAAAGTTTCTATATCTTAATACTTACGCTCTTAAACCTTCATTCCTAAATATTTTGACTGCACAATCAAAGGTATTTTTATATTTATGGGCATCCAGACCCTGAAACAAGAAAATGTATGTGTGTATGATTATTCTTAAACTGTTAATATCAACAACAAAAAACATGTGAGTAAACTTGCAAAAAGATCTCATATTTTTAATATTGAAGTACATAAATTTGATTATCTCCCCTTTTAAATAGCAAGTTGAACTATGATAACACTATTTCCTGCACCTGTGCATGCACATCATAAGGTCATGTTCTACTATGATGTAAAGTTATGTCAACTTCTATTAATCATTTATGAGGAGCTGCACTTCTTAGTCAAATGGATAGACATTATAACGGACTAATAGACATCAGGAATTTCCATATACCGTTACCCCAAAAGACTCTTAACAGACCAAAATTATTACAAGTACTTGGTTCAATTAAAAACACTTTTATGACCAAAGACACAATACAGATTTCATTCTCAGACAAACAAACAGCAAGTTTCTCCATCTGTTTTGACTCACTGTTTTGAATACAAATGTCAATTGTCTAAAGATCAAGGGAGATAATTCAACTATAAATAAACACTTTAATTTGCATTTAAAACAATAACAGATGTAAAGATCTACAATCTTATCAACTGAAATTTAGAATTTGAATTTGTTATACTGTAAACCAACTTATTTGCATGGAAAAAATTTTGGCGTTCACTGGCCTTCCTAGTTAACTCCACAGCGATTCATAATTGTAATATTTTAGCATTGATATGAGGGTAAACCATTTTACGTATTCCTGACAATTTATTATTGCATTATTCTCCTACCAGCAAAAGTAGCGAAAAATTGATGTCTAAATGAGTTTTTTTTATACTGGTGGATTTGTTAATCATGATTTATTTTACTATAAAATTGTTTATTATAATTGTGTACTGTAAATTCAGAAATTACTGCAATGTTTTTATTATTGCGAAAAATGTGACAAGGTTATAATCGCAATAATTTAAATTCCCATTTTGAATTTTTGTATATGAATTAAACATGATTTTTCACCAATATTGCAAATACTAAAATTGCATTTTAGTCTAAAATGGCAAAATTGCAATTATAAATAATAAAATTTCTGAAATTAAACAGTAAAATTAAACTTCAAAACAATGTTCTACACAACATACCTGTAATCTAGTTTTTATTACATCTATAGGTGTATTACCAAACACAGAACATGCACCAGCAAAACCACCAAACAATCCAGTCAATAAAAGTGGTACTTTCTTATCTGAATTACCTCCCTTATACATATCTTTTAATGATTCTACCACAAAAAATCTTATTGCTTGATTACTGCCTTGTTTCATTATTGTTGGTGTTAAACCTTGATATGTACCTCGTATACCTATAATAAAATAAAAGCATGCATACTTGTAATTTGAAAGCACTGATGCAAATAAATTGATATATTCATGATATTGTGTATTGAATTCTTCGTGGATTGTGAAAAATATTGCATTTATATTGAAACTTTACATATATCATAGCTTTAACAATTCGGCATACAATACTTAGAACCTTATAAAATGTACTTTATTCAACTTTTAAACTCTTGGTCAAATTTTCCCAAAACTGTTTATGAAAGTAAGAAACCTTGTCTATCATACAATACTATATTTTTAAATTTTTAAATTAAGAGTAAGATTCTACCTTTTTAATTATTTAGAAAATATATCGGCAGCATTTGCATGCTTTCATTAGATACCTTGGGAAAATGTGTTTTCTTTTTGAAAAGTCAATCGACATATTTGCCTTATTCTGAGGTTGCATCAGAATGACAATTGTTTATAGTTCTATTATACTAACAAAATTGGGTAAGCAACCAAAAAAATATAAAAGGGTTTATTCCTTGAATGCCAACATCCTTTGATCTACCGACAATTTACCTGCAAAATTATGTTGGCGTTCAAGGAATAGGTGCAAAAATTATCACAACAAAAGTGCATGCTTATCAAAACAATCATACTAATTAATCTGGTAGCTAAATCTAGTTCATGTTTGTTAATTTGTTAAAATCATATTTTGCTGCTCCTGCTTGAACAAACATGGATTCTCATTTAAAAAATGAAACTTTCAAAAGTGTTGCATCACAAAGTCAATATGTGCATATTGTCATGGACAGGAATTCCAGTTTGCACAAATTCTACAATAGAATCTTTGGGCTCTGAAGTTTTTTTTCAATATTTCTATAGTTGTGTGTGCTGTAATATCCTACCATAAGACTGTTTAAATTTCTTGAAACTTTGTATCTCGTGTTAGATTACTATTTTGTTTATTTTAGTTTGTTCAGGATATATTTTTCTTGGTTATACAATTACACCGTTTTTTTTTTAATTTATTGTAAGTGACTCGTAAAATAACATTGTTTAGTTGTTTGTCATGTTTACAACTGTTACATGTATGATATTGTAATTATTGTATTTATTTATGTTGGCCTGATTTGTGTTGTGTGGCCTGATAGTTGTTTACAGAATAATCTTAGAATTGTGCAGTTTAGAAATCACTGGAACAATCACAGAATGATTGGAACTTTCCATTTGACTTACATAATGATTCCAGAATGATCCTAATAAAAGATGCATTATATAAACTTCTACATTTTACTAGAAACTTCCGTTGTAACTTTCTAGGACGTTCTATTCTAGAGTGTTCTATAATTTTCTGTGACAACTATATATATACAGACAGTAAGGTTAAACTCACACACTTAGACTTAGACATCGATAGACATTAATATTCATAGAATTTGGATTGACACTTTTATTCTACAAACAACATCATTCTGGATTGTGACCGTAGTATTCAGATTGGATTCCGAAAGATATCCGGATACAGATAAAGATAAAAGATTGGACTCATATTTTGACAGTTAAGTTGACAGTAATATTTGTGTAATACTTCTTGTAAACTTTTGTATAATAAATATTGTTAAATTTTATTATTGATTTGTGTCTTTTGTTGGCTACAATTTAAAGGTAATTTCTGGCCGTAGCACAACTCATCTGAATTCTTGTTACCATATTTCATGAATTTTCTTGAAACTTTTGTAGAGTCAGTTTCAGCTTAGAACTTATCAAATTAACTTAATTATTTTTTTTAATTTAATTAATTGTACAGCTGAAATCTTCATATACTTTATATTAACTAATAAAATATTTAAATTGATATGGAACTAAACAAATCTCTTATATTTTTAATTTTGTTTGAAATAATTGTATTAAACTAAAATTTCATTAAAATTCTTAATATTTCTTATGATATTAACATATTCATTCCAAACATATTTTTTTGATAAAAAGTAATAAAAACGTTTTAATTTTCTATTATTTCTTTAAAATTCATAATCATTTTACCCCTAAAATCTACTATTTACTTATGAGAAAGTGATAAAATGTTGCATTTCTATAAAGTTCATTAATTATTTTAAACAGTTAAATACTTATAAAAATACCTATTGTTATTATATAAACGTCTATTGAAATATTTTTGTTGGCATTCGAGGAATAGGTAACATCTAAAATGTTGGCATTCGAGGAAGACACCCATAAAAGATAGCGGTGTCAATGGAGTAATTGTTAACACTGTGTGCAATATTGTGGTTGAAGAAAAAAGAAAATAAAAAACAAATGTGACTATAATTGGGATCAAGTACCCAAATTATTGTATACATACATCACACACATACAACACAACTGACTTAAGGTGGTACCCAATACTTTCACTAAAATTTATTTGGGTCGTTTAATTTTCAACAAATTTTGTCAAAGTATTTACTTTGACCCTTTAACGAAAATATAAAAATTTCAAAAATTTTGAACCAACCGTTTTGTCAGAAAAATTACACTGGTTATATAGCAGTTTGACAAACACCAATTCTGATCATTGAGAGCTTAATATTCCTTTTACAATACAACGTAATTAAAACGTTTAGCTGACTTTACAGAGTTATCTCCTTGTAGTGTTAGGAACCACCTTAAAAAATCAAACAATTATACAAATTGATGTACAGTAATACTCTTAGAATTTGAAAGATTTAAATAGTGTTTTATAATATACTAATGACAATATATGGTTTACAATAATGATCAAAAACCTAATCATAACAAACTTACCTTGAGTTTTTATTATTTCTCGTACACCATGAAAAAATCCTTTGAATTTAGGGTTTTTTGAAGTTTGATCGTTTATAAATTTGACTTTTAATGTTTCCATAGGTGTAACTGCAAATATAGCTTCACTAACTCCAGCCCCTGTAAATGAAGAAAGAATAAATGCATTTTTTCTTTTTAATAAATTCATTAAGAAAAATCAACTCTCAATGAATGCTGTTCTTATTTATCAGTTCTTATTCAATGTGAACATTCAGAACAATGAACCATCCCATTAATTTATGTAGACCTATTTCTCAGACCATCTGATTTGGACATATATTTTGAAATCAATTTCTTTAATGTAGCAAATGATCTATAGATGTTGATTAAGAATAGAAGGAGATGTTAGGCATCTAGTCAATGGTATAGTAAGCTAACAAAACAATTTCACCAAGAAATCAACAGGTAATAACAGTATACACAAGGGGCCAAAAAATCACTGTAAGGAGTGAAATATCTGAGTGAATGCTGGTGATTGTTGGTGACTCACGCTCAACAATCTCTCTGAATATCAATGTAAAATTCTAAGGTAATACATGGCAGTCATAAATCAGTGTTGCCACTCTAAATCACCAACAATCATACTGTTTCACAGTGAATTACTCAACACTAGCTAAGGTAATTGTTAACTGTGTCTCCTTGTTCGTACTGTACCTTGTCCTCAATTTTGGACAATTGTCCATTTCATATTAGAAGTTGGCATCATTTTTTTATACTAATATTTGCTTTTACAAAGCTTGATGACATATCCTTCTACCAGCAAAGTGTAAACCAATTTATTATTTTTTATGCCACACTTTGCTACCAAGTTGTCACTTAACTTAAATTTATTTCCTTGTTTTCAAAATTCCAATAGGGAACATACTTTAAATAATTGTATCAATAAACTTTAAATAAATTTTGAGACGTTTGGGCCATTGGCCTTCTTCAGTTCTTTATTTTTCCACAGAACTACATGGCTGACATTACATTTGTATTTCCTTTCTCAATCATTGAAAATCAATAAGATAACTAAAATTGATCAAAGCAAAGAAACAAAATATTATCTGACAACATCTCTAAAAGAAATACCAGCACGTTTATAGTAAAAAAATTCCCGTATATTCATTTTACTCACAAAAGTCATACAAATATATTGCTCAAATAACTAGTTGGTTTACATGTTAAAATTTATAAATCCCTGGCATAACCAATAAACATGGTCAAATGGATTCTATCTGTTTGAATATTGTGATAAGGGAGACAACTCTAATTGATTTATTTGAAATTCTGAACACAAATGGTTATCAGATTATAGGGTTGTGATATATTTGTGACATGAATTTCTTTTTAAAGAGAGTACTGAATTATTGAAAATAACATAGAAAATTCCATACAATTGAATCTAAAAATTTTAGAACAAGGACACAATTATTTTGCTTTTTTTTTTCATTAGCATGGAAACCTTTTTTTTTTTTTACCATATCAAAATTTTGGTTCTTTCAAATAAATGAATTAATTTCTTTGCTGGCATTTAAATTAATAGCAACATTTTATGCATATTTCATGGAATGTGCCAATTTATTAACAAATATTTTATTGTCATATAAACTTTACAGTTTGTGATCAACATATATTAATACAATAAACACAATAAACATATATACATACATATTAAACATACAAAATATCAACAAATTTTATCACATTTTTTATCAATAAGATAACTAAAATTGATTTTCCCATTAGAATATATATGGAAAGAAAGAAAATATCATTTGATAATGTCTTCCTCCACTTTTCAAGCATAATTTTCTACCATCTCTTTCCTAGTTCAGTTTCTTGATTTTATTTCAAAATAAGCCAAATAAACATCAAATGAAAATCAAAGCCTTAAAGGCTGTAAAAGCAATTGCTGTCATGTTAATGTTTGGGGACTTTTATTTTTCATCCACATATATACAAGAATTAAACCTGACATGAGTGTTGTCTAGTTAGAAGTAAGAAGGTTTTAACTTTATATAAATAAAAGACTTTAGCAGAAAGTCATTTTTAATATATTTTATATTTCACAAGGAGACACCACGTTTACCAGGCTAAGGTTGGGGTCAAATATACATGTGCTGAAACATATAACTCAAAAAGAAATCATCATGGATTATCCCCTGATAGTGTTTGTAACTGGGCAATAATTTCCTTTATTGATTTAATTTTAACAATTTTCATTATTAATTTATATTTAACCATTAACACAAATGATTAAGTTAAAACATTTCAACTTTCCAGACACAAATGTTAAAAAACGGGAAAGAAATAAAATATCTTACAAGACATAAACATGTAAAGAATAAATGTATATTTCAGCTTAATAAAAATATTTTCATAATGTTACTTTGTCATCATTTTTAAAACTAAGTTCCAAACATTATTGCTCAGTTGATATGTGTCCTTCTGATGCGGTACGAGCACAGGCACTTGTTTCTATCCATAGGAAGGTCGATTATCCATATAAATAGTTTTATATGGATAGTCGACCTTCCTATGGATAGAAACAAGTGCATGTGGGTACGAGATAACTACAATTCTCATGCAATCCCGTAAAGGGGGGTCATCACAGACAAACATGACATTAAATCGTTATCACTAAACTAGTATATATATTGTATAGGGCCAGCTGAAGGACGCCTCCGGGTGCGGGAATTTTTCGCTGCATTGAAGACCTGTTGGTGACATTAATTCTGCTGTTGTATGTTTTTCTATGGTCGGGTTGTTTTCTCTTTGACACATTCCCCATTTCCATTCTCAATTTTATTATACGAACAAGAACAAACAGCTCTACGTTGCTTTGATATTTATCAATTTTCAGGAAACATTGCGAAAAATGATCTTCAATATTTCGAAAACATGTGAAATAAAATTGCTAACACGGTGGACCGTCGAGTGTCAACAAACGTAGTAGACTTGTTCACTGAAAAGACGAGGATAATGGTTTCATCTGACATTTGTTATGCAAACCCAGTTTTGATCATGATATTTAAAAAGACGTACTTTTTTCAATCTATGTATTAATAAACTAGAAAATTCCAAATTGTAAATATCTCTTCATCTGGACCGACTTGGCATCTACTCACTAGTTCTCCGTTAAAGCGCCCAACGTCGGAGTAAAAAATGATAAAATATAAATTGCAGCAAAACTTGTTTATAAAGAACATAGAACATCTTCATAGTGTATTCTATCCACCCTATAAATTTTAGCATGTAATGTGCTACCGTTAATTTGTAATGATCGAGACAGTTTAGATGAAAAAACAATAAAAAAAACATTTAACGTCATTTTATTTCCTTTGACGTCGTGATTTTCAATGACAAAATGCTAAAAAAAAATTTATTGATTCACGTAAACTTTTATTTCTTTTTTCTTGTTAGCTGAAATTTAAGTATGATATTCAGTCATGTCTGCATTATTATTATATATATAAGGTTTTTTTTTATCTCCTTAACACAAATTAAGGTGATAAATCTTCAAAAAGTTTTTTCTGTGCGAACTTGTACGATAAACAATCGACTCAGCATATCAGTCTTGTACAAAGCAAGATAAATAATAAAATCGTATAAACATGCTTTCAACACGAATATGCATATAATTTGCCACTGAATCCTCCTCCTTTTCGTCATCATCCTATTTACCATTCTGTGTTACCATGAATTATAATTGATGTGGTCATATTGATATCGAAAACATATATATAAATCAACTGTTTTAATTTCAAAATGCACAAGTAAGGCGTATAACGCATGAATTTCTTGCTTTGAACTGTTTTTAAAAATGTCTTCGAAGCCGAAGCACAACCCTTGCATGATCTTGTATCTTTGATAAACGTTACTTCCTTTGATATTCCTTAATACCTTTTTGTTCTATGTATTGTAAATTTGAAAAAATAGGAGAGACAAGAAGTGTCTATTAATTCTAATAATAAAGATAGTCGGCAAGATAAATTCGTGACACAGTGTTTAGTGACCTAATACGATATATACAGGGTCAGTAAATTCCATATGAGGTTCTATTTTCGCTCAAATCCCTTATGGAATTTACTGACCCCGTATTTATTGTGATAATATCTGACTAGAATTAAAACGAATCACTTATTTGAAAAGGTTTACACTTTGTATATTAATACAATTTTAGAGGAGATATGCTTTTTTGATTGATGTTTTCTGAACGTACAGTGACAAATATTTCATGCAGATTTATGACCGGGAGAAGAATATTCAAAAAATAAATAAGATGTTACATGCGTTGTCGTTGATAAAGAATTTAAAAAGGTTCAATAAAAATATATATATAAAAAAACAATGATGAGAGAGACACGACAAAAAAAATTATCCAGCAAAATATAAAATATTAAATCATTATTCATATATATTTTATTCATCCTCTTTGGTGGTTAGTTGTAGCCTATTAATCTCGCAACTTTGATTTGTAGACAACCAGTAACGACCACAGTTTCTTTTTGTAGATCCTCTTATACTAATAGAACTGTGCATTGTATTCCGTTTGTATATCATATACTTTTTTTTAGTTATTTGAAATAATTTAAGATATAGGAGGTGGTTTATAGATTAAAAAATAATTTTGAAACTTAAGAATATGGTGAATTGAAAATAACAGAAATAAATGATTTAAAGATTAATGAAACTTTACGTTTTCTGCATATTAAATTCATTATTGACAATATTCTAGTAGATCATTTCGAAAGAAACGTTGATCTTTCAAATTGGTTGTAAACGCTACTGGTCAAATGAAATAAGCGATGCAAATTTTATACATTCATATAAGCATCATTGTTTTTCGCCAAAATCACGATCTTGCATGAGTTAACTTTCATTTCGTTTCCTATTGTAGACAAATTTGACCTTACATCCTTCACGTGCATTGCGTCAGCAATTATTTAATTTTATTCACCTGGAAAAAAAAAAATAGTTCGTGACAGATGTCAGACCACGATAATCCGATAAGCAACAAAAAGATCTGCAATAGTGGCCGAAAAAAAAACAAGTTATAAATTCCATGCGTCCGAAGCGAGCACTATTTTTGATTTATCTTCATCATTTACGCCCAGCGACAAGTATTTGAAATCCAAAGATATGAAAGAATAGAAAGAGTTGATGAGCTATATGACGAAAATGACACACAAAAAATATTCAAATCAGTCGAATGTAACATTGATTGATAGAGTATAAAACCATAGGTATCTTTCTAATTCCAAAATATATAAATTGACCATTGATTGGAATTGTAGGGATTTACAGAACCAAAACATTGTCATAATTCGTACGTCTTAAATTTTCATACTGATGCTCGAGGACGGAAGACATTGTCTTCAATATTTTAGGGTATAACATTTTTTTAGTACCAACACATATTAAATATATTTCATAATATTCACCAAATTGATTGATAAGCAATGTTTCTTTCTATATTTTGTTGGACAGATGAGTAATCAATGATAAAATCGTTTTGGTGATCAAATTTTTATTTTATCCGATTTCAGATTTCTCTTAATGTCGGTTAGCTACCGGTACTGTCACTGTGTTCAGCTCCTCATTACCAGTACCTCGAATCAAAAGGAAAATATGATAAAATATACCTCATATCATCTTTACTTTTGTTTATGATCCCAGCTATCCAACTTATTTCGAAGAATTTGTTTTATTAGTTTTATACTTATTTCAAACGTGGTATCATTTATGCAGTACAGTGGCAGAATAAAAAAGAGGGGCTATACGGAGAAGTGTCGTCATACTTATGTTGTTGATACAGACAAGACAATATATCTTGTCAAAATTTTATATACGGAATTTTTGAAATGCAGGAACTGAACCCAAGAATTTTACAGAGAAGGGCATATATTTCTAACTGAATAGAGAAAAATGGCCAAAAGAAATACAGAATGCAGAAATGTAGATCTCCTCCCCTAATACAGACCGTAATATATATATAGCATTGTGACGGATAGTTTTGTTTAATCTATATCTTACTCCTTTTAATTCCGAAAAGAATGTTGTACAAGGTGTTGTTAATTAATGTAACGGAATTTATATCGGGCCCTTTCTATCGACGTCATAATTTTGATGAAAGCTAAAAGCTTCTCTGCTTGTGCAACACGAAAAAAGAAAGAGCAATTTTTATGACTTCTTGCAATTGCATACTTGTTAAATCGTATTGAATTCGGTATCAAATTTATATTAATCATAAAGCTTCATATCTTGAATATTGAAAACAGGTATAACTTATTTACATGCATTACGATTGATATAAAAACAGCCCGTTCGTTTTGTTTTTTTCTTCATCTAGATTTGAGAAAGAAGCAACTTTGTTACACTCAAACAATTATGGACCAAACAATTGATTTATAAAAATGTTACATGTTGTCTTCTTATGTCGTCTGAATTACAATATATTATTGATCTGTAAGTGATTATCCGCTATCCATTATAACTATCTAATACATACATGTCAAGTGACATGATATTCGCGTGTAATACACGCTTTTTCAACGGTTTACACGCGAGGATTTTGTCACATGGCGTGTACACGCTTTTCGACACTTTACACGCAATTACACGCATTTTCGTTCTTTTCACTTTGTGGTCGTTAGTGATATCGCTATTCTCGGGTTTTTTCCTTATTCGGCGATAAATACCGAAAATTTCGAAGTAATTATTTGGCTGACATATTGTTTATTTTTCTATATGAACCAACAGTAAAAGGTAAGTAGTTTGTGATTAGTTTTAACGATTTTGTTACTTTCTTTCAAATTCACTTTATAGGGAAAATATGCACAGAAAGAGGTCGCTTTTAGGCCTGTACCGTCGTCTAAAGCGCCAATTGTTAATTCAAAACGATGTGTACGTACCAAGATAATCAGTGTTTATAAATTATATTTTGGAGTTCAGTTTTAATTATCGAGTGACAAGTAACGTATTGTGCATTCTTTGTTGCAATGATCAAAAATAATACATGTGAGAGGAGAAATACAATGTAGCTATTTGAATAACCATTTAACATGTTTATTTAATCGAAATCAAATTTATAAAACATTTTTTCTTTTTAATTTCAGTTTCAAATATAGCCAACAGATTCTACAGATGGAAATAACACAGAACTGTTGGATCAGCTCTCATATACCAGCTATCTTCTGATGAACTAACCAGTTTTGACCAGGCAATAGCAATGGCAGAGATAATGGATGACATTTTACAATGCAAAAAAAACAACATAATGACATTCTGTCAAATATCAATTCCTACTGTGGGAGAGCATTTTCAATTATAAAGAAATATTGACACTGAATTCTGATCAGAACTTGACTATGTTACATTTATATTGTACATTGTTGTATGCTGTTATCAAATAAATGTAACTAAACTTGAAACTGGCAGTTGTTTTGAATATGTGCCTAGTGGTGGTGCTTTAAAAACAACATAACAGACCACTGTCTAATACAATAAAAGTTCACAGTAGTATATATATTGTTTTTTGTATATTAACAAATTTGTATGTGAAATTATGAACATTACCACATTCTTATAAAAAAGTCCGCATCTATGTCACGCGTTTTCACACGCTTTTTGACATGTCATGTCATGTCATGACATGATTTTCCATTGTCAGAGGTTGACATGTATGATCTAATATGTTTATTTGGCACGCCATACTCGATAAAAGTGCGGACGTGATAGAAAGCACTCTTTACCAAAATGTCAACGGAGATTACATTCCACGGAGGTTACATTTCGACGATTTCGTCATTTATGAACCATAATATGTATATCCAAAGATCGGAGTTAAACTAAAATTTAATGTTGACATCCATATCGATCTGTTGAATGTGAAATTTCTTTTCATAATTGATGTTTTTTTAAGAATTGGCCATTCCACGGAGATTACACGCTTAACAAATCTCTGCAGTTTTCAACTTTGCTTCGTTTTTCAGACTGATGTAACTTGGAATAAATGACCATTGTTATAAACAACATTATTTATGGTAACCTTATGATCAAATTTAACTCATATTACACTCTATACTGTACTAAATATTTTGTCCTGCTTGGTCTTTTATGGTATCAGGTCCGTTCGCGCCCAATATAGTTTCGCACCCTACACGTTCGCACCTCACATTTTCGCCCCCCACGTCCGTTCGCACCCTACATGTTCGCGCCCAATTTTTAATAAAATTTAAGTTAAATTGTTAGAAAATATTCATATGGATATAACAAATAATTGTATTCTATTTGAATAAAATTTGAGAATTTATTGAATAGATTTTTTTTATCAATTTGATGATTAACTATTAAATGTTGATTATGTATGATTATTGCTAATTGGTATTTATAAACAGCCTAATTTGGTGTGATTGTTTACTGTTGTTTATAAATCATGATTGTTGTTTTAAATTGCTTTGATGTAAATACTAATAAAATAAATATTAATTATAGCAACAATCTTCACGCTGAGTGGCAGCCCAGGCTTGTAAAATTGCTCTCGGACCTGTAAAAATCATATCTACAGGCCAACAGAGTCTAACTAAAAATTTTCAAAATTGAGCTCTGGGCCTGTAGATTTAAAAGTTCATCGTGAAGACTGTAGCAATACACTTACCATGCCTACCATTTGTTCAACATGTTGTCAGATTTGCACGAAATTAACTAGAAACAGTGAAAAACAAATTATTTCAATACACTAACCAAAACACGATTAAGAATTATTCAACACACAAATGAAATAGTTGTTGCCAGAATAACATAATGCGACTTAAAACAAGGACTTTTTTTTTATAAACTTGTCATGACACAAAAAAACTTGTCAGAATCTCGAATTATTTAGAAACATGGCATATATATTTATACCAATACACCTCCAAAAAATCGGTAAAATTAGGTGCGAACGTGTGGGGTGCGAACGAACTTTTCCGCAAAATTTAGGTGCGAACATGTGGGGTGCGAAAGTGAATGGGGGCGAATGTGGAAGGGTGCGAACGTGATTGGGCGCGAACAGACCCGGATTCTTCTTTTATCCAGGGTGAGACTTTTTACCCCAATATACCCCAACATACCCCAATATACCCCAATATACCTCAAAAAACAGTTTCAACATTATATTATTGAATAATAATATCATATAAGGCAATTCTATGTTATTTTAACACCAATAATACTTTATTTTATAAATATATTTAATTTTAAATCACTTTTTTCATTGAAACTTGTTCCGTTCTTGTCAGCCGCTTACGATCACAAAATGACTTTTTACCCCAATATACCCCAATATCTTCCAATAAAACGTTTCAGTGCAATATTCATGTTGTTGAATGATATTTTACCCATATTTATTTAAAAAAACAAATCTATTCACATTTGTGTGTATTAAGAAGCTTTTAAAACTCCAGTAAAACTCGAACACTGATAATGGTAACACTAAAGACCAGAACGGACCTTAATATAGGGCAATTTTTAAATTGCTATTTCTTTTTCACTCAGGACTCCAAATTTAAGTTTTATTCAATAACATTTGTATATTTTTAATTAAATTTGAAATGTTTATCAAACATCTATTAATGAAATTTTTTACTTATGTTTTGCCATATTTTTTCAATTTTGATTTTTTTTCTCATATTTTTGAAATTAATGTCTCAAATAAAATTTGAAAATGTTCTTCTACATGAAATAAGATTTTAAATTTTCATTGAACAAATTATGTTTAATAATCACATGTTTAAAATTACGTAAACTTGGACGGACCAGAAATTACAAAGTTGGTAATATTTATTAAATTCCATTCATCTAGACGAAAAAATATTTTTTTCTGATGCCACAACCCAGACCTGAATGGGGAGATTAAAAGACTGGAATGGACATTAGTCTTACGGTGGGATTCATTTAAACTTGAGAACTATTTATTCAATGGATTTCTTCCTTATTTTAAAGTCGAGGCTAGTCATTTAATCAAAATCAACCAAGTTTTAATTGATTGATTGTTGGTTGCTTAACGTCCAGTGGCAAATATTTCATGCATATTCAGGACGAGAACAAGTTAACAATAAATACTATAGGTATGTCTTGAAATAATAGAGGCCATCTGAGATGATGGTCGGGGAAATTTGGACTGCCACTGCGGGAAAATGAGGGTATATTGGATAGGGACAGAAATTTTCCCTTGCAACAGGCCACCTACGGACCCCTCAAAGAGTTGTTGCAAGGATTCGTAAGGGCATACGATACAGTTACAGGGGAGGTAATGACGTTGCTATCGTAAAATGTTATTTTCGCGACGTCAAACTATGACATATCGGGAAAAGATGCATTTTTCAACTGATTTTTATCATTCAAACTGATTTAATTTGAAAAAGAGGGCATGGACCCCTATTTTTTAAAACGGCAATTTGTTTCATTTTGCAAGGAGATTATGTGACTCAAATTTTATAAAACTGTAAATAGAGGATTTTTTTTTAATTTTGATAAACATGCAGCAAAAAATGACGTTTGTTCCTCTATTCATGATTATTTGATAAATATGAGTTATTTCTGAATAAAAATTGCATAATTTTTAATGATACTTATAAAATACTGGAATTACCGATTATCTAACAAAAAACATTTGTGTTTATCTTTTAAAACAAAAAAGTTATGTCTTTCTTTCGAAAAAGAAAAAAACGGACACAAATCTGAATTTTGAGCAAATATACAAAATTTCTACCTCATTTTACTCAAAAAGTAGCACATGAAGGTATATTTTTTATTACATATTTGATTCAATCAGGTAAAAATTATTCTATATGCAAATTTTCATCAACTTGTAAATACAGGTTCAAAACTGTATCGTATGCCCTTAAGCGTTTTACTGCCGGTCGAAAGAAGACCAAGTGACCATATTTCTATTCCCCAGTCACCCCTGGGAGATCCAAGTTTTAAAGAATTATATTTTTGTGATATATATATAATATATATATATATATATAAAAAATTGACTTAAATGATAACATTAAAAGACATCAAATCAAGAAATTCCGTATATTTTTTTTATTTATTTATCTTTATAATTTATTGCTTATTCCAGACCGACTGTGCAAGGGTTGTAAAGTCAGCCAAGGTAGTAAAAACTTCCATTTGTTGTCTAATTCCAGCCTTTAGGATTGAAAACGAGAAAAAGAAACATATTTTTAGATGGGAGGTATATCTAAAAAAAAAAAAGCCAGAATGTTCCCGAATTGTATAATTAATTCTGCAGATAACATATTTTTTAATATTTAAGGAATGACTGTAAAAAATTTTCTGTCTATAAATAAATAACATAAAATATGTTAGTTCCGACGAATAGGCAGAAAATTTCTTATAAGTTAATTCTTAATTTCATTTTAACCGGAGTAAATTTGGGACAACAATATACTAGTATGATAGTCCCAGAGTAAATCACGAAAAAACGTTGATTACGTCTCGTCACATTACAAAATTATGTCTATGAGCTGATAAACAAAACGACGTCAGCCAATCAGAAGACGCGCTACATCCAAAATTAAATTATTTATTTGAAGAAGAAGAAAAAAGTATTTCTAGCCAACACTCTTCGTCTTCAATATAGTAGTTAAAAAATCAATAAAGAGTATTTAATATTTGTGTGTTAGTAGGTGCCGACTGCCTATTTACAATAAAAGACCAAAGATAAAATGCATGCTGTACAGTTGGTGCAGGATAAAAAAAAATCCATCATCTATGTTATAATACTTGTATTATATGTATCTGATAATATCAATGTCTTGAACATGTTGAAAGCTTCCATGTTAGTTGGAGCTTTCAGTGTCGATTTCGGTAATTTATTCCAGGCTATTACTGTTCTTGGAAGTGATCGGGGAAAAGGAAAAGGCCTAAATGTTTCTAAAAATGTACAGGTAGATTTATTGAAACTTGTAAAATTCTTATATTTTCAATAGTTCTTCTTCAAATTTGGATTATATTAAAGAAAGAGACTGTCGTTTTTATAAAATGAAAAGATCTGAATGGATCTATAAATTAAAAAAAAATAAATGCATACAAATTAGAAGCTGTGGTATGATTGTCATGATGAGACAACTTTTCACCAGAGACCAAATATTGTATAGAAGCTGGGACTATTTCAATAATGTAAGTGTAGAAATTATCAATTATGATTGTCACCGTACAGCAAGCAAAACCATTCCGTATGTACCAAGCTATAAAAGGCCCTGGTATGTAGCTGGGAAGTATTTTTTTTTTAATTTGTGCAATGGTATACATTTTTTGGCGCCAATGATACTATGTACCGGTATTCTGAAATATAATGGCGGCAACGAGTTGGAGCACATAAAAAGGATGTGTTTTTGTGTTAAAATGACGATCAGGTGTGGTGAAAACACACAACGTGAATCACATTATGTTTTCTTTTACAATCTAAGTAGAAACACCTACAAAAAAAGTATCTTTCTCTGTGCACTTTCGAGTTCATCCGTCACCGGAAAAAACTCGTCAATTATACGCGCCTTTATCATCGTCATTTGTGCGTTTGGGGGCGTCGTCACTTCCTTCCAATGTTGAGCGAGTGGTTGGAAAACTATAATTCTATATTGTACGAATTATTCGGCAAATTGAATTCTCAAAATTGACAATCAACACTGCTGTCATTAGGGAAATGTCAGTAAGTACCTACAGAGCAACCATTATTTCTAGTTTATCCTGCACAAAGACGATCACTAAGACGCTTGATGAACGTAAATAGTGCAGGGATACAGGCGAGCCCCTCTATCTGGTAAATGACGTCATAAAGGCGTGTATAATTGACGAGTTTTTGCCGGTGACGGATGAACTCGAAAGTGGGATCTGTGCTATTGAATGAACAACGCTACAGTCCGATGCTGAGGTACGCTAAAGTGCATTTTTCCGCGAATGTGTGTTTGTAATGCAAGTGTGGACGTTTGCATTATGACGCTACAAAAAAAATGGACATGCCTGTAAAAGAAAAGAGATATAAAGAATTCAAAACATTTTAGTCAGTGCAAGAAGAGTTTGTATGCGGAGAAGTTTATTCCCTCAAAATCATCCATAGTAACAAAAATGCAAACCTTTGATCTTGCTGTGTCGGCAGGAAAAAACGTATTTCTGTCAGTATACTGGATAAAAGGACTTCTTGTAATAAAAAAGGCAGGCATTAACAAAACTAAGAATTGGGGACCATCAACTTTCAATTAAAACAGGGAGGCACAAAAACATCCCAGCTCATGAGCGTATTTGTAAACTTTGTGAGGAGGAGGTGGAAAATGAGATCCACTTTCTCCTACGATACAAAAAATTAGAAACATATACAGAATAACATTTAGTAAATAACTTTGTATTTCTTATCCTAATCTAAAGAAATATAACAATAAAAATATGTTTATATGGGCAATGGGTGTTGAGAATCTAGAAGTTCTAAAACACCTATGCAATTTAATAATCAGTCTCTGGACTGAGAGGGATAATTTGATAAAAAATCTAAATGATGCCAATTTGCTGAAACAGTGAATCATTCATAGACCAAAGGAGTATGGCCACGAAGTGCCAATATTGGCCCTGTGAGGTGACAAAAAATAAAAGTGAAATAAGGTGGATCCTTTATTGCTAAAACATATCTATGTATATTGTTATTTTTTCTTATAGTATAAAATCATATTTTTGTGACGTCATTAATGTGACGTAACATACCCGGAATCGAACCGAAACGCTCAAAATGTCCAAATTCTTGAAGAATTTCACACTTCCTGGTTGAAATTCGCATTGGCCACAGGCCTCGACCAAAGTAATTTCACTCTTATTTTAATTGTTTGACATTTTGACTCAGTTTGCAACAATATTTATTGTGGTCGAGGCCTGTGGCCACATCGGAAATCTACATTTTGCTAACAAGCAAATCCTGATTCAACGCAACTATTTCCTAGGTATGACGAATAAAACTGCACAAAGAACTTGTACAATATAAACGTCGTACATAGAAATAAATTCTGTGATTATATTTATTACAAACAAAAAAGAAGAAATTGGAAAAACAAGTCTTTGTTTTTGCTTCGTAAACCGCCGACACGGCGAGGGTTTGAAACACAAAGTTTGGTCGGGTTGTTATCTCATTAACAAATTCCCCATTTCCATTCTGAATGTTATAAACATGAGCCAACATTAGAATTTAATGCACATATCCTTTTTATAGATACACATATTAGTTTTGTTTTAATATAAAGAGTAGACGAAATCGTCGGAAGATAACCTCCATGGAAAGTAATCTCATGTTGACGCTTTGATAAAGTGCTTTCTTTCACGTCCGCATTTTCTATCGAGTATGGCATGCCAAGTTAATATTTTTTTTTAAATAATTACTTCGGATGGTGAAAACAAATTACAGCCTATGAACAATAATATACATTGAAAATCGTAGGACAAAAGACGTAAGAAATCATGTGAGAATTGTTATATCATATAGCACAGTGGTTGAATAAGCTTTTCAATATTTTTTCATAAAAATAGAAATTAACAACGAAGCCTTGAGTGAAGGGCATGGTATATACTATCCGTGACATTCAACCAGAACAAATATTTGTTTGCATTGAAAACTGAAATAAATATTAAACAAAACTATGATATAGCTTGGGTAACTTCAAATTATATCTGATACTCACGCATCGCGGGATAGCATGTATAATTGGTCAGAATGCTTACTAAGAGAAATTGTTTATTTGGTCCCTTTTTGGTGGTCTCTTTTAAATTTCGGTGAGACTTGTACAAGAGACCAACACAAATGTCTGCTTAATATGAATATCTTATCTATGAGATATTTTTATATTTCCGGTTTTTGTTGAGGCCCGATCTTCATGTTGAATCTGTAGTTACCTGTTTTTACTTATATTGCGATATTTTTGTTTTTCCTTTTGTCGCTTCTATATTTTCATGGTTTTGTATGATTTTATTAGTCTAATGATTCTTTATTACGCCCTTCCCTTTCTCTTATTACCAATGACAACACATGCAATTTCTTGTTTCCTGAGGTGAAATAAATTATAGTAATTGCTCACCGTCATAAATATGCATGAAGTATTTGCCACTAGACGTTCTCCAAACAACTATCAATCATATCTCAGCTAAAGCTAAAAGTACTAGTATAATGAATTTAAACATAATTGAATACGTAATTCACTTTTTGGGTTAGAAGAAAATAAAGGAATATCAGAGGCGGATATAGAGGGGGTGGGGCTGTCGCCCCCCTTTTCTTGGAAAAAATGGTTGTTTACTGTGAATTCAGAAATTATTGATATTATGTGATTTTAGACTAAAATGCGATTTAAATTTTTGCGATATTGAGAAAAATCCTGTTTTACTTCATATAAGAATAAATCAAAATGCGAGTGTAAATTATTGCGATTATAACTCTGTCGCGTTTTTCGCAATAATAAAAACATTGCAATAATTTCTGAATTGCACGTATATAGGAAATCACTTGTCCGTTTTTCTTTGATATGCCGAAAATCAACCGTTTGACACGTGCCAAATAACATAACAACTGATTGTTTTAATTGTTTTAATACTGTCGAAGATGAATATCATGTTATTTTACACTGTCCTGTTTATTAATAGTTTTACAGATTATCAGAAAATGGTATTTTTATTTTCGAATCAAGATATTATAAGATTATGTGCCAAAACCTGTACTTGTATTCTTAAACGACGCCGAGAAGTTTTATATTGTAAATAATAATTAAATACTTTTGTTGTATAATTTTATCATTCATGTTAATATTTATTATGTACATATACATATTCTTTTAAGTGATTTTCGTCTCTCATAAATGGGTCATTTTAAAAAAATGTCGAATTTTGAAATTGAAAAATTTATTAAAAGTTACTTATCCAAACAACCCTCTATATAGGCAAATAAAAAAAAATCTAGTACTGTAAGAACAACATATTAAAAGATGCGATACAAGAATATCTTGAAACATTTTTTGATCGGTGGTACAATATTTTGTCGATCCTGTTACCATTTTCAAAAGAAATTTTGGGTTATTAAGAAAAGGTTTAGATAAAATGTTAAGATTGTTTTACGTAGCCAATTAGATGGTTTTCAAGATAATAAACTTCTATATATATTCATTATGTGAAATAATAGATTATTTTCCAATTTTCTAGGTTGTACTGAAAAATGCCTCTAAAAATTGGTTCTGAAAATAAAATAGGAAATTGATATAAATCTTAATATTAAGAAATGTGACTGTTATAAAATGTTATTATATCAGTGAAAGGTATTGGACGCCATTATAAAAGATGAGCATGCAGGTAGTATATACATTGTACATGTTGATCTGTAATACCCGGAAATGTCAAGACGGTATAGCACTACCTATATAACTATGTAGAATGGTATGTAGGACAGAAAGTCGCAGGACAAAAAGTCACAATTCATTTTTTCTGATTATTTCCTTTGAATAAAAACGCTTATTTCTACAAAAAGATTTTTGTATTTTTCTTGAACTATTGTATATGATCCAGACCGTATGAGTATTTAGACTGTACGTGTATACAACAAATTTTTGAAACAATTTTTGAATTACTATTTTGAAAGAACACTCACCAAACCAAAACGAACGTATGGTAAGATATAACCATAAAGGCATTTAGTTTTCGTCAGACACAAGATAAATAATCACTCCCAAAAACGTATATATGCATGCAGTTTCAAATATCAAGAACAAAAAAAAGAATTAGCGGTCGATGCATGTCTATAGGTCACTGTTAACTGGTTAAGTCCGTTTACTAAATGTTTAGAGTCAGACATGTCACTTGTACATTCTCGGAAGCCTTCGTGTACCCCATTCGACGATGTGAAATCTTCTCTGATAGTTCTCTGACAACATAAGCTTATATGGTAATTCTGTTTATCTGTATACAAGTGGTTGGCCTCGTCTGTCCCAACAATCAAATTAACGAAACGCTCTGCTTTGTCGGGTAAAACTGAGGACCTCTGGAACTCATCCTCAATGGCACTTATACGTCAGGAAACTTACATCTATGATGAGTTTATTTACAAGTATACAAGTAAAGATTGTTTCAAGAACAACGAGGTTGTGACGAATTATTCTATATAAAATCGTCAACAGCAGTTATACATTACTAAGATATGTTTTTATTACAACTACTGTACTACTACTTTGGATAATTGACCGCTATCCTGTACAGCATTGCAAACAATTATTATGCATAGAATATAAAAAAAAATTGTAAAAAAAAATCGTCAAACAAAATAATGTATTAGATTAGATTTATAATATATGTATATCCATTAATGATAATTGGAATTCTTTTCACAAATAATTTAGTTAGTGATTGTCAGATGAATTTAAATAAGTAAGAACGAAATGTTAAATTTAAAAAAAAAAAAATCATACATGTTGCACTGTGGTATTTTTATTCAATTAAACACTTTAAAATTGCCAAAGATTTAAAAATCGCCAGATTTAAACCCAAGTTAAAAAAAAAATCTGGTAACGTAAATCAGATGTGCAATATTTTTTTATTTGGGAAATGCAACATTTGATTTTTAAAAGTACTTTTCTTTAAACTTAATATTTTAATTTTATGCTAATTGCATAGAACCAAGGATTTGTATCTAACTATACAAATCCTTGATAGAACGTAATCGGAAATTGTTCCATTTTTATGTTGTATACACTTCCGAAATTAAAAATTTATTTTCAATAATTTATACAATTAAATTATTGTTTCTCAATTGTCATCGGTGTATTAAACTCGCTATACCCTTTCTGTTAATTCATTCGAAATGACAACATTCACAGCTGTGTACGCTTGAATATACACCTGTGTACACCTGAGGGTAAATTGCTGCAAGGTAAAGTTCAAACCAATTCTACTCAAATCGAGAAATATACAATGAATTTTATACAAAATAATATACACACTCTGTTCACACATATTTTTCATTGAAATGGTTATCAAAGTTATAACGGTAAATAAAACGTAAAATATTTTTAGTTCAATATCGGTGAAAATGTTCATAGATATTTTCTAAAAAAATCCCAACAATAATTTTTGAAATTACTTCGAAAATACATGTTCCACGCGAATGTAGGACGTGACTTTTTGTCCTACCAAATTTGTGACTTTATGTCCTGTGACTTTTTGTCCTGTGACTTTCTGTCCGTTTACCTTCCACGCAGTATGATTGGGCCAGGTATCAAGGCTAGGTATTCCCCGAAGTAGCAAAATATGTAATAAATGTTCTTCCAATACTGTCGAAGATGAGGCTCATTTTCTATTTGATTGCATAGAAATTGTATGTTAGCAAGTATTGCAAAATATAATTCTTATTTTAATCATATGAGCAGTCAAAACAAAATTATCTGGTTATTTACATATGTTGTGCTACGTTTCTGTACAGTTTTACCAAAAACAGCAAAAGCACTGTCATATCAAATACGGTTTATCTCCCTGGCTGCATTAATATTAACATCATCGGCACTATTCATGTTTCAGACCAACGAACTAAGTAACTCATTTTGTTGTGATAGCAATTGAATATAGTCTTGGTTTTTTTTGAGTCCCATTTAAGGTATTTTTAATCACTCGGCAAACTGTTGCACTTAATATTGTTATTTAGACCTATCTCGTATGATAAAGGAGCATGATCAGAAAATTCATTAAAGTCTATTACATCAAAGTTCTTGATAAAACCATAATTTTCGGGAAAAACCAGCAAGTTATCATTTACACTTTGACCCCTAGATGTACAAAAAGTATAAGATCTAAGAGAATCATTACCGAGACGACCATTCCGCGCTATAATTAGTCCTGCATTGTAACATAGTTGTATTAACTTGCGTCTGTATGATATGCGTTTATTACTTTGTCCATCGAGCATCGTTTTGAAATTATAGGAGATACATCGGGCTCAACGCAGTCGATATACTTTTCTAAATTATCTGTCTCAAGAATATCATTCAGCTCGCCAGTGCGGCTATTCATATCACCACAAATAATAACTGAACCTTTATATTTATTTAAAAAAAAAGTATTTTCTATATCATCATGAAAATCATTATCACAAATACGATTAGAATTAGACTTTTCGTGAGGTATATAAACAAAAAATATATATAAATCATCATTCAAATTAAAATATAACTTAGAAAACGTTATAAGCACAGTACCATGATCATATTCTTTTTCAATAGAAATACCTTCAAACATATTATTTTTACAAAAAACAGCAATACCTCCTTCTTCTCTTTGACCTATATATTTCTTTCCATTAACAGAAGTTACCATAGTGAAACCTTCAATATTTATCAAAATGTCTTTTTTTTAACCATGTTTATTAAGTTCAAGAAATCATTGTCATCATAACAAGACTCTAAGCCATTAATGTTCCATGATAAATATTTTAAAGTGTATGCATGTTCTCTGGGTAACCGCTAAGGTTTATATTCCTGGCCGCCAACATGAATTTTGTGACCCTGACAAAGTAGGCTCTTACGTTTTGGTCTCTAAGTTCTTTCATGAGTGGTAATAGTTCTTTCCTGCGATTTTGAACATCTGTTGGTAACTGTTCTTATATTCCAAACGAAGAATTTTTCAATGTTTTAGCGTTTTTTCGCACTAGTTCACGGTGTACATATGAAGAGAATTTGGCTTATATTACCCTGGTCTTCCCGCCTTTTCTACCAATACGATGGGCAACTGACAGCTGAATTTGATCTGAGTTTTCGAGCTTCATTGTAACTTTGCAAAAGTCAAGTATAATATCAGGACAATTCTCAACTTCAGTTTCTGGAATATTGTAAAATATCAAATTGTTCGCCATTGATTTCATTTGGACGTCCAGAAAACTTTCTTTTAGTTTGTCATTTTCCTTCTTCATATCGGACAAAGAAGATCGAAATTCATGGCCAACATTTTTAACTTCCTTACTGTTAGTTTTTAAAGATTTAGAAATGTTATTGACCTCTGTTTTAATTTCCGCTAGATCGCACTTGTGTTTGTCATAGTTATCGCTGATGTGCTGCGAACACCTTTCTACCTGTTCCATACGGTCATCGACAGATTTAGTACCCTGTTAAAGACGAACAACTTTGGCATTAATTGAAGTAACAAGGCTATCAATTTGTTCAAGTTTATCAAGTTTCTCTTGTCCATGCGTTGAAATATTTCATCCATCAATGGTGGTCTCTGTTGTGATATTTGTGACTGTGTAAAAGGCGAAACATGTTGCATACTAGGTGGTGGGTACATTCCTGTTGTAGGACTAGAGCAGACATATTGTGTGACAACGGGATATGATATCTTCAACTTTCTCCTCATTTTTAACGGAGCTTCAAAATCATTTTCCTATGACAATTGTGTCGTTCAGGTTGTTGATATCTTAATATAGCTATATATACCTTTGTAATAGCAAAAATGCGAATTTGTTTAGAAGATTTGATTTTAGAAAGAAAAATAAATCCAAATCATTAAAAAAAATGATATATTTTTTTTATAACACTGTTAATTCATCCCTCACCATATCGATCTCTCCTACTTATGATGTAGTCGGCATAGAGCACAGAAATATAAAGACTGACTGAGCAAATATTTGTCCTGATTTTTTTTCTTCTTCAGCCAACGATTAGTAAGAACTTTTGATGTTCGTAATTAAAAAAAGCAAAAACTTTGCCTTAGTAATTTCAAGATTTTATAGGGTATTATTCGCCATAAATACAAATTGTCATATTATAGCGATAGTTTCAACATTTCCAATTAGAGAGAGGTTGGCTTGCCATAAAACCAGGTTCAACCCATCATTCGTAAATTGAGAAGATTCACAATATTACTACCATGATTCACTGTAACTCCATTTACCAGTAAATTTCATTAACTTCTCTAACAACAAAAAAACCCAACACTTTCTCCCACATGGATTTTTTTTAATTCAACGAGCTAAAAAATTGCCATAGAGCAATTTCATGGATGATTCATATTGACCATTCGGTATATGTCCGTGGTCAGTGAGAATATTTTTATTTCAGAAAGGCTACATTTGAAAGGTTTATATATTTTTTATTTAATCTTTCACTACTGATTAATTGAGTAAGGATTTTTTGGAGTGATAAAACATATGTTGGTCTGAGAAACGTGAACACACAAACCTGACCATGCAACATTGAATTTCTGGTGACCAATGACCAATATCCTCACTGAGTGAAAGATACATACATGTTATTAACATAAAAAGAAAACTTTAAATGTTAAACATATAAGGATTATTACTTAAAACAAAAATTTGAGAATTGGATTTGACAGATTGTGACCTCTTTCTTGATTTCTTGATTGAGAAAAAATATTTGAGATTTTTTTTTCAAAATTTGAGAAAAATTTTCGAGTTTCATTTTAAAAATATACACCATATCTTACTCTAAAGAAAAGTCAAACACAAATATGCATTTTCCATCTCCACATGTAAAGGGGAAAAAAAAAATTTAATGCTGAAAATTACCGTTATATTTTTAGGTTCGTTCGTTCTGGTTTTTAGTGAAACCTTCGTCAATACCTGAATAAAGAACGGTATTTAAAGCCTATAAATGCACAAAAATGTAAACAGCTGAGTTGAATTTTAATATTCCTGCATGTTATATCATTTCTTTTTATTGAAATTGTATTAAAACTGTTTATTCGAGTACATTTGGGTATATTGGGGTAAAAAGTCATTTTGTGATCGTAAGCGGCTGACAAGAACGGAACAAGTTTCAATGAAAAAAGTGATTTAAAATTAAATATTTTTATAAAATAAAGTATTAATGGTGTTAAAATAACATAGAATTGCCTTAAATGATATTATTATTGGATAATATTATGTTGAAACTCTTTTTTTAGGTATATTGGGGTATATTGGGGTATGTTGGGGTATATTGGGGTAAAAAGTCACGCCGTTTTATCCATCAATGGAAATTTCAGCTTTTCGAAGAAAACATTATGGACGGCCGGAACGATCACGATCGTTGTGCATATGTACTAAACTTTATAAAAATTAAAAATATAGATAATAAAGAATTCTAAAATTCTCAGATATCAGTATAACAAGCTACGGGTATATAACTGGAAATCGTTGGGTTTGCTTTCTTACGGAGGGACAAAATAACAACAAATGGAAGTTTTTAACGACCTTGACTGGCTATACAAGGGACAAAATAACGTCATAAAATGGGCGCTTTAACGGAGAACCAGTGTACTACGTTTGGACGGGTCCATTTCATTAGTAAGGTGATCGATAAATATTACGGAGTTTTGACAGAAAAGGAAAACGAACTTATTGTTATGTGTTTTCAACAAGGGTTTCGTTCCGCTAAATAATTTGCGCAAATAAAGTTTGTCTATTTTTAGATTACAGGTAATAATTTGACACTACGCATTAACCTGTGTAGTGATTTTGATTTTACGATAAATGTATGAATGAACGATAATTTTATGAATGAATAAGAGCACCTGACCTCTTAAAGAAACACAAATTAAACATATAAAACCGTATTTATTAGGAGATAATTCAGTTAAATTTTCAATACTAAATCAACAACTGAAATGAATCCATATTTTGTTGAAACATCGTACGAACGGCGGTAAACGGAATCGCATTTATAAAAATGTACTTTTTTTCACTCGGACTTCTATGTTATTTGATAGTCAAACGGTTGACCCTTTAAATACAAAAATACATCTACAAGAACATATTCTGAAACTTCTTAAATCCACTAACTTTTTTTTAAAGTTTCAAGCTATGTATTGCATTAGAAAACATACATAGGTGTTAAAGAATGACTGACCAGGAGCCTGTTTAACAAAATACTATGGCTTGATCTGGGCGGAGTCTCTGATCTGGGTCACAAAGATGGCCATACGCGACGACATAAAAGCAATTGCTTTAAAAACATTCCTGCAATAATACTTCATCATTTACAAATGATCTATAAATTTGTTATAAAATGACAATTTCACAAACCTTACCTAAACCGCATAGTAATCTTTTGTCAGGCGTCAATACACCATCTACTGCATACCAACTTACCTAAATCACATAGTAATCTTTTGTCAGGCGTCAATACACCATCAACTGCATACCAACTTACCTAAACCACATAGTAATCTTTTGTCAGGCGTCAATACACCATCAACTGCATACCAACTTACCTAAACCACCTAGTAATCTTTTGTCAGACATCAATACACCATCAACTGCATACCAACTTACCTAAACCACATAGTAATCTTTTGTCAGGCGTCAATACACCATCTACTGCATACCAACTTTTAAATTCTTCAAAAGCACCAAATCTGAAAAAGGAAACAGTTACTTAAGCTAGACATCTGACTTAAGATTTAAAAAAAACAAGATCATAACATCAAGACATTAAAAAATGTTTTAAAAAGTCTTGAAATTAAGTTGAAATATACAACAAACTTTAAAAGATGATACCCCAATGGTAGGTGTTATTTTATATTTAGTATACAGTGAAGCTGGTGTATAACTTGAAATGATTAAAGGATGTCTAAATAATAGAAAAGATTTATTCCATAATCGTGGATAATTTATAGTTCAGGTGTATTGTTGTTCCTTTCATACTTCATAACTTGTGTACCCTATGTGGGTAGATAGACAGGAGCAAAAACATTTTTTCATGTTTTACCTTAAAAATTATCAGTTTTTGATTTCTTGAAACCTTCTGCAATTCAGACTGCAGAGCTTATGACAAAAGACTTGAAAATACTACAATATGTTTGATCTAAAAGTCATCTCTCTTTATCACTTTTTTTTTATATATCATATTTGAGCTTGTTTCTTTTCATAACTCATTTTGTTTCATGCATCAAAAATATTACATATGCACATAATTGATTATATATGTCTGTACTAAAATATATATGATCCAATTATATATTTATATTTAAACTACATTTGTACTACATTTACTAGTATTTCAAGTCATGCATTTATTGTATTCATTGATCTGAAAATAGTCATGTAAGATGTTCTCAATTAGCATAACAAATAAACTTTACAATTTAAACCTCCCAAACAATGAACAGATTTAGTACTGCTTCTTCTCCTACTACTAGCTTTATACAGGAAAGTTATTAACATTTCTTAACAGTTTACGATATTCTTTCAGACATTAATTTTACTGTTGGACGAACTGACAGTATGCTTCAATTGATTTCTATCGATTTTACTGAGAAAAAAAACCTACAAACTTTTAAATAACTACCGCAGCAAGTCTTTAATTTTCTCGTCCAAGTCAATAGGAAGTCTTTGATTTGATCGATTATGTTCAACGGAAATAGAAAACACAGTGTTTGATTGATATTTAGTGGTAATTAAATAGTCTAGATGAGCCGTTTAGGAAAAGAAGATAAAATTATTGACTATTGGAAAGACTTTTGTTAAACAAATTAACAATGTAAATAATAAAGTTCAATTGGAAACAGATATTGATTACTTGGACAAAATTTGTATTTTTCTAATGATGTGATAAAATTTCAAATATGTTTTGGAATCATCATCAATATATCTACGGAGAAACATAGCGACAATCTTTCTCTAGCAATTAATACTATAATAAAATTCTTTGCCAAGCACAGCCTGATAAGACCACAGTGATTGAAACCTGAACATTTGGTTCAAGTTTGGAAACAATAATCAAGCTTGATACTGTCTGAATTTGCCAATCAAATTACTCCATTTTTCTTATTTTCAAATGAAATTGTATCATTAAACAGAACACACCAGGTTATTTTTAAGTGAAAAATCACCATATGCAATTATAGCATATTGCAACAAATCCTTCAACAAAATTGCCTCTTAAATATGCAGCAACATATCTCTCCAAGATATACATGAGAAAGCAATTTTTTTTGGGTAAATTCTGATAATGCCAATATACAAGCTGCATTCACAAGTGCTCCTTTCTCAGACTTAAGATTCCACTATAACAACTTTGAAGACTTATATAGCTACATGTGTTTACCTAACTGCTGATTTAGGTATAGATCCATACAATAACACAGGTAAACCCCGATATAGTCCCCTAACTCCATAGTCATTAATTGTCACTTTTACACAATCGATTGGACCTTTATATCGTTTCGCCACACCCGCTCGTTCATCTAACTGTAATTGTGTTTTGACATATTCTGTTGGGAATGTTATACAGATTTCTAAACCACCAGTAACTCCACCTGAAAAACAGAAGTAAATATGATCTTAACTAGAAAATCATAAAAAAAAAAATGGGGATCTGTTACTTATAAAAATAATTCACATGCAAGATTAATATATTTTGTTAAGGTTAATTATAAATATATGGCTAAAAACTTCTGGTGTGTGATTTTCACACTGTGTTAGGGGCCTTTTGTTTTTGCTCTTTAATCGGGTTGTTGTCTCTTTGACATATTCCCCATTTCCATTTTCAATTTTATCGTCATGATCTTTGTGCTTTGTCTGCAAGCACAGAAATTATTTAATCAGGCTAAAGTAAAGAAAATATTTTCCCGAAATGTATTAAATTTTGTATTTCACAATTAAATCCTGAAAAAAATATTGACTATTTTGTGGATTTGAGAAAGATTGAGGTCTAAATCAAAATCAATAGAATTTTTAATACTTTGCTCTTATAATTGACTTTCAAAATATAAAAAGAGAAACTGGGGTCATCATGGTCATGGGCCGCCACTAGGTTCTTGCTACAAAAGAAAATAGGTAAAATCCTATATAACTCTTCTTTACAAGATTAATTCCTCTGAGAAATATTTTCACTTATACAAGTTAAGGTGGTACCCAACACTTGCCCTAAAATTAATTTGGCTCCTTTAATTTTCATAAAATTTTGTCAAAGTACTTACTTTGACCTACTTTGACCCTTTAACATAAATATAAAAATTTCAAAAATTTTTAACCAACCGTTTTGTCAGAAAAATTACACTGGTTATATATATATAGCAGTTTGACAAACACCAATTTTGATCATTGAGAAGCTTAATATTCCTTTTACAACACAACGTAATTAAAACGTTTAGCTGACTTTACAGAGTTATCTCCCTGTAGTGTTAGGTACCACCTTAACTGAATTTCTTAATCAAACAAAAACTATTCCGTATTGGTTAAAAAAGTTGTCTTATTGGCACTCAAACCACATCTACTTATATCTAGTTAAAATGTATTATAAAATGCATTTCAGAGTTTCAGAATTTCAATGAAAAGTCTTACAAATGAATTGTATTCCTGTTTCAAAATTTCTGTGTATACTTCATTATAAAGACAGCTAGACCCATTATTTTCTGCAATTTCAAAATCCAAAATTGTAGAAAAGAACTAGCTTACCCATATGTGTAGTCAAATATTGTCTTTTTATTATCTTTTAAAACTTTTTAAGTGTCCTCATTTTATCAGTATAATAACCATGTAAATAGCAATTTTATCAGAGTAGTCATTTTATGCAATGCTATTTACTCTTTTAACAAAAGAAACATCACTATATTTGCAGTAGGTAGTGGATTATGATGGCTGAGAAAGCAAACATTTTAATTGAGTAAATTGATTTATCTGATAGAAACTAAACAAAGAGCAAGTCAAAATGAAAAGTTACTACAATGTAGTTTAGCAAAGAAATGCTTGTCTACGGGTTGCTAATGAAAATGTTCGTTTACTTTGTCTGACCAAGAAGTGTATGTCAGTTTGAGGTCACTTGAGTTTTAGTTCCTAAATATTGATTGATTGGTGTTAAACATCACTAAGAAAACTATTGACTATTTTGTGATGGTTAGTTTTTATTGGTGGAGGAAGCTAGAGTGCCCAGAGCATGCAGAGAGAACCACTGACATTCAGAAGGAAAATAGCTAGCTGACAATCATAGTAATTAAGATTAGGGTTGAACGTACCTGTCACGTTCTGAATTTGAAGTCTGACAGGCTACATTCCGGTAGTGATACATAAGTTGACCTACTTAGATGGTCCCAAGATTCAACATTTTTGTTTCAATTAAATAATAGCACCACATTGATAATACTTTCTTTTTCAAAATCTATTCAAATAACATCTTGGTATAAAAAGTATTACCATGACGTTATAAAACCTCTGAAGAATACTTGTTTGGTATATATTAACTGTGTATTACTCATAATTTGCTGGGTACTCCTTTTTTTCAAGGATTTTTCCTTTAAAAATTTTGCTTTACTGCTTTACAATTTGTTATTAATGTAGGAAAAATAATTCACTTTGTGTAGTTTTAAAAAAAAACTTGATTTATCTGCATTGTTAATCATATTCATAAAACTAAAAGAAGTACTTCATTTTTTGTGATAAACAATAGCCATAAAGGTTAAAATGTGCATCATTATGAACAGGTTAAAATTTGCATTATTATAAAACAGTCAAAAATTTGCATTATTATAAAACAATGAATGCAAACTTCAATATAAATATTTCATTACACATGATACAAATTATTTATGAAATTTAATTTTTTATGTTTTTTGATAAATTCCATTTTTTTTTTAACAATTTAATTATATTAAAAAAATATAACTTTCAAAATGTTCACCAAAATTGAACATTTTGACTTCAGCCCTGCATAATTTTCTAATCCTAATTTTTATTGATTCCAATACAGACAATATCATGACAGTAGAAAAATTTCAACATTCAGTCTGATAAAGGTCAACATGTTCAAAATATATAGGACACATTCATATAGATGATATACACGTATAGTCATGATAATTTAGAACTTACATTGTTTAAACAAAACCTGAACTTATAAAGATTATTTATACATACTACATATTATCATATATATAGAGATATGGAGTTAGGTCAACTAGACTAACAGTAACCCAATGACCTAAAGATATTTTATAAAGTCTTTAACAAAATAAAGATGTCTATGTAATTACATGTATGTTAATATTTTACAACGGGTCAGGTTCTAAATTGATCATAGTTAAGATAAGAGTAAAACATCATTTGTGTATGCATGACCAACATGACCAAACTTTTCATTCTTTTTCTGATTCAAGCAAAGTTGCAACAACAGCATTCCCATGTCAGTTCCAGGAATCTGCAATTTAAGGACACAGAAAACCACAATACACTAAAAAAAATACATGTCTAATGACAGAAATGTTGAACTTTGGGATTTGAATAAGTAGCATATCATTCAATTAAAATTCAGATTAATGATGACCCTTAAATGATGAAGAATTACATAAAAGAATTAAAAAAAACCCATAAAGTTAACCGATAACTTAACACATTATCATGATTATCCCATGTCAATTCCTTAAATAAAAAAATCAACTTAAATCTCAAGTGACCAAGAATTACAAAACAGACACAGGAAATCAAAGTCATTGGATTATATTACAAATGTTATCTAGTGTCAATGGAGTAAATCAAAGAGTTCCCAAGACATTGTCAGCAGTAATTACAAGACACGAAAACTGGCTGTATATTAGCTTATAGCAGGGCAATCAATAAAGCACACTTAGAGGTTTAGAAACTGCTCATTTAGACACATTCCATAAATCTGCTGGTATTAGATCAAACTTGCAAAGCTTTTATTGATCCTCCCCGAGGAAAATGCTATATTCTCACAAAAATCACATTTTACGCAATGTATAATTTTTTTAAAAACAATTTCATATTATGTTTTTCTTGGGTTTAAACAATTTTGGTCATCAAGATAATGTAGTGTTGCATGATTTTACATTTCAAATCTTTAAGGTTAGGTTAATTTAGCCAGTAAGTTTTCCAGACTTAAACTAAAGGATTGATTCAAGATTAGCATATAATATATCAGATATTATCAGATAGACATACATCTGATATTATATTATAAACAATACAAGTACAGGCAATATGAAAGGATGCATACATGACATATGTAAATGTGTGTCATTGATTTGAAAGGAAACTTAATTGATCTTTGAAAGTTAATCAATATTTCTTATTTATAACATATTTATCTGTAAAACATGTAAAATATATTTTAACATTCACTGGACGAAAGAGACTTTTGCGCTCACTGCATTGTCTCTTATCATGCTAGTTGTGGGTTATCACTTGGGTTCATTTTCTAGAACTAAAAATATATAGATCTATAGAATTATACATTTAAAAAAGAAAATGGAAAGTGTCTAAATTTGATCATTTATGTAGCATGTGTAGTCAATGGTAGTACGTCAGACTCACTGTCATACTGTTCCTTTAAAATAATAACTCACATTGACTTAAATTTATTAGTCATGTTAGTGTGACCATGATGACTATGAGTACTTTAAATTATCAGACTTTACTCAAAGACATTTGTAAAAAAAAATATTTTAAAAATCAATTTTGCAGTAAATTCAATTTATGCACTACAAGCACTATAAGGAAATAGAAAACAAGTTTATTACATCTCAGATCTGTGTACAACACATAAATTTCTTAAGTTAAAGGTTAACTTAAATAACTTGGATGTTATGGATGTGCGACTTTAAAATTTAACCTTCATTAAAGATCAAAACATTCTTTGAGAGTGCAATTAGTTCAAAATTTTTATTTTAATTTCAAAATTCTTCCTATTTCACCAGAAATTATATTTTTTCTCATTTGATTTCAAGTTTGATATTATATCATCATGATCATGATCATCTTATATTATTGTATTTACAAGGCCTAAATAAATACTGGTATGACATATTGTGGAATACCATGAAACTATATTCCTTGAAATGCAGTTATATACATTCTATTTATATATATATCTATTGAATTTGGAAATAAACATTTCAGACTGTATTGTCCTCAGATAGGTCAAATTACTGTTTCTTTTGTACATTTAACAATAATACATGTAGTTCAGGATTTAAATAATAATCAAAATCCCTTCCTGGTAAAATATTTAAATGACTGTTATTTAAATCTTTCAGTACAACCTAATTTGTCATTTCTATAATCAAAACAAACAAGAGATCAATGTATTTTTCAACACCGTTTAATAATACCATCCTACTAAATAATAAACAATATGAATAAGGAAGTAGATAAGCAATAGACATAATATATTTATTATCCTCTTCCGATATTAGCACAACTGCTATATTATAATAAGTATCATTGATTTTCCAATGATTAAGTTAATTAAAATCAACGTTAACACAGATCTATAAAAAGAAATGGTAACTGACTGAAAAAATTATAAGATTCAAAAGTTGATATTGATTAAAGTAATCTAGTTGAGTTTCTTTTATCTTTTTACAATTCACGCATACAGTTGTTGATTTGTTTTGTCGGTGTGTTTTGTTTGATATGTTTTTTAAGTTGTTGGTTTTTTTGGGGGGAGGGGGTGGGGTCAAACTACAAAATATAATTGTAAGTCCAATTCCCAAAAATGTGTTTCTTCTTAGCAATATAATAAATACCAATTGAGTGTAAAGACAGCAGTATAACAAAATGATTAAATATGTTTATGGAGTCTATAGATATGATAGAGGTTCTTTTTGGAATATTACATTTACAAGCATCAATTAATTTGTTTTCTTCTCATCATGCTCATGATTATAAAACTAAAAAGTCATAACAGGAATCAAAAAAATAATAAGAAAATTTGTAAATTTGTTTTGAAAAAGATATTTCAACTTGCATCAGGCATGTCAGGTAGATGGTAAAAAAAAATACACATTTTTTTAAAACAACCACAATTGATATTAATCGTAAAATTCATTGCATTTACTACATTGTACAAGTTATTTACATAATAATTTTATCCCTTTTAATTCATATAGGGGCCAGTCAACTCTAAATATGAACTGGATCCATTTGGGGTTGGAATCACATGAAACTGGAATTTTCTTGTTAGTTTTATGACAATAATAAAAAAAAAAAACACACCATTAGAACAATAATATCTGGAAATCAAGTCTATTTTGTTATCAATTCTATGTGCATATTCTTGCAAAAAACCACACACAGTGATATTGAAACATTATAAGGAGATAAATGATATAACATTTTTCTAGGTCAAAGTTCAACTTATTAACTTTACTTTATCTATCTTCTACTTGTAGGTCCAAGTTACATTATCTATAAAACGTGGGTCAATGTGACTCAAAGTGTCTTTAAGATAGGACAAATAATCAATTACAACGTGTCGTCTGTTTGTTCTTCATTCTGATGACACTCACAAAAATGTAAACAAATGGCATACTATACTATCATCAAACGACTCACCTGCAAAAATAGCTTTCAAACTATTTCCTGTAGAACGCTGCGGTGCTCCTTGTGCTGAAGCTACCATGTGTGGACACGGGCGGTAAAAGGGAGACCTAAATTGTGGCCTGTCATTATCCATTTTTCAAATTGAGCGGTTTTTTACCATACGATATCGTTCGACTTCTAGCTTATCGACTGACTTGTCAGGTTACCGGAAGTGGAAATCTGTGACCTTGATGTGCAAAGGTGAAGGTGTGTGTCTCATACATCCAATCAAAAAGTTCGAGACAATATCCAATCACAGACAATAATGCATTTTGCGTTAGCAACGTTTGTTGCTAAGTCCACCATCACATTTGTGTGCAGTGTTGTCAAGTGAGAAAAATACATAGACTTTTTAGGCAGAAACTGTTTATTTATTATTTCATCACTGAAAAGGTAGGTCTTTGTAAAATATGTGATTAGATAAATGTATTGATATACTATAAAATAATCCACCTTTGCTAAATTAAAAGTAAAAGAAGAAATAATTTAATTGACACTTTTTTCAACCTGGGTCCTATGGATGATGCTGAATACTGTTCTTTGTAAACATGTACATCTGAATCAATTCTACCCTAGCCTAGCCTTTCGAACTGTAGCTGTAATGGTCCTTATGATATTATTTTAACAGATTGGGGATCTATATGAAAGAAGTGAGTCCATACCAATTAACATTGGCAACAAATTAACAAATACATTTATACATACCAGACAATTCCTTGAATATTGTTACATTACCAATCTCATGCTGTTTTTTAAAATTAATAATGAGTATCACCGGTTGATCCAAGGTCCATCAGTGTAAACAGTGTCATCAAAAAATTGTTTCTTTGCATTGTGATGTGCGTTATAACCTTAACATCAATGTGTCTGTGATGTTGCAATTTTACAGGAAAGTGCAGGAATTCACAATGAAAATACATGTATGGATAACTAGTTAAGTAGAGAATTTTGGGTCCTCTATGCTGGCCTTCAACTTTATACTTGTTTGGATTTATAACTATTTTGATCTGAGCGATACTGATGAGTCTTATGTAGACATTACACGTGTTTGGCATATTAAATTATAATCCTGGTACCTTTGATAACTATTCAAACCTCTTAACCAGTGGGCTGTTGAATGCATGACTGTGAATCCAATACAAAATGTACCATGATAGTTTTTTTCAGAGATAAAGGGTTTACCCTTATTCAAGTTATTGATGTGTGTATGTACATTGTACCTAAAACAAATCTATTTCCCTCTTCATAATCCAATAAACTTAATGTATGAAAACAAATGGAAAGGACTTAAAAAAATAACATCATAAATTCTTTCAACTTCAGAAAGCAGAATGGCTAAAGTAGTCACAGGACCAACAAGGTTTACACACCCAGAATGGACAACATCAAACCTGACTAAATATGCCAATGCAGAGGTTGAGCGTGCTGCTGCAGAGAGATTGGTTGATGAATCCAAACGTCTGGCTGATGAGACTGAAAAAACTACAGAAAAAACACAGAGAGATGTCAACAAAAAATTGGGTAATATTTGCTTATTGACTGGTTTATACAATACATTGTATGTACAATAAATGTCATTTTGCTATGATCATGATGATTGTATACGTACATTTGTACAATAAATGTCATTTTGCTATGATCATGATGATTAAGGTTTTTACCTGTAAAATTAGAAGGGAAGTTATTGTTGCATGTAGTTAATTTAATCTATTGATTGTGGTAATTTTTATTCTTAATTGGATTAAATTAAGTACAGATGTATATCACACTTATACATACATGTTTTAATTGGCATGATGTTAATTGGATTATTTTTAATGATGGATGATTTTTTTTCTCAAATGAAAATTTAATTTAATTTATTAAACTATACAGGTTTTTGTTGTTGCATATACAATCTTCCTACATGTATATATATACTTTTGAAATCCACAATTTTACTTTGATTATGATATATGTTTGTTTTTTTTAAATTGAAAAAAAGTCATAGGAACAAAATAGGTTAATCACTTAACTCGCATTCATATTTGTTGAGGAGCCAGCTGAAGGACGACTCCAGGTGTGGGAGTTTCTTGCTACATTGAAGACTCATTGGTGGCCATCGGCTGTTGTCTTCTCTATGGTTGGGTTGTTGTCACTTTGACATATTCCCCATAATTACCATTCTCAATTTTAATGCTCAAAACTGAAATTATATATTTACATGTACAAAGCAGGGAAACATTTGTTGTCGCATTGGCACTGACATACCTCTTTTTTTTGTATCTACAAATTATGACTATATTATCTATATAATTTTTTAGAACAAAGACTGGATGATATAAAATATTGGAAGAAAGAATTGGACGATAAACTGAATGGTTTAGCAATTGAAATTGACAATCTTGAAGCATTTAAAACCAGAGTGGAGAAGGCACTAGAAGCCACAGCTGAACCTTTACATATAGCTAGACAGTGTCTTGCTAACAGGTAGAACTTCCTAATACCAAATATCCTTAAGCATTGTAAAGAGGGCAAACAATACTGACTTTTTTTTCACTCAAAAATCTTACAATTAAGATTGATTATAATTTTAACTGAAATGTTCGTAATAACAAATATGTTTAGTTTTAAGATTTTCTCCTCAGAATGGTACAAGGTTGCTATTATTTTTTTCATTTTAGAAAAAAATATCCTTATGAATGCAAGACCATTTCCCTAAAAGATATTTCACATCTACCATTTTATATCCTGTTAGGAGTAATATGTCCTTAAAATTTCACATTACTCGCAAAATAATGTTTACACATTTTTGAGTGTTCAGGCTGTAAGACACTTGACATGATTTGAATATTGTTTGTAAAAAATATTTAAATAATGATAATTGTACTTCACACTGCAAAAGTAAGAAAAAATATAAATTTCTTATCTCTCTACAAATCACTTTTTAATACATATATATATATCAACTCTTGGAATTTATAGTTTAATGATTTTTTTCCAGGGAAAAAAGAACTGATATAGATTTAGTCCATGATGATGTCCAGAAACAACTGATTAAAGAAGTAGAAACTATTGAAGGTGTCCAGGCTCTGTTGAAGAGAACATTAGAACAGTCCATTGAACAAATTAGGTAAATTTCTGACTTTTGTTGAAATATGAATTGTAGTGACATTGTTTTTCAGGAATTAAGCTTGAAATGGAAATTGGAAATTGTATTAGTCATTTATATAGAGCAGGTTCTGCCTGATTTTATAAATTAACTTGAAAAAAAATTTCAAGTTAAATACCACTTAATTATTTTGTTTTTACTTCACAACATTAAACATACGACTGGCATTCACTTATAAGGGGGACTTATCCCGGATTAAGGAGCATGTTATTTCTCGTGTCCATCTAGACTTTGTTTCCTGTTTTTACACTAAATTATTTGACTTTCAAATGTCACACTTAAAAAAAAATCAGCCAATAATGTGTCACGCTTAGACACCAATGAGACCCACTTACATACATGAATAAAGGAAGCGTTACCAACATGAAATTTAGGAGACCTGTGGACAAGTGATTTTTTTTTTAATATATTTGAAAAACCAGATGTCAGATTTTTTAGAAAATAAACTATGTATGAAGTAATCAAATCCTTATTAATTTAAACAAAATTTAAAAAAAAAAAAAAAGCAAATGGGAGATAACTCAATTTTTTTTTCTATTTCAGATTAAACAAAAAAGCCAAATATCAACTGGAAAAGGATTTGAAAGATAAATTTGAAGCAGTAAATATTGATGAATATTGTGCTGAACTAAGGAACAACTCTGCTGGTCTTGGATTCACACAGGGAGCTGCTAAAATTGAGGCAAAGTATGTCATTCACTTATTCAATTGTAAATTTATTTTTTCATTGTTTTTGTAAAACCAAGATAATGGTAATATTTGACATTGTTATTATTATTATTATGTAATATAAGCTGTGCTGTCAGTATACATATGTAACTCGGTTAATCTATTCACACTGCATCAACAGATGTAATTAATTGAGTGTGACTTATTGTTAATTTATTCAGATATTGACTATCAATAAAACATATGTCATAGACTGCATTGTTCTATATATAAAACCACGAACATTTAGTCTGAAACAATCATAGTTTGTATATGAATATTTGGAGGGACTAGTTTTTTTTTATGCCAACAGAAATAGTGAATTCATAAGTTAAAAATCAGCATATTTGTTTAAGAATAGATGCGTGTATTTCATTGACCAACTACATGTAACAAATTGACAGACACCCATGAACATCTAATGATTATACATGTAGTAGGACATTGGTTGAAAATTAAAGGGCTTTTATGGATTTACTTTCTTATACCAGGAACATTCAAACCTAAATATTTGAAAGCCAGAAATGTGAAAATACATGTACTTATTAACAACAAGTTTTTATATCATAATATTTTTTCTTTTATTTCAGTTCTGTGTGCCCTGAAGATTGGCAAGACTATTCTGATGCTAACATCAACAAGGCAGAACGTGAGCGCCAGAGTTCTGTTGACCTGAGATCATTGATTGACGGAATCCTACAACAGACAGCTAATGATATGAGAAAACAATGCAGTGAGGTCAACTTTTCCTTCCAGAAACGTATCAATGAGACAAAAGATTCCAAGAGCAAAATGGAAGATCATCTTAATAAGGTAGGTGTAATGAATGTTGCTAGTAATTTGTTGTTTGCTCAAAATTGGAGTCTATTACATGTATCAAGAATGAATTACAAAAAGCATATATTTTAAGAAACTGGTACAACTGTCATTTTTGTCGAGCCTGCAACTTCTGTTGCAGAAAGCTCGACATAGGGATAGTGATCCGGCGGCAGCTACGGCGGCGGCGGTGTTAGCTCACTTCTTAAAACCTATATATTTTAGAAGGTGGAAGACCTGGATGCTTCATATTTTGTATATAGATGCCTCATGTTACGAAGTTTCCGTCAGTTACATGTCCATTGTCCTTGACCTCATTTTCATGGTTCAGTGCCCACTTGAAAAAAAAGTTCAGATTTTTTGTAATGTTAAATTCTCTCTTTCTATAAGTAATAGGATAACTATATTTAGTATGTGCGTACCTTGCAAGGTCCTCATGCCCGTCAGACAGTTTTCACTTGACCTCGACCTCATTTCATGGATCAGTGAACAAGGTTAAGTTTTGGTGGTCAAGTCCATATCTCAGATACTATAAGCAATAGGTCTAGTATATTCGGTGTATGGAAGGACTGTAAGGTGTACATGTCCAACTTGCAGGTGTCATCTGACCTTGACCTCATTTTCATGGTTCAGTGGTTATAGTTAAGTTTTTGTGTTTTGGTCTGTTTTTCTCATACCTTTATGCAATAGGTTTACTATATTTGTTGTATGGAATGATTGTAAGGTGTACATGTCTAGCGGGCAGATGTCATCTGACCTTGACCTCGTTTTCATGGTTCAGTGGTCAAAGTTAAGTTTTTGAGTTTTGGTCTTTTTATCTAATACTATATGTCATAGGTCAACTATATTTGGTGTATGGAAATATTTTATGATCTATATGTCAGTCGTGCAGGTTTTGTTTGACCTTGACCTGGTTTTTACGGTTCATTGCTCAGTGTTAGGTTTTTGTGCTTGGTCTATTTTCTTAAACTATAAGCAATATGTCAACTATAGTTGTTGTATAAAAGCAGTTTTAGCTGTACATGTCTGCCTGGCATATGGTTCATCTGACCTTCACCTCATTTTCATGGTTCATTGATCAATGTTTAGTTTTCTTGGTTAATGTTAAGTTTATGTGACAGTCAATAAAGCTTTATATTTAGAAGTATCAACATAATCAATGATTAGTAAAGAAGGCGAGACATTTCAGTGTGTGCACTCTTGTTACCTTTATATGTTGTTCTTTTTACATGACTTTATTATTCCTTTAGTATATTCGATGACAGTTATGTTTTTGTGAGTTCCAAGATTTATCATATGAGTTGGGTGTGGGGTGTTAAAATGATTTTTAGCAAGATACCTTGAGTAATTATACAGAAAATTATCTTTTATAAAATTGAGAAAGGAAATGGGGAATGTGTCAAATGAAAGGGTCAAATAAAAAAAGTTTTTTGGATCTGCCAACCCTTATTGCCTGCATTTATTTCTGGATCAGCCCTATACATATATAAACATGAACAATAAATAAAATTTAAATAAAACACACAAGTTAACAAAAGAAGACATAACATCAGGAAAGAGCAAAACAGATCTAAACTGGGTAGAAAAGTAGACCTATGCTTGTTGGAAAGCCTAATATAGCACTTTTAATGAATGGTTTCTACATGTATCTGACATATAAAAATATTGAAAATACACTATTAATTATTAACAAATGCTAAAATTTATTGTTTTACTAATCTGTTCTCTTTTCTTCTAGGTACTTGGTCAAATCAAAGAAATTGAAGAAAACATTTCACGACTACAGAAAGCTATTGGTGATAAGGAACAACCAATGAAATTAGCTCAGACACGTCTGGATACCAGAACCAACAGACCAAATGTTGAACTCTGCAGGGATCCTGTTCAATATAAATTGATTGAAGAAGTTGGACAAATTGAAAATTCAGTCCTCAATCTTCAAGGCAGACTAGCCCAGACCGAAGATTCACTTAAAGGACTTATTCGTAATGAACTCGCTTTAGAAGAAGACATTGCTATCAAATCTAACACATTATTCATCGATGATGTAGAATGCATGGGAATGAGAAAAAGCATAAATATCCAGAATTTCTGAAGCAGTCAAACTTAAAAATAAAAACAATGTAAAATAAGATATTTATGATATGTGGATGGCGAAGTTGCAATCTATATATGCTTTATAAAAGAACTAAATCTATTAAGGACAGTTTGAATTATAATGGAGATTTAAATGAGAAAATACCCTTTGAACAGTATTTAGATTACATTTTGGTGAAATTCTTTACGAGTAGAACTCTTTTTTAAAAACTTTTACAGCTTTATAGATATTTGATAAGAACTTACTGCATACATATGCTGGTCATTGAATTTTTTTGATAATATATACTTCTTGACTCATTATTATTAACTAGTAATATTGTGAAATTCTGATTTCATAATTAACCCCAGAAGCTTGGACACTTTCTGCACTGCCTATTGAAAAGGGAAGAAGTCTATGATAATTTTAAGATTTTTTTGGTTATTTAATATACAAAGTTGTTTTGTCTTTATTTTTGTAACTTATTGAACACATTTAACTTGTGACAGCAGCTTTTGTAATTTTTAAATAAGTATTAATATATATGAACCAATAAAATATAAGATGTACAAATTCTTTTTTTTTTTTTTTTTTATTATTATTATTACAAATCATTTTTAAAGCAATTATAGAACACTACAATTACTCTAAGTGCTTTACATGTTGAAAGATACGACAAATTTGCACATACATATCAGAAACTACTAGTTAAAAAAATCGCTTAAAAGCATACAACATCAAATCAACTATAAAAAGTTAAGACTTTATAAAATGAGATGTCAGTTATAGATCATTGAGACATTGCTAAGATTTCTGTAAGTTTAAAAAAAAATCCAGACTAATGTTCAAGAGGACATGCATTTAAAAAAGTGTGAAACGACATATAAACGAACCAGTATTGGGATATTATAATGCTTTCCAGCAAACTCATGGAAGTAATTCATAAAATTAAAATCTATCCAGTTTAGGAGTTGTGGATACAAAATAGATTCTTTAAAATTAAGCACCGGCAAAATCAGTGTTTGTTTATTAAAGGGCAGCCCTTAAAACAAATTTGGATAAAAAACTAAACAGGATATAGACTCAAATCATCAAATCATAGTTTAAACATATTTATTTATAGTGGATTGGGAAACAAGTTTTGCAACTTATATTAATTAGTCCCTTTCCACTTTGCGGGTGCGAGTGCTGCCTTGTAGCAGCATTAGCCTACTCTTTTTCGAAAGCTACAAGGGTGTCTTTAACCTGCAAGAGATATGGCTCTTTCTTAACACGGTAAGTCTTCCGACGGACTATCATCATTTCCTCAAGACCATACTCGCAGATGGTGTCAAAAGGAGAGCCGAAAATTGAGTTCCTGAAATGTTTAATTATGGGTCTAAGGAGAAGAAGCAGGTAGTGTTGTGTCTTCGTGTGGACTATAGTGTCAGAATATGAATGATAAAGTCTGTATCCTGCAAAAGATAAAAAAACAAAAATCTTGGGTATGAAAAAAAAATGTGCAAAAAACATCTTCTAAGTTTGATAATGTGAACATTTCACACAATTTTGTCAAGAAAACACCTCTAGCCAATGTAGTATAAAGAAACAAACAGCAATACACACAGTGAAACTCAGTTTTAAAGAAGTTTTGAGTCCAATGTCAGAATAGGAAACGAAAGAAACTAAGCAAAATGAGAATGATTCATAAATTAACTACATGAACATTTTTAATATAAGTTATCCAAGACCCAATAAAAAATAAGACATTTAAAAAATGACAAATAAATTTATATAGGCAAACAGAAGCATTATGCAAGTAAGTGACCACAAGTTTTCTCGTTAAATTATTTTACTACAAATTCTAGTCAACATGGTCTTTAATAGCTTACTGTATTGTCACTTGTTGGTTTTGCTCATTGTTGGAGGCCACCTGTATTGTTCATATTCTTGTCCATGGTTATTAAGCGAAAAGTTGTCTCATTGACAAAAATACCTATATCTCCTTGGTTTTCAGGTTTTCAGCTAGATACTTTCTATAACCAGGAAGTAAATAATACATATTACATGGGTTTAATATTTTATTTCCAACAATGATCACATTCATTAAATATATTTACATTGTAAATAAACTTGCTCAGATGCATATATTAGTATAAACTGCAGTTGAACTTTTAATATCAATAAGTACATGAAATCTGAACTTTTTTTAACATCAAAGCCTTGATAGTAAACATTGACCAAACTTCTTTTTGCTTATCGTGCTTATTATGTAAAATTACTTGCAGTTTTTATGATTTCCAATGAAGATGACAAGAAATTTAACAAATGAATACTATAAATTCAGAAATTATTGTGAGCATTTATTATCTTGAATTTGCAATCACCAACAAAAATTTGAAACAAATTATTTAATGAGATTACAGGAAAATCTGCATACATAAATAACTAGGTATCACTGTCAGATATCCTTATTCAAGTTCTTATGATTGTCATTCTCACCATATCACATTATCTGCATTAATAACGAGAATGTGTACTTTGAAATAGGATGCCCATCCCACACTATCATTTTCTATGTTTAGTGGACCTTAAGATTGGAGTAAAAACTCTAATTTGGCATTCAAACTTAAAAGGTCATATCATAAGGAACATTTGTACTAACTTTCAAATTAATTAGACTTCAACTTCTTCAAAAAAACTACCTTGACCAAAAACTTTAACCTAAAGCAGGACAGAAGAACGGACGCACAGACTGAAAAACAGAACTTGGGGTATAAAAACCTAACAATAATTTCTGAATTATCAGTAATAAATTTAACAATAGAATATATACAGTAACAAACAATTCTAATCATTTTTATAAATAGCAATACCTGTAAAATATACATAGTTTCACTATTATTCTGGAGTACCTTTTTTCACTGAAATTGCATTAGCCATATGTATATTGCATTAGCAAGAAATATTAGTGAAATCTAAGCATATGGCTTTGCATGCTTTAACTATATACTGTATACTGATGTTGTAAAATGGTAAAGGAGGCCAAAAAAGAAAAAAATATTGATCTTCGACCTAACCAACAGATGAATATGGAAACAGACGGCAGTGATTCAACAATCCATTTTGCATCTTTAATACTCAAACTACTTAAAAAAAGCAGATTTGATTTTAACAACCCTTCCTTTTCAAATAATAAAAATTTCCAATTAATTCATTAATTCATAAAATGTGATAATTTAAAAAAATAATAATACCATTTTCTATTCTTTAATTAATAAATGAATAATGTTATTGTATGAAGTTATGAAAATGCACAAAGAGCACATATCTCAATCTGTGTTTTATCAGAATAAATATTAATACATGATACAATTGATACTCCACTAACTCCAGGTAATTTGTCAAAATAGGGTTTTGCCTGTACATTTTTTCATTACTTTCTTAGCAATTTTAATACAAAATCAAAGTGTAATATTTATTGACAGAAGTACTCACCAAAATTTAATCATTAGTTTTTGGTAAATAACCATATTCTATAAAGTGTAATAGAACTTATTATGATTTTAAAATATTTTCAAATGAAAAACCTTAGTAAAATTTAAATCAACCAACAATTATCACAGGTCCTTTTTATAAAAAATTGTCATTGTCTTTAGAATTCATCAACATCGTTACGATGACAACGCGTCCATATCTGTTGCCTTCTCTGCATCTGAATTTAAAAGTTTATGTACAATTTCCATGTCACCTGGATATTCCAAAAGTTTTTCGTTATTTGGGATATAATGATTTCCAGTAAACTCATGAAAGTATTTCCCAACTTCTGGATGTGCTATTTCTGGAACGGAATCTGGAATTTCCAAATTTTCTGCAATAAAATATAAAATATTTAAACAGAGTTGGTGACACTAAGACATGGTAGAGTAATTTAAATGTTTAAAAATTTCTCAACCAAATCTGTCAGTGGACTCTGATCTATATAGAACAACTTATCACTCTTGTAACTACAGTTTGCCAAATTGATCGTCAAAAAAATTAGATACACTCAACTTGGCATGGTGGCTAACAATTCGGGCAAATTAGTGAAATTTTTAAAACACTTGAAAAAAATATCAAACTTTTACAACAGACAGATAAATCCAAAAACAACACATTTGATTTCTGTTCTTTATTCTTTATATACAGAAAAACATCAACTGGCTGATGATTACTTTCTGTCGCATGGTCGGGTTGTTGTCTTTTTACATGTTTTAACCATTCCACATTTCTCCTCTCAATTTTATATCATATTTTGAATATTTGTTAATATAATTATGTGAGCTGTTGATGTTCCACTTACCCTGAGCTGCATATCTATTGCTACCATCATCTACAAGTACATTGTAAAATGGCTGTTTGTCTTTCTTAGGAAGATGGTTGACCCCCATTTGATAAATCCATTCCTGACTTGCCTGACATTTTGAGTCCCAACCATATATGGCACACATATAGTTATATCTGTATAGCAAAAAATAAAAACATGGTGATTATAGTCAAAGATTGATATCATTTTTATCAGATGAAATGAAAACGAAGATATAGCATATCTATTCATATAAAAGGTCCCATGACAAATGTTAAACGAGAATGTGTCAATAGTACATAGATGCCCATCCACGCTATCATTTTCTATGTTCAGTGGACTATAAAAATGGGGTAAAAACTCGAATTTGGCATCAAAATTAGAAAGATCATATCATAGGGAACATTTGTACTAAGTTTCACTTTGATTGGACTTCAACTTCATCATAAACTACCTCGACCAAAAAACCTGAAGCGGGACAGATGAACGAAAGAACACAGACCAGAAAATATAATGCCTATAAATGGGGCATAAAAGCCATTAAGTGGAACACCCCTTTCCTAACTGTTCTATAGTGTAAAGAGAGTGCCATGCTCTTTGCACGTTAAACACCCTTGTAACACCTCTTTGAAGGGCCGTAGGTGGCCTGTTGCAAGGCAAAATTTTTGTCCCTATCCAATATATCCTCATTTTCCAGTGGCAGTCCAAATTTCCCCGACTATCATCCCAAATGGCCTCTATTATGACAAGACCTACCTATTGTATTTATTGTGAACTTGTTCTCGTCCTGAATATGCATGAAATATTTGCCACTGGGCGTTAAGCAACTAACAATCAATCAATCAATCCTAGCTGTTCTTCATCTCAAAATTACATTCAATCTTCAAAATAGCAAAATTTCAGTAATTGCTGCTATAATTCATTTAAAGAGCCAATTGTAAAATCATTTTTCTGGGAACTCAATAAAAGATGCGGTGAACCAGGGGCATACAATGACAACATTGTGGGCTTATGTTGTTGTTTTTTTGTCTGAAGTAAATGTACCAAGTTATTGAAAGCCTCTTTTGGAAAATTTTGATTAAAGGAATTTTGCAAGAGTGAAGAAATTGGAAAATGCAAGATAGTTAAATCTTACACTGTTTTGTATGTATGTAAAAGGAAATGTGGGATATACCCAAAACAAAAATACTATACCTTCTATGTCTCATCACCATGCCAACAGCAAATGCTACATTTGGATTATCACTTCTTTGTTTCACTTTTCTCTGAAATAAATTAAAACTATTATGTTAATTTTAATTATTTTTCTTTATTATATTTTATTTTTCAAATTACAATATCCAGTAAGTATGCAAAAAAACAAATTCTTTGTCTGTGCTTTCCTCACAATGATATGACAATAATTTTTTCTACTTTCTATTTGAGAGACAATTTGGGATAATCTGGTTTTGTTGTAATAATAGCTACCTATGGGTGTGGGATTTTCTTGCTGTGATGGAGACTCATTGGTAGCCTTTTGGTTGTTTTCACTGAATTGGTCAGGTTGTTTTCTCTTTGACATATTCCCATTTCCATTCTCAATTTTACCTTCAAAAATTTGAAATCTGAAATTTCATTGGCTGATGTAATGATAACCAGGATAGAAAGAAGAACAGAATGTTACCAGAGTGTTTACACAGGATCAGATTGGCAAGATTCTTACATTACTATATGATTAAACACATTTTTTCTAGAGGTTATTGATGTGTAAACCGGAGCGATTAACTCACAAACTGAATAAAAGTCCGAAGGACTTTTATGTAAAGTTTGTAAGTAAGAGCCCCGGTTTAATCCTTATAATTCTGAAGACGATATTTATTAACATTTTTTGTGTAAAAGGCTACTGTAATCATCATCACATGCCTCAAAACTGACAGGTCGTAACTAAGGAGTTGGCCGACATATTGACTTTCTAAAATCCATAAATGTTCGATAAATGCAACGAAATCTAAAATAAAATAGCACCTACCTCCAAAACTTCATTAGATGAGATATTATCCAAATTTGAAGCGTACACGTAACGAAATAAGCATTCCCTTTAAAGATTTCATTCATATATGACGTTGTTTTTTGCCATGACGTAAATTCGCCAAATCCTTCATGGAGTTTCACGGAATTTTATTTTGATTTTATTTTTATACATTTTCGAAGCTTTAGTGCATTTATTTTAGTTATGTTTTGTTATATATGCATTAGAATAGATACAACTGTTATGCATTTATTTTTTAAAATCTCAATTTGCCGAAAATCTCAGTATCCCTGCAAAATGTGTATCGCGCATGATTTGATTACGAAAGTAGTTTCGGAAACATGGTTTATCGAAGTGTAAACTAAGAGAAAAATCCTAACTGACCAATCCACTTCAAGTATTTATAGATCTGCAAATCATATAAGAATTATTGTAAATTTACTAAATATATTTAATAGATGCAGGAAATGAGACATTAGAGTATGCCTCAATGGGACAGCAAACCAATGACACCAAAAAAATGTACCCATCAGGTATGGACATTTATAAGGTATCACCAAACTTATCCATGATTGGTAAGGGGAATAGAACTGTTCCATTAAATACAAACTTTTTTCTTTCTTTCACTCTCATAGTTTAACATCTGTCGTCTGGCCTCCTCTAAGAGATGTGCCACTAAAGCCTGCCTGTTGTCAAAACTCTCAGTTCTTTGTAAATTATCTATCACCTGAAAAATAAAAATACAAGCATTATTTTCTATCCACTATCATTAATATTATTTCTATCTCATTTCAATTGACTTTTGTTTACTGTAAATTCAGAAATTATTGAGATGTTTTAATTATTGCTAAAGGGTTATAATCACAATAATTTAAACTCACATTATGAAATAATTCATATGAATACAAACAGGATTTTTCTCAATATCGCAAAAATTAAAACCGCATTTTAGTCTAATATGACAAAATCGCAATCATAAATGCACGCAATAATTTCTGCATTAACAGTACATCAAAATATCTCAAAGTATTTTTATTTGTATTTACAACTGGCCTTTTTAACTTTTTCAATCAATGTCAACCAACTGTATGTTTATTGCAGATGTTTGACAGCTGTAGTTAATTTAACATCTTTTTAACATTTGGGGTGACTAAGAGCTTGACATATTGTATGCAAACACAGAGTCTATTTTTGGATTCTTTTTAGTTACAAGCCATGCTGTAAGTCTTACCCTGAGTTCATCCCATATCTCTCTTGGATTTGGATGAGTTCCTGGTTTTCTACGGTAACCAGTTGATCATTATGATGGAAAATTCAATGCAAAATTTTCTCAGATGTGTTAGACATAATGAGCTAAGGAGAACCAGATTGAAATGTTTTAAATACCAGAAATTTAAGAGCACTTATGGGAGTTAACAATTTTGTTCTCACTTTTTGAAAAGTTTAATGTATATCAAGAAATGTCAATTAAAAAAGATGCTTGTATAATGTACTCGAACATGAATTATTTTGAGATTATTAGTTGTAATGGGCTCTATATATTACTGTAAATTCAGAAATTATTGCGTGCATTTATTATTGGGGTTTTAATTTTAGTGATATTGTGAAAAATTCCTGTTAAATTAATTTAGCTTGACCATCTGGCAGAAAGTGCAAAATTTTGTCTTATAGTATTTTAAATGTAACATCAAAAGACTTTTTGATGTAACTTACATCTGTCAAGTCTACATTAAGATGAAGATTGACTCTAGCTTGTAACATGAGAACTTCTGAATTCAACTTACATCCGTCAAGTCTACATTAAGATGGAGATTGACTCTAGCTTGTAACATGAGAACTTCTGAATTCAACTTACATCTGTCAAGTCTACATTAAGATGGAGATTGACTCTAGCTTGTAACATGAGAACTTCTGCATCATCAGGGGAGATAACTAAATATAACTCCATGGCATTCCGTAATCCTAGTAGCTGTCCCTGTCCAAAGCCCTGCTGTCGTCCAATGATTATCAAGTTTCTTGTCATTCTCTGATACACCTGTAGAAAATTAATTAAGTATAGTTACCAGTACAATAGTTTCATGACAGTTTGGTTGAATTTGGCCAAACAGTTTCAAAGGTGAAGATTTTTGTAAAAGTTAATGATGATGACAGTCGCCAGGTTTAGAGAAAAGCTCACTTAGTTATCATTATGGTTTATAGCTGTTTCTTAAGAAAATAAAGCTATTTTGTTGTGGTCTATTATCTATTTTCTAAAGAAAGATATTACTGGTATCCCACTGAATAGGGTGTGATATTTAAAAAGATATGAAAAATGTGTTAATTTGTTGGCCTATCTGGCAAATGTGTTAAGAAACTGTGACATTTTCATTGGCTGTTCATTAGGTCTTTCATGACTTTCAAAGGTCACAACATAATACTCTTCCTCATTGGCAAAGTCAGAAAATTTTAAATTAATGATATATTTATGGAGGTAGATGAAAACTCTTCCTGTTTTAAAATACCATGCATACTAATTTTGAATGAAAATTTAAGAAATAAACAGAATTTTAAAGTGTAAATTGGAAAATGACCTCCCTTTTGGCTTTATGAAAACCCCTAACAGACTGTAACCCTACAAAGGATACAAATCTAAGTAATATGTGTACAATGCAGATAGTTCTAAAACAGTGGAGGAGCTAGGGGCAAAGGGGAGATAATAATACACATAGCTTCTATCAATGTTACCATAACAGGAGGCACAGATCTGCACAGCTCTGCTAGATTAGCCATTTCTTCTGGTAGTCCTATTCTTGTTGATAATTCAGCCTGTGTTAAAAATCTGCCCTTTTCATAAGCATCAATATATGTGTACTGACTTTCTGGAGTTCCCCTAAAAGCAAAATATATAAAGAATAAATTTTCAAAGTTTCACTGCAGCAGAAATTACTTTTCTATTTAAAATCCATGTAAATATACTAAATTATACTCCTTGAGTTCCTTGTAAACCTTGCAGAAGCTGCCTACCTTAGTATATATATCAAGAACAATGTTAATAGAAGCTATGAGCTACATTTATATTTATGGAAACAAAATATGCATCATATCTGTTCAGTGAATTTATGACTCTTTACAGTTATTCATCTAAACATTTGTTGACGGTCTTTTTAAAATATGTACTAGAAAGTTCATACCACATATTACACCATAATAGATGTTCACTAATATATAAGAAATTCAGAAATTATTGCATGGATTTATTATAGGGATTCATGAAGAGTAAACATAAATACCAGATTAATTATTGATATTTCAGGTAAAGCTGCTTACAGGTATAGGTATCAGATATCAGCTCACTCAATTACATTAATTGAAGTATTTTCTGAATATACGTATAGATTCCACAACGCCAACAAGTGTATTACGATATTTCACCACTTGAGACAGTTAAATTTTAATATTTAAAGCTTGAGGCTTACCGAGCTTTTTAAATAATTAAAATTTAGCTGTTGAGAGTGGAGAAATATCGTAATACATGAGTTACAGTGGTGGAATCTGTTTCTCCTATGATTTTTTACTTCCTTTTCAAAGAATTGAGGAAAGTTGTGTACTTTTGATGTGACGTCATCAAGTATGGTCGCCTTTTTCATGACGTCACAATAAGAAATTTCAGAAGAAAACAAGAAAATTTAAAGTCACAATTAAATTTCAACCAATCATTTGCTGAGAACGGATTTTTCACTAGTGAGGAGAAATATTTTTCTCACACCGGTCAGGAAACGTGAAAATAGCACAAAAATTAGAGAAAGTACTATAAAGCTCTACTTTTTGATATTCATTGATAACATGTTCATGCACGTCGCAGGAACAAAACAAAAGGCTCTCAAGAGCCTGAATCGCTCACCTTAATTCTTTTGGTTAAATCTCTCATCAATGATTATTTTGGCTTTTCAATTTATTTAAATGTTTTTTGGATCGTCCTATTTTCTTCAAAAGCCAAAAAAAATAATCATTTTCTCCTATGTTCTATTTTAGCCATAGGAGCTATGTTTCTTGACATACAAGGAAATAAAATATAAAATTTATACAGATACTCTGAAACTCATTTAGCCTAAGTTTGGCTGAAATTGATACAGCAGTTTCAAAGGAGAAGATTTTTTAAAGTAAGTCAACATGATGAACAAATTGTGAAAAAAGTCTTTAAAGGGCTATAACTCCTTAAGGGGTCAATTGAAAATTTTGGTCAAATTGACTTAATTGAAGATCTTACTTTGCTGAACATTATTGCTGTTTACAGTTTATTTCTATCTATAATTATATTCAAGATAATAAACAAAAACAGCAAAATTTCCTTAAAATTATCAATTCAGGGGCAGCAACCCAACAACAGGTTGTCTGATTCATCTGAAAATTTCAGGGCAGATAGATCTTGACCTGATAAACAATATTATCCCATGTCAGATTTGCTCTAAATGCTTTGGTTTTTGAGTTATAAGCCAAAAACTGCATTTGACCCCTATGTTCTATTTTTAGCAATGGCGACCATGTTTGTTGATAGATCATAACTTCGGATACAATTTACAAACTAGATACCCTAAGAAACATTCAGTTAAAGTTTGGAAGTATTTGGCCCAGTAGTTTCAGAGGAGAAGATTTTTGTAAAAGATTACTAAGATTTACGAAAAATGGTTAAAAATTGACTATAAAGGGCAATAACTCCTAAAGGGGTCAACTGACCATTTCCGTCATGTTGACTTATTTGTAAATCTTACTTTGCTGAACATTATTGCTGTTTACAGTTTATCTCTATCTATAATAATATTCAAGATAATAACCAAAAACAGCAAAATTTCCTTAAAATTACCAATTCAGGGGCAGCAACCCAACAACGGGTTGTCTGATTCATCTGAAAATTTCAGGGCAGATAGATCTTGACCTGATAAACAATATTACCCTGTCAGATTTGCTCTAAATGCTTTGGTTTTTGAGTTATAAGCCAAAAACTGCATTTGACCCCTATGTTCTATTTTTAGCAATGGCGACCATGTTTGTTGATAGATCAAAACTTCGGATACAATTTATAAATTAGATACCCTAAGGAACATTCAGTTAAAGTTTGAAAGTATTTGGCCCAGTAGTTTCAGAGGAGAAGATTCTTGAAATAGTTTACGACGACGGACGACGGACGACAGACGACGGACGCCAAGTGATGGCATAAGCTCACTTGTCCCTTCGGGACAGGTGAGCTAACTAGTAATCAAATAATTTATACAATTAGCACTGAGATCTATTTACAAATAATTTTAGTCCTTGAAATACATGTCAGCATTAATTTTATATGGAACTTTAGACAGAAATCAGTTGAAAAGACAGATACTTACATTGGATGTTCCTTCCATTTGATCAGAAAATGTGATGGGAAGTTTACAGGGTGCAGTTCTATACCCAGTCGCTTAGCAACACTGATGTAAACAATGGAAAGAGTGATTGGAATACCAGACTTCAGATTTAATACCTGTCAATGGAAAAATGCATAAACATAGACAAAATCTGACAATAAACAAACTTTAAAATATATCTGGTAAGATATATTACCTATTCTACTGATTACTGTTGATTTATTTTTAATCTGGGTTACCAATTTTTGTGATTTTTGTGGGTATAAGTGAATCATAAAATGTTCGAAATTTTTTTTACTATAGGTTTGTAAGCAAATTTCACAAACATATGAAATAAACTACAATTTTTCTTTATCCACGAAAATGTATGAATCCATTGTTATATAGTACAGTTTGATGCGTTTGAGCTTTTGATTTTGCCATTGGATTATGGACTTTTTGTTTTGAATTTTCCTCAGTTTCCAAAAGTCATGGAAAAATGAGGTTAGCATTTCACATTTCATTTAATGTATAGTTGTTCTAAATTAATTTATTCAAGACATACTTAAGATAATACAATTCTAAACCTTGCTACATTTTAGCACCTGTCCCAAGTCAGGAGCCTCTGGCCTTTGTTAGTCTTGTATGATTTTTAAATTTTAGTTTTATTTATATATTTCAGAGTTTAGTATGATATCAATTATAACTGAATACATTTTTATTTAGGGGTCAGCACACCTCCAGGTGCAGAATTTTCTCGCTGTGTTGAAGACCCATTGGTGATCTTCTGCTGTTTTCTGCTCTTTCCTCCAGGTTGTTGTCTCTTTTAAACAATTTCCATTTCATTCTCAATTCTATTATATATGTGACATGGGCAAACACATTGACACTGATATTCAGAATACTTTCTGTCTGTACAGTCATATAAAAAATAGAAAATACCTGATTTATATATGAATTCTTCTCATTATAATAATCTTCAGAGTTGCCATGGAAACCAATGTCATAATACAAAACTTGATTAACATTCTCAAGCACTGTTCTTTGTTGGGGTGGTGTGAGTTCACATGTTCTACCTGTAAATGAATGTAAAAAACATGAATATTTATTTTTGTACGATAAAAATAGATTTGTATGTAGGACATTATTCATAGATTTGGATTTGCATTTTAGATACAAAGTGCATTAGTGCAATATCTGAAATTATGTGGTGCAACAAGCTTGCAGGAACAATGTTGAAAATTTTGTGCTTCAGCAAAATTAGCAGATGTGGAATTTATAAAATGACTAAAGGACAAGGACGTAAAAGACAACAATTCCCTATACAGCCTTCAACAATAAGCAAAATAAAAACTGTATAGTGAACTGTATAGTATCAGGCACACAGGATGATAATTTAGGAATTCCAAAATGTGTGATACAAAAAAGCTTCATTGGTTTATACGAGGCACATGTTTTGCTTTGTTTTGTAATAAACATCAGCCTGTTGCAACTTGGTTTTCTCATTTTAATTTGTATCATTTTGTCTTGTTAAGATATTCTGTAGCTAAATATAGTATAATACAGTACAGGTTTGAATCATTACTGAAGGCCCTACCAGTATACCACTTTGTTGGAGTAGGGGTATACACTAGAAACATGCCATAATAAAAATTTAAATACTACCCTTGTAAAAGTTTTTCCTCTTGATTGATAATAGGTAGTCTGTTTGACTATCTAGTCTAAGGATGCATGTTTGACCATAAAATGTGTAAAACCCAAAACATTAAGACTGGTCTTTGTTGCTTCTCAACCAAGCATGTGACTGTCAGTGGTGGGAGCAAAGACTTGTTAGTTCAGAGTCAGAATAACATGAATAATGTGTCCAGGGAGGATGACAGGTATTCCCCTAGACAACTTAACACATTGAGAGCTTACATGATAAAATATGACATTGCATCTCAGTCTACTGCAAAACAAGGGAGTATGTATTCATAGTTATTCTTGAGATACCAACTTTTATGGATAAAGTGGGTAAAGTTAATCCATGAATTTAAACGTTCAACAAATTATCAATTTTTCATTGGTTTGATTTGCAGATTTTGGGAAATCCACAAAATCAAGTATCCACTTATCCATCAGTTTCGACATACCACTGTTTATTTTCTCAGCTACCACTGGAGGACATTGTGTTATGACTTTTGCAACAATAACATCAAGCTGGTCTGATATTTCATTCTCTGTTATAGAGAGGCTCGGCTGACACCATTGGGCTAACATCACTGCACCTGAAATAAGAAAATATAATCAAAATCCTTGGACCCAAGTGATGTTTAATATTACCCATTCAAAAGTAAATACATGTAGACAAGGTGGATAATATTTTTATTTTGTCATTAAATTAAGGCATTATTGCATTTAATAACTATAATAATCTTTATTGTCAAATAAAAAGATGTTTCTGACAAAATCATACATTGAACATGAGTTATTAATAGTGGTGTAATTATAACAACAAATTAATACAAGTTTATACGAAAATGTAGGTTTAAAATCTCAAGATATAAATAGTAACTTTTCAATATTTCCCCTTTTAATGGAAATCTTCAATTTTGGAGGTTAGAAAGTTGACACTAATGAATTCAATATAATCTACTATGTTGTACAAATTGTTGTTTAATATGCATAAGAAAGATTTTTTCCATTCTAAGTGGATAACATGTATTGAAAATATATTGAATGATTGTGGTTTTTCTGAATATTGAATTGCACAAAATGTACTAGTGTATGTTTATCAAAATTTGTCAAACAGAGATTATGTGATCAATTTAAGAAGAATTGGGGTACAACTATTTTTAACTCACCAAAACGTCTAAACTATAGAATTTTTAAATATAATCTTGGTTTAGAATATTATTTACTTAATTTACCAGATGATCTGAATAAAGCCTTATGCAATTTTAGATGTCTTAATCATCGACTCCCTATTGAAAGGGGTCGCTTTTGGGGTAAAGAACATGACGACAGAAGTTGTGACATATGTAATAAAAACCAACTAGGGGATGAATATCATTATTTGTTTAATTGTACTTTTTTGCAATGATGAAAGGAAATCGTTATTAGGCCAAAAAAAATATATATGTCTGTTTCCTGTTCCAGACCGACCCTAACTCAAAACCCCAGACCCTAGATTTTTTTCTTTAAATTCCAGAAAAAAATCGTTTCCAGTCTAGAAAATGTCGTTTCCAGTCCGATCCAGATCCTTATTTTACTATGTCCAAACAATCAAAATGGCTGCTCTCAGCACAAATGTGCCACAATTAAGTTTTAAAAAATGTCGGCAGTGGGAGGAGAAGTCAATTATAGCTTCTTTACAGTGTTTAACTCATTTTGGGGTACAGGAACCTAACCAAAAATGACATTGAACTGAGTGCAAATTTTTTTTAAAAAATCCCGACCTGACCCTGATTTATTTGCCTTGGCAGCAGGAAACAGACATATATTTTTTTTTGGCCTTACCTTGTAATCTTATTACCAACCATAATACTGACAAATTTTATGAGTTATTTAATTCTGACTCTTACAATGTTGTTCTTAAAATTGCAAAATTTTGTAAAATTGTACTAGCTGTTGTTAATTAAACTAATATTGTTTCAACCATTAATATGTCCATTTGAAGTTTACTGTCTTCCTTTAAACGCATTACTTTTTCAAATGTATATTTGTTAATGAATGTTTATAATGTTCACTGCATTACTTTGATACTTTGTTATTTTGTTATATTATGAATACTTATGTAGTATTTATGTTATTGTTCACATACCTCTGTTGGGGTCTTTGAGAAATAAAAAAACTTGAAACTTGAAACTTTATACCTGTCTCCAATGACTGTTGATCTACTGGTAGCTGTATATGTTCTTTCCATTTTGTTGTCAGATGTTTCAGCGTAATATGTCGAATCACTTTTGTTGCATAAAACTTCCGTGTTAAATTCTTATGTCTACAGAAGAAAATAAAATTAATTGATTGATCATTGATGGTTGCTGACAAGTTACATCCAGTGTGAAATAAAAGAAAAAAAGGAAATAATCATCTATTAAAATGTTATATAAATAGACCTAAAACAGTCTTACATGTATATGATTAAACAGTGTTCTCCCCAGAAATTTCATAAAGCATCTTGGTAAAAAAGGAAATTTGAAATACCATCTGGTTTCTTAGAATTATAGCATCACATCCATAACAGAATCTACAAGAAAATCAATTCAGATATCATCACATTTAGAAATATAGCATCACATTACCATGATGCTATAAGGCCCTGGTTACTGCTTACACATGGGAAATATTACAATATCAACTTATCAAGGGCTATAGCACTACATATATATTAAGCTAACTTTTCAGACATAAAAACACAAATACTGGTCATTTAGCATGTGTTTAGATAAATTCTTTGATGTGAATCCATGAAACATGTTAGAAAGTTTGTTGTGGTCACTTTTTTGCTTTCTTTAGAGCAGGTATAAAGCTAATTAACAGCTGTGGCTACAGTGGCTAGCTAACTTCCTGTAGTCATGGTAGTAGGGAGCATATTTTTTAGTTAGATTTCAAATTATGTGCTGTCTTTTATTTCCTTGCTAAAGTTAGAGGTCAACTAGGTTGGGTCCCATGAAATAACAAACAAACCTATCACTTAATTCTTATAACAATTTACTAAAAAAAAAGAAAAAAAAAACAAAATGTCATTTATCATTAATACACAATCATGACAATGTCTTTTAAAAATCTTTTAAAAAATTAGTCATTTCCCTTTGAATAGAAATCTAGTAATTAATAATATTTTATCAAAAAATCTAATTCTAGGGAAAAGGCTTTAACTGAACAAGGAGAAAAGCTAAAATATTGAAAATTGAACTTGACCTGTAACTTTTCATATAAAACATTCAGGGGTACTACTTGTACAAGTATTTTTTATTTACTAGTGAAGAAGTGAAAAAAAATATACACATATAAGTTAATTATAATGTTTGAATAATTTCCCCTTAATTTTTCTCAAAAATTCACTTGTACAAGTAAATTTTTCTTACAATCCCACAAAAATTCTCAAGTTTTGAGATGTAAAATCATGCCTTTAATGATTTTTCCCAGGTTAGCTCATAATTTTCATTATAGTTCGATGTTTCATCTTATTAATTCAACAAAGAAACTGATTGCACAAAGATCTTTAAGTATTTGCGCAAGGCCTTAAAAAATTTCTCCTTGGGGGCTTGTAAATGAGCTGTGTTCTGAAGATAACAGACAAATAGGATTTTTAAGGTCCATGAAATTACACTTAAATGATTAGTAAAGACATCTGCAAAGGGCACACAATTTAAAATTCTATTAGAGCAAAGAAATCTGAAGACTTCAAGAAAAGAAGATAGGATGACTTTTTTACTTGTACAAGTAAAAAATCTGAATGTCTAAGGGACATAACTAAGCCATTTTTTTTTACCTATACAAGTTAATAAAATTCACTTTACAAGTATCCTACAAATTAACTAATATATGTGATATTTATTTTTACTTCCTCAAGTAAATAAAAATTACTTGTATAAGTAGTACCCCTGACTGTTTTAAACAAAACACCAAATATCAAATCAATATCTTCAAGCATGAAGAAAAAACGTCTTGAAAACTGATTTGCCGGACTGACGGATGGACAGACGGACAGAGCTAGAGCAAACTTTGTTGGTAGGTGACTAAAAACATGTTACTTTCATGCTGTCATACTTGTCTTTTTCACTATTGACGATGTCCAGTAGTGTGTCAAGAATGATGGGACCTGCTTCGTTTTCCTCCAACAAGACTACAAACTCAGAAAACCCCTCCTTGGACACCTCATCAACTTGATAGTACGCTGGAGACAACTGGTCTACCATGGCAGCCACCTTTGTTGGTGTCACATGACATATTTTGTACTCTTTTAACCAATCATGTGACTTTGTTCTGGAGTATCTTTTAAGGAGATTTGGCCATCTGTAAAATAAACAAATCTGATATAATATAATAACAATTCATTAAATAAATGCAAATGAACAATCGACTTCAATGTACATATATTATTTCAGGAATTCTCTGTTCTGTTTTCAAATGCTAGTCAATAACTTGTCTTGACTTTTTGTCTTTTCTACTTAGTAGAAAAAAAGTAAAATAATGGCTTTCTGACTATTTACCTATATTTCTTAATACTATGGAGCATTGAGTCAATGTTGACAGATACATTACGTAGCTATAGGGAGCATAATTGTAAAGTTATCTATTTTGGTACGTTATTTGATATTTTTGGAGTTGGGACATGCAGTTTGGGGTCATTTGTTTAGCTTTGAGCACGATTTCCAAGAAAACCCAAGGACCTATTGCTTATTCATTTGTTATTTATCTTCTGCAAGTAGTAGAACTTACATTGCACTATGCAGGACACCTTAAAACTCAAATGATAATAACGATGGATTTTCCTCACAGGTCAACCGTACAAGAATATGGACAGATTTTTGAAAATGACCCCTATACATGGTAAAATACAGTTTTTATCATGTTTATCATAAATGGAAAATGTTAAAAGCAAAAAGATACTGGAATATAAATAAAAATTCCAGCACATGTTAAGCAAACAAATGTAGGAAAAATTGTCACAGGAAAAAAAATCACAGAAAAAAAGTCATGGAAAAAAAGTCACAGGAAGCCATACCATTGAAATACAACTTGGGATCATCATTAATATATGTCACAAACTGTAAAGTTTATATGGCAATAAAACTTTGAAAAAAACTTTGAATTAAATAAATGGAAATAACATGAATAATAATCTTTCCCTGTTAGTTAAAAAGTCAGTTTTGAAGAAAAATATAATTGATCTGATACATATTATGACGCTTTTCTATGCATATAAAACCTCCAGTTAAATTATTTATACATGCACATAGTGACTTTTTCATATGCATTTCATCATTCTTCATTTGTGTACTTCTGATAAATAATTGTACATAAAAATATATTGTGACTTTTCTTTTTACTGCACAAAATATTTGGGAAATTTAAATCCAACAAGATGGTCAAACATCCTCAGTCGACGGTAATCAAGATTACGTACTAACGGAACATAAATTATTTCAATGGCGCTACTCTACAGAATGACGATTATGAATGTGCTGGACCTTAAAATAGTGCGTGGAAACATGCGCCTTCTATCTGGTAAATGACGTCATAAAGGGGTGCAAATTGACGATCTTTTAGGGTGAAAGACATGATTCCAGAAATGACTTGCATGTACATGTATTGATCAATTAAAAGAGGGACGAAAGATACCAAAGGGACAGTCAAACTCATAAATCTAAAACAAACTGACAACGCCATGGCTAAAAATGAAAAAGACAAACAGAAAAACAATAGTACACACGACACAACATAGAAAACTAAAGAATAAACAACACGAACCCCACCAAAAACTAGGGGTGATCTCAGGTGCTCCGGAAGGGTAAGCAGATCCTGCTCCACATGTGGCAATTCCTGACCCAATGTGTCCATTTCATTTATTTAATTTTATTATGATGAACATTAACCATGTCATTAAAGAGAGGTTGGTAAACAGGTAAAGGATTATTTTCGTACAACATGTTTTCCCATTTTTATTTCACGCGTGCAACCGTGAACCAGATGCTCCGCAGGGCGTAGCTTTATACGACCGCAGAGGTTGAACCCTGAACGGTTGGGGCAAGTATGAACACAACATTCAAGCTGGATTCAGCTCTAAATTTGGATTGTGATTAAATAGTTGACACAGCATAGGTTTCTGACACAGAATGAATGTGTTCTAATGAACTTAAAATTTTTGTTTTCTCTTAGAGCAATTCACTTTGCTGTTGAATATTAATCCTCTCAAAAAAATGTTTGAAGAAATTTTCTTTTTATTTATGAAATTTCAAATGAGAAAAATTGAACCCAATTTTTTAATCACATCCCCCTTTCCCTTATTCCAAAACTAATCTCAATTAAAATATTTTAATGGAGTTTGCAACAATAACTACTCATTTAAATACATCATAAATATTAAGATGTAAAAAAACTGCTTGTTATCATTGAATGGTAAAGATTATTTAAATTTATCAGTTGGTAGTAAAAAGTGAATATACAATATTGTATATAACAAAGATTTAAGTTGATTCTGGACAAAGAAAGATAACTCCAATTAAAAAAATTTCTTGCAATAAGATATTTCTTGCTTATTATTCTGGACAAAGAAAGATAACTCTAATTAAAAAAAAAAATTTGCTATTTCACAATATTGTGAAATAAGATATTTCTTGCCATTGCACAATACTGTGCAATTGAAAAGACTTGCTATTGCACAATACTTAATATAATAATTTTAGATCCTGATTTGGACCAACTTGAAAACTGGGCCCATAATCAAAAATCTAAGTACATGTTTAGATTCAGCATATCAAAGAGGCCCAAGAATTTAATTTTTGTTAAAATCAAACTTAGTTTCATTTTGGACCCCTTTGGACCTTAATGTAGGCCAATTTGAAAACGGGACCAAAAATGAAGAATCTACATACACAGTTAGATTTGGCATATCAAAGAACCCCATTTATTCAACTTTTGATGAAATCAAATAAAGTTTAATTTTGGACCCAGATTTGGACCAACTTGAAAACTGGGCCAATAATCAAAAATCTAAGTACATTTTTAGATTCAACATATCAAAGAACCCAACCGATTCATTTTTTGTCAAAATCAAACTAAGTTTAATTTTGAACCCTTTGGACCTTAATGTAGACCAATTTGAAAACATGACCAAAAGTTAAGAATCTACATACACAGTTAGATTCGGCATATCAAAGAACCCCAATTATTCAATTTTGATGAAATCAAACAAAGTTTAATTTTGGACCCTTTGGGCCCCTTTTTCCTAAACTGTTGGGACCAAAACTCCCAAAATCAATACCAACCTTCCCTATGTGGTCATAAACCTTGTGTTTAAATTTCATAGATTTCTATTTACTTATACTAACGTTATGGTTCGAAAACCAAGAAAAATGCTTATTTGGGTCCCTTTTTGGCCCATAATTCCTAAACTGTTGGGACCTAAACTCCCAAAATCAACACCAACCTTCCTTTTGTGGTCATAAACATTGTGTTTAAATTTCATTGATTTCTATTTACTTAAACTAAAGTTATTGTGCGAAAACCAAGAATAATGCTTATTTGGGCCCTTTTTTGGCCCCTAATTCCTAAAATGTTGAAACCAAAACTCCCAAAATCAATCCCAACCTTTCTTTTGTGGTCATAAACCTTGTGTCAAAATTTCATAGATTTCTATTAACTTAAACTAAAGTTATAGTGCGAAAACCAAGAAAATGCTTATTTGGGCCCTTTTTGGCCCCTAATTCCTAAAATGTTGGGACCAAAACTCCCAAAATCAATACCAACCTTCCTTTTATGGTCATAAACCTTGTGTTAAAATTTCATAGATTTATATTCACTTTTACTAAAGTTAGAGTGCGAAAACTAAAAGTATTCGGACGACGACGACGACGACGACGACGCCAACGTGATAGCAATATACGACGAAAATTTTTTCAAAATTTGCGGTCGTATAAAAAGGTTTATTAGGCCAACTAAAATTAATTAGTAGATTTTCATCCAAATTTTTGAAAATAATGGGGCGGGTGGGAGGATTTTATTTTTTAAATTTTATTTCATATGAAACTCTTTTGCATGTTTTGTGACGAGTTCTTCATATATGCAAGTGTAATAATAAGCTTATATCATGTATTGTTAAGGCCGTACAGTGACCTATAGTTGTTAATGTCTGTGTCATTTTGGTCTTTTGTGGAGAGTTGTCTCATTGGCAATCATACCACATCTTCTTTTTTATATACACAAGTATGAGGAATCTTACATAATTTTTCAAATCCTTAAATAAATATATCTAATTGTGGCTTTAAATATTTAACAACAAAAACGTGTGAGAAATACTCTCTTCAATTAGACTACCTACACCAAATGTATTTGGGTTTCTAAACAATGGTTTGTATTCCCATAAAATAAAGCAAATGCATTGGTATGCAACACAATTATTATGAGTACAGAATAAAATGAAAACTCAGAGAGTGTTGAAAATAATAGGGTTGGTACTTTATATGCAAGATGAAAATATACATTTGTAATTATCATGTAAAACATGAACTTAATAATAAAAAAAAAGTTGTTGTTCAATGACTCTTTTTGGGTGTATTGGAACATTTGCTGTTTGTCAACATAAAGAGACAGCCATGGGTAAAATCAAAGGGCTTGCATAAATAAAATGCATATGTTAGTCGACTTTTTAAATTCAATAAACGGTCATAAATCTGACAAGTTCGTGCTTGTATTTCAATATCTATAATCCAGTCATGTTTTCTGTATCAATGGTTTCCACGAATCTTGCACTTTGGGTATCATTTACAGTTTAAATTTCCTGAGACAAAGTCATTGCATAAATAAAAAAGTCCGCAGTTTTCTAATCACAGAAATTTGTGACATACCGCGATTTGCAGTCTTGGAAACAGCGTGTTTCGCTTAAGGATGTTTGCTCCTCTACTTTTTGCATTTTTGCCAGATTTTCGGAATCCTCTGGTTTTATCAATGTCTTAACATTAAAAAAAATTGCCCACTAACCCCTACTTTTCTTTTCATATTTTTATTACATATTATTTAAAAAGCCATATTTCAAAATCTTATGAAATCCTTATTATTTTTTCATAGTTTTTAAACAAAAAAGATGCCAATGTTAAATGAAAGAAAAATCTGAAGAGAATTATTTCCCGCCAAATTTTCAACGGCTTATATCTCGAAAACAAGCACACGGACCCTCCATTTTTTTCTGCTTTTTTAATTTCTTTATTTATAAACTTTCACATTATAACGGTCTTTGAAAAAGCTTGTTATTTTTAAACAGAGTAGCGAACATCCTTAACACCAATATTTCACGTCATTCTCGTTATCAATCTTTACTCTCGGAAGATGATGTTGTCATCATAGAGCAGCGGAGAGGTCGACTTAATCATTTTTGTTAGATTTACTTGAGATACAAAACCGAAATTTGAAACAGGAAGCTTTGAGGATGAAACGAAATTTTAACGGTTACCGGTAACGGGAATGAACGAAATCCGGAAATCGTAAATTTTATAAAATAAAAAAATTTGGGGCGGAATGATTTCAGAGGGGCGGGCGGGGATGAAAATCTATCAATTAATTTTTATTGGCCTTATTCGGTGTGTTTCTTGAAATTAGTTAAAAAAATCAATGTGCAAGACATTTTTAATTAGTTGTTCATAGTGAAATGGAAATTTTATTTCGCGTTTTCAGTGCAGATACTGCCCCTTTTGTTAACACCTCTCTTAGTCTTAATATGTTATTGTCCGGAATACACCTTATCCCTAATCCCACCTGACATGACAGCTTGAACTTTTGACGCATACAACAAAAACTTTTCCATTGTGGAGGGGGGATAGGACCTTTATCGGGACTCCGGGATCGTGTGTTTTTAAGCTCGGGATTTCGGGATTGACCCTTTCGAGATCCGGGAATCGTTTTTTTTCGGATTTCGGGACATCGGGATTTACTTTATTTAAATTCGGGACCTAGGGATTTCGTTTTTTAAGTCTGGGATTTCGGGATCAGGACCCCTCCTATCCCCCCTCATTGTGGCGGCAGATATTTTGTTTTATGACGTCGGGAATCTGTGTGATATCCAGTAATTGCTGAAAAATAGCGATAAGGTGTATATGCATTAAATTTGGCAGCTGGATGTTAAACAGTCATCTATCATCATCATCATCCAAATCATTGTTTTATTGTATTATTATTTAATTAAAAAATTGTGAAAGTTGAATATTAAAACCTCAGCTGTAACTGTCTCCTCCATAATTCGTTGCTTTGACACAAAGTCCGTAAACGCACGCACGTAGAGGATATATTGGTAATATCTTTACATTCCAGATCATTATCGTGAAGGATAAGTTCTATTATTTCATTCGGGAGAGAAAGGAAATTGTTTTCCAAATCTGTTGTGGATGCTGCCATTTTTGTTTACAAAATATGACATGCTAAATAAATGAATACAGTCCCGACCTTGTCACCTAATTTAAGGTAAAAAATAAAATATCATAAATACCATGCTCCATTGAAAATTCAAATTGAAAAGTCCTTTATCAAATGACATATGTTTGAAACAGATTTCCATACCTGATCATTGCTGATGCATATTTCCAAATAGCATGTGATTGTATATTCAGATATTCTTTTTAAACGGTTGACCTTTGTTTTTTTTCTCTTCTTGCCACTTGTCATCCTAGCTCAGTACCTACTCACGGCGCTTTTGGAAACGTGGTTACTTTGCCGTTTTTATAGTGATTATTTGATAACCTGACAAAATATTTCGTGATTATTTAATAATCTAAGAATGTATTGATATTTATTTGATTATCATGTTTAAAAAAATAATTAGTGGTGTAACATAAATTTATAACATTAATCGTTTTTACCACTGATGTTTTGATTACTAGTATTTTATTTTTTTTTATTTGAAAAAACACAAATATTGGTTTCTGTTTATACATTTTGGATAATGCAATGACTCGCTTATTTTCTTTATGCAAATAAAGTCATTAATTGCAAATCTGTCTCAAAATTTGCAGATTTAGACAAAGAACTAGATCACTGAATTGTCTAGTTGTAATTGTACACTTCAAGATGGCGGTATAAATGGAATCTGCCTCGAATTAAATCATGTGCCATTTAGTTTTCTGTCAAGTTCTCATTATTGTGGTACTTTACAATATTTTTGTTTATAAAAATGTTCATTTGTCGCTATCCTGTAACCCCAAAAACTTTACGTGCGCACAAATAAATATACATTCAGTTATAATGCATACATATTTGCAACGATGTACGTTCATTTCATTTTTATTTATAATTGTGTTACATATTAAATCCCGAAAGTCCTTCGGTACCTCAAATTTTATAAAAGGTTACGTGTTCGATATATATATATATATAGTTTCTAGATATATGTTTTAAAATACGGACATTGGTATGATTGCTGTCCTGAAATTCGTTTTCTTATTAAATCTCCCGCCTTCAGTAGTATTTTATGTACAAGTCGGTATACAAAAAATCCGTCACATTATATGATTGATTGTTTGTAGATTACTCAAAATGAAATAAATCTCTATATGGATGTTGTTTTTTCAATGAATCATTTTTTTTTTTTTTTGCAGCTTGTATAATTTGATTATATCAATTCATATGTCTTTTAGATATGCCTTTTCATCTTTATTTTACTTTTATATTTCATGTATACTTTTCACAAAATTTCAGGGTTGGAATCACAGGCACTTGTTTCTATCCATGTGGAGTTCGACTCTCCATATAAATTGAAGATCTTCTATTTTTATGGATAGTCGACCTTCCGTGGATAGAAACAAGTGCCTGTGGTTGGAATGCATAAAACTAAAAAGATAAGATTTGTTCCAAACGGATGCAATTTTCTTCATGCATTTATATTCTACGATAAATCGTTACTACGGTTGGATATCTTAATATAACTTAAGCAGTTTCTATTCATATCAACCCAGATGATCCTGATATATTGACTGTATACAATTTCTTGCAATATATGGCATAATATCTCTCGTCGTTAGTTAGACCTAAAAAGTATATGAATAACCTTGTCCATGTTGATTGATTTCCCTTAATTATCTGTGATAGTCTGTCTAAATAATAATGCTTCTAAATTTAGTTGAATATCTGGAACATGTTGTCCTCCCTTTTCCGTATATAATTTTATAACTGTTTCTTTTCATAAACTGTAGTTTTAAATTATTCCAAAGAAAATGATAAACAAAAGTAATGCTTAGTTATCTTTTTTTTTTTATAACTAAACATCTTCAATAGGTGGAATTAAGGCAGCAACCATTTGATTTTCTGTTTTCTGGGGGGGGGGCTATGGTCTTCTTTTGGAAAAAAAAGTTTGTTTCCAGTTTTTGGAGAAAAAAATAATTTGTTTTTGATTCTGAGAAAAAAAATTTGTTTGTTTCACCCTCAGCTGCCACTATATGTAATGCTAAAATTGAAAGAAAAAAATTGTTTTCGACTTGTCGCGAAAAAAATAGATTGTTTTTCGCCGCAGGCGAAAAAAAAAGTTTGTACAGAAAAAAAAACCATAGCCCCCCCCCCCCCCCCCCCCCAGAAAATCAAATGGTTGCTGCCTAACCTTGCTGTATATAAAATCTTGCTAATGACATATATACACCTGTTTGATATCAGAACCTTTCTTTGAAAACTGATTTGATGGCATTTCCATTTGTATGGGCATTTAATTTCTTTCCCCAGTTTAGATCCACCAATAGTTGGAATTTTCTTTAGACAAAAGGTCTATGTTTTGAAAGTCTGGTGTCTCTGAATCCCTATTTCGAGTAATTTGGTTTCGGTTATTATATTTTACTTCGAGATGTTAGTCCAAAAATCGTCAAACTCTTTAACCAATAAATCATAGTACAGTGAAACCTAGCTAAACCGAATTCTGCATTAACCGAATACCTGTATAAACCAAACATGTTCCTAAGCACTCCTTAACATCGGTCAAAATCGAACCAAATTTAAAGTTCCGAAGAGGTTCGATTTACACAGGTTTCACTGTATTTGTCGATATCATTGAACAGTCGTCAGCATGTTAAAAAAGTTTTTTTTTCCACTATGATTGCTCATTGTTTCTCACCTCGGGCTTTAATAACAATTGCATATATGCTAATACAAAGTGTACATCCTTGTCTTATAGATCTCGTTACAATTATCTCATCACAAATTAATATTAACACTTTACTTTTTTTTTATGTTTTTGTAGATTATTTCAATTCATCTTATAAATGTTGGAGGGAAGTTCATGGCTTTCAATATGTCTATCAAGCATGGGGCATTTACCTTGGGGAAAATAGCCTCTTGATTAAAGATGAAAGTATAAAAAAATCATTTTGAACTTTGCAAATGTTCATAATAAGGTACATATAAATATCACAAACAAAAAATGAAATGAGGGTAAAAATGTAGGTAAAAATAATCTTTTATACAATTTTTATACCAGACATTTCAGTTAATTATTTTTTCTTCTTCAAGAAAAAAATGTCAAACTGCTGATATATAAAGCAACGGGTTTTCTAGAGAAAAACACAATACATGCATATTCACCAATAAAAAGTAAGCTTCTGATGTTGAAAGGTCGTAATTCCAATACTAATAGAGTGAGTTTTATAATTATAAAAAAAATATACTTATTTCAAAAAGCGGATTTATATTTAATAATGTGTGGTTATTAGAATTTAAATCCTTGCAGCTCACAATAACCGTAAAAATAATTTACAATAATCACAACAAAATTTAATAGCAACCATAATGTTGATTATTTTATATTGTTTAAGTATGGATTTAGAAGTCTTTGCTCATATTTTGTATAGTAATATATTCACAAAGTAGAATGTTAGAATTTAAAAATAGATTTATTCGATATATTGACGTTCGTGTTTAAGACAGGGCTATGAATCAATTAAATTAAGGTCATCACTCAAGAAATTTCCGGTCGCCATCATTAGCTGATTGGCCATTATGACAATACTGTGTCAGAAATCATATACGATATTCTTCCTCAGTCATAATAACCTTCCATCATTACCGAACTGTAAAAAAGAAATAACACGACGGGTGCCGTATACGGTAGAAGAAATGCTAACCCTTTCGGAGCACCTGATTTCACTCCCGGTTTTAAGTGGAGTTTGTGTTGTTTCTGATTTATTATTTATTACTGTTGATGTAAGTATCTTTTGGTTTTGTGAGTCTTTATTTACTCCTTGGTTTTGATTGTTATTATATCTCATGGTATTTCCTCAATATTTCATATTTAATTAAAGCTAATACTGACAATGCACACTGCCCTTTCCTGGATCTCGATATCTATATTCTTAAGGAAATGTAAATACTACATTATACGATGAAAAGGACGATTTTTCATTTCCTATTGGTAATTGTCCATTTGGAGATGGTGACTTTTCCTATGCACAATTCTATGGCGTTTATATATATTTTGTTCGATTTGCTCGTGTATGTAACAATGTATTTGATTTGAACGACAGAAATCTTTGTATTACTGAAAATGATTATACCAGGGTTTTTGATATCACAAACTAGTCAAACATTTAAATTACTTAATTGTATCATCGGTACAAGAATACTATTCGTACGTATATATCAACCTGGTATTTCATTTCCCATCTTTTATGGTAATATTCTATACAAAGCACAAAAATATCGCCATTCTCTTCAAAAGCTAACCAAACCTTTAAACAAGACTATTCAGAAGGTATATAGTTACGATACTGTTGTCAGGTTATTAAAGAGGGAATTTTTTGGAATTAATATTTATTCACTCTTATTATCTTTGCATCGGGAAACAACATATTTATTCTAAAACCAGTTGTTGGCATAACACGTGTTGTATTCTCGAATATTTCATGTTGGTATGATACTTTTAAAACACCTAACGATAGGGATTGTGCCATATTTTCATACTCTTTCAATCAGTTTAATTGAGGTCTGGAGTTGGCATGTCAGTAAATGTTAGTAGTCCAGATGCCTTTGTTAATTTGTATTGATTATTGTCATTTTGATAAGTTTCTTCGGTTTCATATTCTTTATAGGACTCGGAATTTGAACTGAATTTTACTATGCGTACGCGTATTGTTGTACGTTTGTTTATTCCACATTGGCTAGATGTACAGGGGAGGGGTTAATATCTCCCAAAACAGATTTAATCCCGCCGCATTTTTGCGCATGTCCCTAGTCAGGAACATCTGCACAGGAACATCTTAGTCATGGATGGTTTTTTTTAAATTTTGGTTCATTTATATGTTTATGAGTTTAGTGTGGCGTGCATTTTCGCTAGACATATTGGTTTAGGGACCAGCTGAAGGCAACATCCAGGTGATTGAATTTCTAGCGAGGTAGACTGATAGATAGACATGAGAAGTTCTCTACTCTTTGGTCGGGTTGTCTCTTTGACCCATTCCTCGTTTCCGTATTCACTTCTTTAAACGTCAATGAAATTACACTCTAATTCAATTTTCTTATTTTGTTAATTTTGAATGGATTATAACACAGGACGAGAAAAACCTACAAACAAATAGGTTCTACACAGAATAGAAAAACAATCGAGCAACCTTTGAGAAGCCACGAAAATTTAGATGGAATGCATGCATTCTAGACCACAGAAGTCTTTTTCGCCTTTAAAATAAACAGGATTAGACTATAAAAACTAAGTATGATAAAAGAGGATGTCGAAATAAATCTTTAACAATGCAATGAAGAAAAGATAGTACCAATATAACTAAGACACGGAATGAGTAAATTATAATCTATTCAAAACAAAAAGAGAGATAAAGAAAAAAAATATGTTATATTATGTATAGTCATTACTTCAATGAGAAATCTTTAGGAATTTTTATTTTTTTATAACATTCCCATCTTAAATATCCGACTAAACTTGGGGATATAATAAAAGATATTAAAGAGAAGACATTTCTTTTTTTTCATTTATAGTTCTGTATCTAAAAATTTTCACAGAATTATGACTTGAAATTCAGGTTAACTAGGATTCAGTTTTCAATAACAAGTAACATACATTAAGTGTCAGTCTATGGTGACTAAAAAGCTTATGTACATCCTTTCTATGATCCTTATTCACAAAAAGATGTGTACAGTCGAGAATTTACAAAAGTAACCGAGAATAAATCACCAAAATTTACATCTAGGAGATAACTGTAGTATATTGTAAACTTATCCTTCGTGACAAGTAGATTTTACTGTAACAAACTGAGTTTACTTAGCATCGCATGGATTGGAAATATAAGCATTATCTGATTTATCTTTGGAAACATGGACAAAGTGACATGTCCAATGATATTTTATTTAGTAGTAAAAATGTTCACTTTTTAGCATGATACTCCATCTCAACCTAAATACGAAATTGATATAACCATCGTGTCGGCCTCTGCATACAGTCCTAAAATGGAAAAAAAATATATATCAAAATAAATTATAAGGAGTAAAACATTCTACAAATTTAGCTTTTATCCTATTTTGATCAAAACATTTATAAGAGGAACACAGGATGAACATATATTATAAAATATAAAAGGAAGGATATGTGGTATGATTGCCAATGAGACAACTATCCGCCAAAGTTCAAATAACGTGTGTAAGCCGTACGGCCTTCAATAATGAGAAAATCCAATACCGTATAGTCGGTTATACAAGGTTCCGACACAAAAAATTCGAAAACTCTCTTTTTTGTTTGTCTTTTTATTTATAGCCATGGCGTTGTCAGTTTACTTTCTATCTATGAGTTTGACTCTCCCTCTGGTATCTTTCGTCCCTCTTCTACAACAACTAATAAAAAAGTCATGCATCTAACGGACTAATATAGCAATCAGTACAAATCAAACATCCAATGGTTCAGTATAAAGATGTCATCAACAGCAGATTAAAATATGACCCTGTGCAATGCTCAGATACAGGGTTTTACTGAAAGTAGAGCCATGGTTGACACACATATATATATATATTATTTTTTTATATATTAAGTTTGATTTTAATTAACTGATAATTAACAAAATCAATAAATATATATATACCAATAAAGCAATATTCCAATATCTAATAACAGTGTTGAATTGGTAACCTTTCAGAATAAATTTACTTAAGGGTTGATAAATTAACCCGCATGATATCTAAGTTCCCGGGTTCTGTAAACAACATCTCCATAAACATTAGAATATTATAACCCGTTTGAAATATGTTTTCTACATTTATTACGTTCATTAAAACAAACACTTTACTACAGACGCGGCCAAAGCAAATTATATGTGACCTATAAACACCTTAAGATAGTGCCAAAGGAACATCACCGCAAGTATTGTAAATCAACATTGAGAATAACCATCACACCTTCAGTGTATAAACTTGATTTTGCTCCCCAAGAAACCTACTTTAAATCTTTATAATAATGCAAAATAAATCTGCAAAGTGAATTTAAATCAAAATTTAAAAGTATCATATTCAATTGTTACAATCCCTGACAGTTAAATTTGGTTCCCAATCGTCCAGTTTCGTTCTTGTTAAGTAAATTGTTTCACATTTTTATATACATTGTGGATAAATTTCAAAGACAACGACCCATAAAATCCACTTGACAAGAAAGTTTCGATTAATAGCATGGTGGTCGAGTGATTTAAATATTTGAACCACTAGCACGAGGCAGGTGTGTTCAACTAATTGATTGACTAGGATTGTAAGTTTCAATGCCGACCAAAGGCCGGTGCTTCTCTTCGAGCTCTCCTTCTTAACATTGTGCAAACTAAAATATTTTCTAACTTGCCATGTTCATAATTAGCCAGTTGCTGATCAGGGCCATGCAGTATATATGGGTAATTCTTTCCAGGTAACTTGTCATACTTGCAGGGTCGGTTATTTGCATACGCTGTGTCAATCACTACCATCCATCCTTTGTCGTTTGGACAGCCTCCATAGGCACGATTGATGAAGAAATGGCGGTCACGGAGTTGGTCACTAGAATGCAAAGTACTAAATATTGACCCTATTGCAGACAATGCTATTAATTCATCAAAATAACAAACAATCTCAGGTCCATTTTAATTAGATATCGAAGGTACCAAAACAAATTTGTGCTTTCGTACGGTGACCTATAGTTGTTAGTTTTTGTGTAATTTTGTCTCTTGTGGAGACCTGTTTCATTGGCAATCATACCACATCTTCTTATTTTTATATTGCGTGACATTTTAGTTTCGTATCATTTTTTAGATTAATTACCCATCCATTGAGAACAAGTTGAAGGTAGTCATTCGCGTCAGGTCATTAAAAGAATTAGAACGTAGTCGATTCTTGGTGAACCAATTAGAACTTGTTGAATCTCGACCATCAAAAAACATCTCTACAGCTAATTGTTCATTCCTAAATAGCTCAACTTTCACCTAAAAATGAAAATGATATCTTACAGTGGCATATAATGGTGCACTATCTATCCAAATTGATAAAAAATACAAGATTTGCATAAAAATCCTCAATGATCAAATGTTTACTATCTACACCGGTTCCCTGTTTATTAATATTATTACGGTTTACTCACATGTTTGTTTTGTTCACACATTGTTGTCAATAATGGAATTTTATGCGATTGTCATACTAGTGAGAGGTTTAGCTAGCTATTAAACCAGGTTTAATCAACAATTTTCAATATAAGAAAATGCCTGAACGAAATCAGAAATATGTCAGTAATAACCATTCATTTGAATTGTTTGACCTTTGGATAAGGGACTTTCCGTATTCAATTTCCTTGGAGTGCGGAATTTTTGTTATTTTACTTTTTATCAAAATTTGGAAATAAATCATTATTCAACAACCAAATTATATTAATATATATATATATTCAAACCATTGTCGTGACCCCAGTGTATTCATTTACCTTGGATTCTTTTCCTAGATCAACGCTCCCTAATATTGAAAACAGCGAAGTGCTCTTGATCAATGCAAGTGTAGAATTTAGTATTTCTGAATTGTGAAAAATTAATGTTAACATGTTCTAGGTAAGGCGTTATCCGATTATTTAGACCTACTTACAGTTCAAAATAAAGATTGTCTATGAATGAGTCACAACTGCATGCCTGAAGCACATTTATCCGATTCACAGGAATATTAATAATATTGAAAGTTAAATTAAAAAAATATACCAAAAAAAAAAAAAAAAAAAAAAAAAAAAAAAGATTCTTATCACTTGTGCAGTATATTCGGTACTATGTATGTTAATGTTAATGTTATAACCTAAATATTTAGAAATTCAAAATTATAAAAAAAGCATTATCAAGGCAATGTTAAAATAGAATTAAAATAAATCTAAGATCAAATTTAACCTTAATCTTTAGCTAATACGCTCACCAAAACTCCGACTACAGTTCCCACAGCTAGTAGGAATTATCATTTCTAATATACTGGTACACACATGAAATCGAATTAACTTTGGAATTTAATAAAACAACACATTTTCTGTTAAGTTTTGAATCAGGCAGTATTTGCTTGAAAATTGCTAGTGGATTGCAATTAGGTTGTAACTCTGAATTTGAATTTATCAATATGAACTTTAAAGAAACAAAAAAAGTAATTCCTCATCAAATTATTACATAATTTACCGTCATACTCTTAAATACGAAACTATATAATTTCTACCATTTCATTGTACCAGTGTGTCAACCAATGTCTAAAACACCATTTAGTAGAATTTCCCATACTAAAAATAAGTCCTCATATCACTAAGACTAAGATAAGAATAAAATACATACAAAGGGAGCCATCCATTATTTATAAACATTGCACTGACAATGAAACAAATTCTTGAATAAAACCATAAATCTTACAAAGATGCAAAATAAAAATGTTTTTTAGTTGATTGTACGTTCATTAAAGTAAAACATTGTATTGTTTCAAATTTATACTTGATCAATGAGTGATCCATTCCAGTTATCAATCATTGTACTCCTAAGGTGTCGATTGGTACACGAGTCTTTAATGTTGCTGATGTCCCCTCCCATTGTTGGCTTTTTCCAAGTGTCTAATATTGACTGCTTATTTCCACTACATGCCTTAAATATTGGTTTGAAATCTAAAGAAAATGCAATTTGATTGGCTGATTAATTGATTGTTTTTGTATATATTATTGACTGATTTTAAATTCAGTCCTTATCGATTTGTTATTTCTATCTATTGATTCATTTATTCATTCATTTTTTCATTTTTTCATATTTGATATTTTCTTGCTATTTTGTTTCTGGGGGATTTTAAAACGGAATATATTTGAATTTACAATGGTATACATCTAGTAGTTTAGTTCATGTAATACACATATCAATTTTACAATGTGGTATTGTTGTTTTTCAGCTTCCATTTTCTAAATGTTTTGTTTGTAGTTTTCATAGGTGTTTACTTCCTTTTTTATTTATCAGACCTACAGATCTGATGTTTTGAACTATATTTCTGTTTATTTTCAAAGTGTACTTCATTTGTTTTGTCAACAGTTAACTTTCATGAAGCCAAGGCGACAGCTCATCGTTCGACCATCACATATTAAGAATGGTCTTGAGGGTCATTCTTTCTTTAGTTTACTGAAGATATTTGTAATTGTAACAACTGTTCCAATCTGCAACCCTTTATATTCTCTAATACTTCTTTCAGAAAGATCGCAGATCTGTCTTGTAAACACCCATTATAGTAGGCTTGTCAAGTAATTGTATTAAATTTAACATCAAGTTTCTAAATATAAACGAATAATTAGGATATGCATTAAACATATACGTAATTTTTGTGTTCAGGTTCCGATCAGTTCAATCCAATTCGTTATGAACATAAACTTATATATATTATGGTGTTAGTCCTGTGTAAAGACGTGTTATCAGGGGAGAATGTCTGTCATAAAAGAGGTGCGAAAGATACCAGTGGGACGGTCAAACTCATAGATTACCATGGCTTAAAAAAGAAAAAGACAAACAGACAAATAATAGAACAAAACACACGACAAAGAAAACTAAAGACAAAGCAACACGAACTCCACCAAAAAACTGGGGGTGATCTCAGGTGCTCCGCAAGGGTAAGCATATCCTGCTCCACATGTGACACCCGTTGTGTTGCTCATGTTGTTACAAACCCTGTAAATAGTCTAATTCGGTAGGTCATATTCGTGAAAAGGGAAGGGGGTTGTAGTTACGACATAAGGAACATATTCCATATAATAATGATAATCGATGAAACGGTTATTCCATAACGGTCAACCAACTCGTGATGGCGTTCGAAAATTTACGAAGGCATGATTTCAACTTCACCATTTAAAACTCTTAGTTTAATTGCTTCCTTGTGATCAGCAACACTCTATCAAGGAAATCATGATAGGGCATACAAGCAGGTGAATATCGTATCAATTGGGAGATATGTTTCCAAATGATTAAAAGATTTGTCACATGTTTCGACAGGCAGAGATATATAAATTGGAATATGTAACGGATCGTTTACAATATACGATAGTTCACAAAATGGAAAAGTGATTAATGTCGAAAGATGTATACAATGATACTGATAGAAGAAAATTATATACGAAGAAATATGAGTATACATAAATATATCTTAATAACATAATGTCCTTCGTCAGTATTAATCTTTTTTATTTCATCTGAAAACACACCAAGCATTGTGATACAAATAGATTCTACCACTGCATCGAGTGTAATACGATATTTATCCACTCGAGATAGTTAAATTTTCATATTAAAAACGCTAGGCTCGCCGAGCGTTTTAAGTATTTAAAATTTAACTGTCGAGAGTGGATAAATATCGTATAACACGAGATTTAGTAATGGCATCTGTTTCTCTAATGATTTTCAAATAATACGCTGGCAAACTTATTCCTTCTTTGCGACTGATCTGCAAAAAGAAGTGTTCTTTCTATATGACGTCATCAGGCATGGTCGCCTTTTTTCATGCCATCACAATAGGAAATTCAGAGGAAAACAAGAAAATTCGGCGTCATAATCGGATTTTAACCAAAGAACTGAGATCAAACGAACCACACGTTGATTAAATGTTTTTTATACAATGGGTGCAGAAAGGGATATATTGACGAAGAATTAGAGAAATAAATATATAGATAATTCATAATACATGTATTCAAGTAGACTTCTTATACGTTCAGGTATTTCACATCCAATTTTGTATGGAAATATTCTTTATAAAGCACAAAAATGTCAGTATTCACCTCAGAAACTAACAAAACCTTTAAATAGACTTATCAAGAAGGGATATAGTTACGATACTGTTGTCAGGTCATTAAAGATTGCATATTTTGGCGTTAATATTGATTCACTTATAGGGTCTCTGTATCGGAACAAAACACATTTATTCAAAAATCAGTTGTTGGCATGACACGGGTTATGTTCTTCTCATATATGTTATGATGGTATGATACTAAACCCCTAACGGGAAGGATTGTGCCTGATATTCATATGATGAAATCATAATCTTTCAATCAGTTTAATTGAAGTCTGGAGCTGGCATGTCAGTTAACTGCTAGTAGTCTGTTGTTATTTATGTATTATTGTCATGTCGTTTATTTTCTTTGGTTACATCTTCTGACATTAGACTCGGACTTCTCTTCAACTGAATTTTAAATGTGCGCATTGTTATGCGTTTACTTTTCTACATTGGCTAGAGGTATAAGAAGAGGGTTGAGATCTCATAAACATGTTTAACCCCGCCGCATTTTTGCGCCTGTCCCAATTCAGGAGCCTCTGGCCTTTGTTAGTCTTGTATTATTTTAATTTTAGTTTCTTGTGTACAATTTGGAAATTAGTATGGCGTTCATTATCACTGAACTAGTATATAATTGTTTAGGGGCCAGCTGAAGGACGCCTCCGGGTACGGGAATTTCTCGCTACATTGAAGACCTGTTGGTGACCTTCTGCTGTTGTTTTTTCTATTGTCGGGTTGTTGTCTCTTTGACACATTCCCCATTTCCATTCTCAATTTTATTGATATTCAATTTTTCAATAACAGTCTATAATTAGATCTAAAATAGATATGCTAATATATTATATCTATATATTATATATATTATAATTTTCTACTCGATCATACTCATCATTTATCACTCTGGATTAGAATATCTGAATATGCTGATGAGGTTAATGATGGCACCAGCCTTCTCCTCTAGCCACATATATCACTGCCTATACAATTATGTTAAACATGAGAGGTACCAGGAGAGGCCACCAGAGATCATTAACAGATAAGGGTCAGAAATGACATGTTGGACAGAATCTCAAAATAAATGACAACCTAAGTCAAGGGGAGATAATTCAAATACAATCAAACACAAACAAGTATATTAATATATATATAACAATATCAATAAACAAAGATAGCACTTTTAAGATGCACACAAATCACTGTCCAGTTGTGATTTGCATAAACATATTATCAATTCTACATTAATTATTATAAAGCCTTAAGTAAGTACAAAATAGAAAGATCTCTCTTCACATATGAACTAAGTTTTTAATTAATTCCCATTTACTATCAAATTTCTCTCTTGCTTTAGGGGATCTGTAAAAGGAGGTAGACATTTTTTCTATTTGGTAGGAATTTTTAATCATAGTTATGACACCTGTATGAGTCGTCAATGAAGTGTTTAAGCGACATGTATAAATGTAATACTTAACCAGAATAGTGAATAAGTTTTTGGAAACATCTCAAGACTCTGACCCAAGAACAATATTTTCCACATAAGGAATAAAATTTAAATTATTTTCAACTAGATAAAGTGCTGCAATTTGCAATTTCAATATAAGTGTTTGAACAAAAACTGATTTTCCGTAAATAGAATAATGTTGTACTAAGTTACCGTTAAAATGTTTCCCCAAAACAAATGTTATATCTAATTTGTAGTTTCAACCTTTTTTCTCTGCTTTTGTTGATAATAATTGCTTCATGTCTTTAATTTCATCTACAAGTTTCCTTTCCAAAGCGAGAGCTGAAAATAAACTTTACATTTACAATTGTTGTAACGAAATGAAGAAAAACTAGTTTTTTGTTTTTGTTTGTTTGTATTTTTTTGTTCATGTCCTTGTTGTATTAAACATGTTTAACTACCCCACTGAATCATGTCCTTTAAAGAACTCCGTCGGAATTCATTTAATCATTTTGAAACCCATCACATTTTTCTGGTGTGAAGAGTATGGTTAACTCTGTTAGTTTGGATGTGAGTGTTATATGAATACACAATCACAACCACATCCGGTTGGAATATTGACATTATTTCTGATGTCTCCTACATGGGTAGTTGTCGCTGTCTGCACGTTAAAGAATTTTTGCAACAACTTTGTGATGATGTCGTATGCCGGGATTACTATTCGGCCTTCTCCAATCTACTTTCATATTAGTACCATTCATAATTTCTTTCATCTCCTTTGAATGGACCCATTTTACTGAACCTACAGATGAATTAGTTATTCATTCTGATCTTGACTATTCATACAAGTTTTGTCACTTGACATTCAGTACATAACTTAATTTTGTCTCTCAATAATAAATTAACGAATGATGCCAAAAAAAAAAAATACAATCGAAGATCACTTGAAAAAATCTTTAAAAAATAACAAATAATTTTACTACTTTTTTTTCAAGTTTCACTTTTAATAATAATATTTCGAATGTTTTGATGTGTTTTGTTTATCGCTGTAAGTCGTCAGAATCGGAGATAAGTATTCTCTAATTGAAAATACTGGACATAATTAACAAACAGTAAACGGATGGCCAAAGATTCCAAACACACAGACAGTAAAACGAAATGTGATTGATGAGCTACAAATGCACTATTCTGTCTCATGATATCATCCAAAAACTATTGTATTTTTATTTGCTCTATAGAATCATCGCAAATGTCTACATATCTCTTCTTTCACTCAGTCGTAAGTATATCTAGGATTTTATGTATAAATGTATGTCTACCCCTCTAAAAGTCATTGATAAATGGCTTCACGAAATTTGTAAACAATGAGCATTTTGAAAAAAAAATGTATCATTATTGGCAGATCATCACGGTTAAAGAAAAATGAACTTGAATTCAAACGGTATATCAACAAAGTTTGAGCATGAAATGTAGGTCAAAATCCTTCGAATCATCTTGCCAATATTATTTTATAAGCGATGATGACATCATATAATCCAGCAATCCAGTAACACAATTACTCAAAAGACATATATATGTCATCATACAGTCACTTTAATGCCTAAACCAAATCGTAACGTAATATACAAAAATAACTTCAAGACAGGAACTAACTATGACTTTCTTTCCCCAATTGCTGATTGATGTAAAAAAAAAAAAAAAGAAAAAAAAACCATTTCTGTTCATCCAGGTTTTACAACAACAAAAAAGAAAAAGATAAGACCTTATCCATCTTCAACTTTCGTAGAGTAGTTTAAGTCTCATGTATGGTAAATAAAATTAATCAAAGAATTATTCTTATTACAGGCATCTCGATTTTTATATAAAAGCCAGGGTTTGTGAAAAAGATCACCAACAGCTTGCAAAGCCTTCCTATGTGAAATTTAAATACGAAGTCTTATTTGTTATTTCAATAAAATCTTTACCGTGATATTTATAACTTCATACGTTTGAAGCGGAAATTTGGGAATTTTTCTACAAAGACTAAACTTCAATCAGTAGAACATGTGTTGATTATTTTAGCAAATCAAACATATGTAAAGTATATAAGTTATAATTACTTATAATATAGCGCCGAACCTTTTTCATTTGACTTTTTTGTTTCAGCATTTAGTTGATTTTCTACTTCAGTAAGTTTTCGTGTTGCTGCGATTTGTTGATTTTCTATCTCAGTATAAAGTTTTCTTGTTCCTGCGATTTGTTGATTTTCTATTTCGATTAGTTTCTCTGTCTCTGCTTTTGTAGATAGCTTCAACTCTGTACTTTTAGCTACCATCTTTAATACATCGAGCTGCTTTTCTATTATCTCCATTTTTATATAAAAGACAGGGTTTGTGAAAAAGACCATCAACAGCTTGCAAAGCCTTCCTATGTGAAATTTAAATACGAAGTCTTATTTGATATTTCAATAAAATCTTCACCGTAATATTGATAACTTCATACGTTTGAAATGGAAATTTGAGAATTTTTCCACAAAGACTAAACTTCAATCAGTAGAACAAGTGTTCATTATTTTAGCGGGTTGAACAAGTCAAACATATGTAAAGTATATTAGTTATAATTAGTTATAATATAGCGCGGAACCTTTTTCATTTGACTTGAGTAGTTGACTTTCCACTTTTCTTGTTTCATTATTTAGTTGATTTTCCACTTTTCTTGTTTCAGCATTTAGTTTATTTTCTACGTCAGTAAGTTTTTTTGTCCCTGCGATTTGTTGATTTTCTATTTCAGTATAAAGCTTTCTTGTTCCTGCGATTTGTTGATTTTCTATTTCGGTTAGTTTCTCTGTCTCTGCTTTTGTAGATAATAATTGCTCCAACTTTTCTATTTGGTCCTCTTTACTTTTAGCAACCATCTTTAATACATCGAGCTCTTTTTCTATTATAGAAGTTGCATATCATGCTACATTTTAAAGACATCAGTTTGGAATAGTTAAAAAATCACAAAATAGAGTTTATAGATATAAAGCAAATGTAGGGCATAGAACAATGAGACAGCAATCAATAGACCAACATATTAAATCATAATTGATGTTTTTCTTTGAACTGTGAACAGGTAAATAGTTAGTAAATTAGTGAAAATAACACTTGCTTTAATTCCTCGATCCTACTCGCTTGTCTAGATATACCTTTAAGTCAATGCTCAAATCAAATCACAAGAAACTAATTGCAAGCCAGAGATGAGATGTAAAATGACCTAAACATTAACGCAATTATTTATGTTTGCAATTGTTAGACAAACTACTACCGAAATGTTTTCTTTACCTTTAAGGAAGTCGTTCCATTAGTGTAATACAAAGTCCTCTATTTGTTTTACTTCTGATTACCTGTTTGATCATGCTTAGTCGACATTTTCTCCATTTTTCTTTCATTTTCATACACGTACATAGCCATCAAAGCTACAACAATAGCATTTATGAATACTTGCAAATAGCTCATCATCTTGAAAAGTTATCATCAATTACACTTAGTCTAGTAATATCATAAACTAAACAGTCAAGTTATGAGTTCAAAAACTATAAATAAGATAGAACAAAGGGGGATAATTCAAATTTAATAAATAAGCAGTCAGGTAAGACGATGAACGTTTTGGACATTTAACACGTTTAAACCCAGCGTGTATACACAAATAATTAAAGGGATTCATGCAACATTGTATTGCTTTAATGATTTATAAAAAGAAAATTCAAATCATTCATCAAACAGTTTAAATAACCCTGTTTTGGTATTTATATCTGTATGCATTCAAACAACAGAACAGGTCCGGAGAGTGGAAGTTGAAAAGATTTAAATGTAAATGTATTCGTAATTGTAATAAAAGTACACATATTTATAAATAATTTCTGTACTGACAAAGTAAAAATTTCAAAAAATAAATTCAATGATATATCCTAGGAGAACTTTCTTAAGTTAAAAAAAAAATAAACACTTTAAAAGCATATTTTCTGTTTATTGTCAAAATTTTGACCAAAACCAAGTACAAAGTTCCACAATCATGGCTTATGGAAATCAGTAACTTCATCATTGATTGATTTTATTTTTATTGATTTATAGCTCATTATTGTGTCCATTGCAAAATAAGTGAGTTTGACAAACCTTCTATTGTCTGTGAATTAATATATTAATTTTACCACATTTCAATATTTTTACGATTTAGAGCTTGATTCAATGGGATGATGTTAGACTAATGACCTCTTCGTGTTTTTGTGAGCCCAGCAGTCAGCACTTCGGTGTTGACATGAACATCAATTATATGGTCATTCAAATAAGTTTTCTTTTACAAAACTTAAAATTTTTCGGAAAACTAAGGATTTTCTAATCCCAGGAATAGATAACCTAAGCCGTTTTGGCTAACATTTTTGGAACTTTGTGTCCTCAATGCTCTTTCAACTTTGTACTTGTTTGGCTTTATAACTAAATTTGATCTGAGCGTCACTGATGAGTATTCAGTAGTCCAAACCTCGCGTCTGTCGTATTAAATTATTATCCTGGTACCTTTGATAACTAGGGTAGTGTTATATTTTTAGGAGTATTATCTCTTCCTTTATTATTTTCATATTTAAAAAAAATCTAATTTATATGCTTATTAAAAGTACAGTATACCACGAGTGATACTTTATCAGTAAAAGACTAACAAAAGTATCCAAAGTATTAATCGATTAGGTACTTTTACGACACATATGTATTTGCTGTATAAAGGATATACAATAACGTGAAGACCGTGACCGTCAATATACATCAGTACCGAATCAGGGGTATTACAAACCCCTTACTTTACAAGTTGTAATCCTAATGATACGTGTTTCATGAATATCCAAATGCAAATCCAAAAATACTAAAAAATACACTATATATGTTACAGTGAATTTGTATAATCAGGGATTATGTAGAATCCCTGATTTTTCAGGGATTATGTAGAATCTCGTAAATTATAAGTGATTATATAGAATCCCTGAAAATGACCAGTGATTTAACAATTATTTTAATAATTATTCTACAAATTTCCTAATATGATTTCAGGGATTATCAATAATTCAAACATCCTTTGTTTGATAAACGAAAATTAAATACAAACAAATTATCATTTTTTTTTATTCATTAGAAGTTTATAAGTGAACAGTATACTCAGCATTTAAATTGTTTCCTACCATCTCTTATATTTCATACAGATTACTCTCTTCACATAACCATACATTTACAGAGGATGGGGGCTGGTGAACATGAATTTAAAAAACTTATAAATCTTAAATATCTGACGAAAAATATATTTTGTGAATAGCAAAAGTTATAACTAGATATACAGAAATAAAATTATTTGTCATATGTACATTTACGATAATCATCTCATTAGTATACTATATTATAATCAGGTTTGGGACTTTTTAAACCTATAGATAGCAAATAATTTAATCCACGTAGACAAATTGATTTAGTTGATATGCAATCTACTAAATTTCAAGTCCATCATGATTTATTAAGATCATATGACAAAAATGTTCTAGTTGTAAATCCACAGTGCATGTTATTTGTGGTAAAATAAATGTCGAAGAAGGTAATGGAACATCTTTTTTGTGTATTTTGTGTTCAACTGAACAAGCAATTCAAACTGAGAGAACTGATGCACCTAATTGTACAGGCAAACAGTATGATTGGTAGATCGAATAATATTTTAGAGTCGACATAGGGTGTTATGTTCTCATACCTATTCCACATGTTGATAGAAAGAAGGTAGACTACAAAAAGTATCAAGAAAAAAAATCTACACATAAGAGAATTATTTCCTGTACAAATAAATGTTCTACATTTTAAAAGATTTATTGGTAATTTCTATAAACATTTCAAAAGTCCTCTGCTTTTGGTTAAATACGGCCTCAGTTATTATAAGGGTTTCTGTTATAATTTTATTCTTTTCATGATTTCCAAAACCAAAGCAGAATCTGGAGAGCGACGCAGGCTCTTGAGAGAGCATCTAATTTTGGTAAAAGCAGAAGTGAATCAATACGATGTGCCACTAGAAAAGCAGGCAAATGTGCAATAGTTTATGTCATTCAAATTTAGTTTGAAAAATAATGATGATTGTTTTTGAAAATTTTTAGCATATCGTTCCTAACAGTTTAATATGTTTATGTCTAACATTTTATTGTATTGAGGTTATCATTTTGCTATTTTGGTGTTAACAGTTTACAATTTGTGTTAATACTGATGTTTTAATTTGATTTTATAAAATGAATTATTTAACGTTTATTCATTTTCTATACATTTTAAATAGAACAATTTCTTCACTTCAGTTATCATGTATAATTCCTGACATTTTTTCTAGTGATATGATTTTAAGAACAAAATTAAATAAATTGATTGATTGTTGCTTAAACAAGTTTAGTGGCAAGGATTTTACTGATCAAAACGAGAAACTATAAACAATATATACAATTAGGAGATAACTGTATTGTATTTTAAGCTCCGACGGCATCAATTGGGGATTTGAAGACCAGTCGAAAATTAAGTTTACTGGCGACGCGTAAGCGGAGACAGTACACGGGTATTTGCGACCATCAAATCCCCAATTGATGCCGTCGGAGCTTAAAATACAATATTGTTATCTCCATTCTAATGAAACTAACAGAAAACAACGTTAAAACATGTATTTAAAATCTGTCAGATACCGTCTGCGCTTGCGCGTACGTCCCATAGCATCAATTGTCAATTGATTCCATGTAAATAAATGACGTGATCCAATCAAATGAACGTTACAAACGTTTTTGCATTAGAATAGAGAGTTTCTGCAAGCTTTGACGACACCAAAGGCACTAGAAAATAATAGAATATTTGATGAGATTGATTGATTGTTGGTTGATTATCGTCCAGTAGTAAATGTTTCAAAAAAAAGGCAGTGTTCCGGTAGGGTAAGCAGATCATGATATAATCTATGTAAATATATAACCGAAGGATAATATATTCACATTCCGGGCGGGTTTCTGATATTAAGACTTTTTATCCTCCTTTGTGGAAAAAACTTATAAAATAAATGGCACCAATGTTTCTACACCAGATGCGACAACAATCAATGTCTGTCAAGTAGTGCTCGAGGACAAAATATTTGACTATCCAAAGCTTATTAAAAGAATGAAACTAGCTATAAACCAAACGGACAACAAAGCAAAGACAAAGCCGGGCAAGGAATCTTAGCTTTTTACGAGGGAGATACATTTCTTAATTTTAAATAATTTCAAATATTTTGAAACACAAAACTATAATTACAAAAAAATCTGTATTTTCCTGCCAGAATCAGCAAAATCCTCGACCAAGTGGTAGTAATAACATAAATGGTTTTTCGTTTAAAAGTGAATTATCTGTTTTAACAAAGCTTTTCTTGTTTTTGTTAAAAGTTTGTCAAGAACTAATACTGCCTATGCATGTCGACATATCGGGTACGGATATGTAGGTCCTGTCATAAGAACATCTGAAGCGGACACTGACGTTCACTGTACACTCATTTGCCTCACAAATATACCCTGTTCTGCTGCAGAGTATGACATAAAAACACATGTCTGTTTACTGAAAGGTGAATGTACGAATGGAACATAGTCATAAATGTTCCAAGACAACAAAAATTATGTAATTTTCATTCAATAGAACATCTAATGTTCACAAGATCTGAATTAACATTGTATACACTCTTGCATCAAGTTTGGTAAACCAACAGTTTCAAGAAGTTCAAACAAGATAATAAAAAATGTTTTGTATTCCAACCATATAATTGATTAAAAAAAACAAAACAATAAATACTAAATTAATATAACTCGTGGCACATGAAGTTTTTTTTTTTTACAGGAATAGAGTTTGACTGTCCATTTCTGGTCTTTCGCCTCTCTTTTGTGACTTACACGTGAATCAGATAAATCTTTTGAGGCCTTAGACCATTTATAAAGTATGAATATGTCAAAGTATAATATTAATTTGTTGTAAACAAGCTCTTGTTGTGGTCAAGTTACGAAAGTCGATAAAAGGGGAAAAATTGAAAGGATACTGGAGAGTTTATATATTTCAGACATAAACTTGTGATATGTATAATCTGTTTAGGTGATCGGTGAATTATTTGTTGTATGCTTAACTGTTAACGTCAAGTGGTTCATCTGTGTATGTTGTCGGTGATATATTTGTTATATGCTCGTTTGAATTGTTTTACATTGTCTTATCGGGGCCTGTTATAGCTGACTATGCGGTATGGGCTTTGCTCATTGTTGAAAGCCGTACGGTGACCTATAGTTGTTAACGTCTCTGTCATTTTGTTTTTTTGTGGATAGTTGTCTCATTGGCAATCATACCACATCTTTTTTTATATAAACGTCTAGCGACTAATATTTAATGCAAATTCAGAGCAGCTTTTACATCTGATTTAGATATCCTAAAAGGAAATACGTAAACAATTGCATGAATAATTTTCTTAAATGTCTAAAATATCTTTCTCTCTAATACTCTCATTCAGTGTCTACAGACACCATATTCTGTCAACTGGCCCATTTCTATTGTCAGCATCACTATAACATGTATAAGGTTTCAAACCATTAATTCATAGCAAGATTGCTTCCGAAGTTTTGCAATTTCAAGCATCAAAGGCTACTTCGTCTTAAGGCCAAACTAAGTTGTGATTATTTAATGTCAAGGCTAAACCTTATCCTCGCTTGTGCCAAAAAAGATCAAATTAGAGTGTACTATTTCCCGTAGGATTGATAGTACAAATACAGTTTTTTCCGATCTGTACAACAGACAAATGTACCCTCCCATCAATTGTATCTACTTCTTCATCATTCAAAAGATTCTTTAATAATGGTTCTGTAGTGATCAAAAGTCATCAGGCTTTTATTTGATATCAAAACTACGAGACTTCTTCGTCTTTTGACAAAGATATGCATTTATGAGTCGGAACTACTTTGTATAAATATAAGGTACTTTCTTGTATATTCTTTGGATCTGGCTTAAATTTGTGGTTTTTAACCATAAGTTGATTTGTCTCAATTGTATTTTTTTAAATCTTTTTTTTCTTTCCTTCAATGTTGACTTGCTTTGTTGAATGTCGGCAATCACCTTAATTTTCAAGCGTCTGGTCAATAGAACAGTCAACTTCAAGACTTTAACCGATGAAATGTTCAGGATTGTCTTTAACGAACACGTTTTTCTTTAAGATCCGACGCAAGAGAGCCATATTATGATCTATACATCAACACGGTGCTCCATAATAATTTTTCAGCTGACTCATTGTATATTCATTACTCTTCTTTGAATGTGAACAGTAAAACCATAACCAATCAGCAAATATCTGTTTACGGCTACAGAGTATGTACCATCTGGCTTGATTAAGAGTATGATACATTTGAAAAAGTATAAAAATAAAAATGTCGTAATGCCAGTCTTGTATTATTTTTAATTTAGTTTCTTGTGTATAATTTGGAGTTTAGTATGACCTCCATTATCACTGAACTAGTCTACATATTTGTGTAGGGGCCAGCTGAAGGACGCCTACGGGTGCGGGAATTTCTCGCTGCATTGAAGACCTATTAGTGAATTTCTGCTGTTGTCTGTTCTTTGGTCGGGTTTTTGTCTCTTTGACACATTCCCCAATTCCATTCTCAATTTTATTTCAATATGTGACAAGAACTGTTACATAAAAATACTTCTGCTAGGAGTTTTCTATATTTTTTTTATGCTAAAGAACATTCAAATTCTCATTGTTGCGATCCTTATTATGAAAAGTGTCTGGCAATCTATAGCTAGTACTCATCTTGTCCTGATTTAAACTTGTAATTGACATTCTTGTTATTTTACACTTTATGATGTAGAAAGAAAACGTAAACAATGTAGATATCAATCCTTCAATATAACAAAAAAAAGGCTATGAATGTCATGCAATTTTCTACCATCAGGAACCCGCAACGCCGAAAACTTTCTAGCCAAGAATGTATACTCACCTAAACATTTGAAGAGCTATATGACATAAAACAACATGAAAGTAAAGGCAAATTTACCTTAGGTCAACTGTGCGTGATGAAGTAGAAACCTTGGTTTCTTTTATACACCTTGAAAGAATTTAAGAAACACCTAAATGTTTTTGTCTCTTTTCGTTGTTTTAAAATCATACTTGATAATGCTTTTTTTCAATACATTTCGTTCATTCGTGTATAGATTTATTTCATATGTATCTTAAAACAAGCAGCTCTTTTACAACAACAATCAATTCATAAGTTTCATGCAATAAATGTTAGACGTTTCACGTGCTGATTTCCTAGTTAACAAACCAATCATAGATATCAGGATTAAATTTTGTATTTACGTCAGACGCGCGTTTTTTCCTACAAAAGACTCATCTATGACGCACGATCCAAAAAAGTAAAACGGTCAAATAAAGAACGAAGTTGTTTACAACGAATATTTTGATAATGAAGAACCTCATAGATAAGCTATCAATTGGAGCTCGGAGTTCGGAGTACAGCAATTGAAGTTCCATCAGACACTTGTTGAATACAAGAAGATCAAAGAAGCCAGATTATTTTATTTCACTTGCAGAAATACTGATAATATTCTTTCCATTAAGGAGGCTCGAGGTACAAAAAAATCATCCAAATTGAAACATTTGTTTTTTCATTACAAATTTTATTTATTAAACTGGGGCTTTTCTACCTCAGGAATAGACTACCTTAGCTATTTTGACAAAACTTTTAGGAATTTTTTATCCTCAATGCTCTTCAACTTCGTACTTTATTTGTCCTTTTAAACAATTTTTGATCTGATGAGTGATTTGTAGACGAAACGCGCGTCTGGAGCAAATATACAAGATTGTAATCCTGGTATCTATGATGAGTATATTTACACTATTAGTTGCTACTTTATGATATTGTACAAACATCAACCAATAAAAAGTCAATTTGTTTTGGCCCCAGATGACTTTTAAAAGCTTATATCATTGAAAAACCTCCAAATTATCTTTGGCAAAAAATGAGATTTTTTAGCATAAAAATTGAAATAACATTTTTAACTCATCGGTGACCAATATTTTTTTATTATTTTTTTCAAATGAACTGATCTTAAACTAAACTATTGTTACATTTAAGCGATTTCTGTAATTTAGTTTTTTTTTTATTTCGATTTGACCTTTTTTTTATTATTGGTTGAACAGAAAAAAAAGTACCGTAACAAAATTGCAAGCTTCTTTCAAAGGTAGATTGTGAGCTTAATTGAACGGTGACATCATGTTTTTATTCAATAGTTCTATTAAGTTTACGATAAAATTTATTTATAGACAAAAATAGCAAAATCTTATATTTTAAAAAATAAAATAATTTAGACCCGTGAAACTCCTTAACGATCCAAACTGACTGTGTTCCCTTAATATATCCCCAGGAATAGAAATAACCGAAACAACAGACATGGCTTTCTCCGTCTCATCTTTAAACTTATACCTCGAATTTGAGACAATCATCTCAGTACCAGAATCTATGATAAACGAGATAATTTTGATTTTGAAATTATCAATTTCCCCCATCTTAGTAGCAATATACCAACTACACCTTCATGTTTGATATACATTTCCTAACTTATTCGATATTCAAGAGCTTGCAACTTCTACTCAGACTTTGTGATACGTCACCAGCGTCTGCCTAGAAAGTTGATGACCCCGTGGTATGTCAAAGAACGTCTCGTTCTTTTTCTAAAAAAAATATTCATCGGAGGTTACCAAGACCGTGTTAATAAATATTCTGTATCAACTTCACAAAAAATACATGATGGTGTTAATGTATAGGTTATGCGTACTGCTTATCATCTGTATAATGTGTTTTATTGGTATTTTATTAGTTCTATTATTAATACTACTTTTACTGTTTAGTCTGTTTTCTGTGATATGCATTTGATGTAGCTCGGAATTTCTACATCCTGTCAATGTGTTTTATTATCTTTTTGTGTTTCTGTGGTTCATATGACGTGACTCTGTACTTTTAAAGATCATGTCGCTATGTTATTGTTCTTTATGTCATTTTGTTATTGTTCTATTATATGTTCGATTCGACGATGACGAGCCAAAAATATCGCGATATCATCGGTGTGTTATACAGTGACAATCTAAACTAGATCAATATTCAAGGACGATAATGCAAGGCCACACAAAGCACGCATTGTGTCCGATTTTCACGTCTGGAGGTGACACTATTTCTTTGTCAGCGATGAAACCGGATACAAATCCTTTTGATTATGATTGGGATGATACTGGTCGACAAATCATCAACACAATTCAAGATTATCAAAATTCATTGATATCATTATATAATCTTTTATTGATTTTCACGAAACAATATCTTTCGTCAAAGAACGTAATAGAGAACCAGACCATCCGTAACAAGTACTGCATACTTTAAGTCTTATTGTTTTCATAACTTTCTAAAGTTGCTTTGATAAAACTAAGAATCCTAAAACATTCATCTCTAAATTATTTCAAAACGGGATATTATATTTGATATTGTAATTGTTTAGTATTGTTATATTTGTAAGGTTTGTATCAGCGCCAAAATCAAAGCATTTAACTTTCAGTGAACCACATTTTATGCAAGAATTAATTCATATATAATAATGTTGATAATCTTGACTTACATCTAGAAATTGACAATGAGGGTCGGTTGAAAACAAAACTTTACCACAAAAGAGATGATTTCAGCTTTCCAATTGTGAACTTTCAATTTCTAAGTAGCAACATTTCAGCAGCACCTGCATGTGGGGTATACATCTCCCCATTGAAACGATATTCCCGTGATTCCATTTACTAGCATGATTTTCTTGATAGAGGGTTGCTGCTCAAAAGAAATCTATTAAACCAAGTGTTCAAAATCGTAAAGTTGAAATCATCCCTTCCTAAATTTTACGGACGCCATCACGAGTTAGTTGACCGTTATGGAATAGCAGTTTCACAAATGATATCGGATATGTGCCTTACGTAATAACTACTATCCCCTTTCCTTTCATGAATGTGACCTACCGAATTAGACAATTTACCGGATTTTTATAACCTAAGCAACATGACGGGTGCTACATGTAGGGTTTGGTCTGCTTACCCTTCCTGAGCACCTGAGACCACCCTTTGTGTTTGGTTAGGGTTCGTGTTACTTATTCTTTAGTTTTCTATGTTGTGTTGTGGGTAATATTGTTTGTCTATTTGTCCTTTTCATTTTTAGCCATGGCGTTGTCAGTTAATTTTCGATATATGAGTTTGACTGTCCCTTTCGTATCTTTCGTTCCTCTTTTCTAATAAAAAAGAAAAATATGAATCTTATTTTCGATACAGAAAGAAAACAAACTGACTCTGCAGTTACTTGAAATATTAAAACTTACAGAATTTACCATTGCACTGTTAAAATGTTTTTACACATTTTTTTTTCACAAACAAAAAAATGAAATCTCTATACATGTTGCAAGGATTGTCCACTATTGAATAAAAAATACATTTTTATCGTTATCTTGGACCAAAGACGCTTGAGTTCCACCTGTGCATTCACCTTTCAGTGTACAAACATTTGTGTTCTTGTCATACTCTGCCGCAGTACAGGCTGTATTTGTGAAGCATATTAGTGTACAGTGAATGCCACTGTGCGCTACAGATGTTCCTATGACAGGACCTACATATCCGTACCCGACATATCCACATGCATGAGCAGTGATTGACAAACCTAAAATATAAATGTTTATCAATTGTTAACGTAGATCATAGGTATATGTTACTTGAGATATAATTTTCTTATACTCTACTAAGATGAAGACTTGACTATGCTCGACAACCCTAAAGCTCACTTATGATATACATTATTGTACATTGTTGATTGCTTTTAACTGATCTGTTAGAATATTTCATATAATTCTGTTAATTTATAATGCATTGTTATGTGAATCTATAAATGTACTGTATAAAACTTAAGATGTACAATACAAATCTGTAGTAAACGAAGATTTGTTGCAAACAACCTTTTAGTTTATTTACGGATGTCGATTGAATCTGGAACAAGAAACAACATTGGCGAGTTTATTAACTATTGGAATATATGATACATCTATTGTAAATGTATTAAAATATTTATTCTCACTCAAGATGCAAAGGAAAGGTTCACGATATTACACTAAATTCATGTCATCTTTCTGGTGAAGGTTAATTCAGAATATCTTCTTTCCGACCAGTTTTTGATATTTCCCCTTATTGAAGAATGATTAAAATTCACGTAACTATCAATATATTGATTTTTCCTGAGTACCTGATTCAATGAGGTTGTTTACTAGATCACCATAGACCTCTACTTCACATATGGCTAGATATTCCGTGTCTCTACGTTTAATCCTGACAAACCTCCCTCTTGTGTTATTGGGACATATTATAGTGATTCTCTGGCTTTCGGTGGGCTGAAAGTGACAGTGAAATACATCTCCTTCATCTAAATTGTTCCATCTATTGCATGTACATACTGGCATTAAAACTTCGACATCAAAATTTGTTAGTTGGTACGCATTTCCTATAAAATAAGATAAGTATTTGGTTTCTATAGAAACAAAGGTAACATTGATACCCATACCAATTTTCTTTTTCGTTGAGACAAAATTATTTGACTAGAACAGACTAGAACGCATCACGTATGGTAAGTATTCGGCTAAAAGAGACGAATACGAATTACGTAAGGTAAGCATTTGTCTAAAAGAGACAAGTACCCATTAGGTAATGTAAGCATTTAGTTAGAAGAGACAAGCACTTATTAGGTAATGCAAGCATTTAGTTAGAAGAGACGGGTACCCATTAAATAAGGTAAGTATTTGGTGAGAAGAGACAAGTACCCATTAGGTAATGTGAGCATTTGATGAGAAGAGACAGGTACCCCATTAAGTAGGTTAAGTATTTGGCTAGAAGAAAGGGGTACAAGTTATAAAGTAACTTAAGCATATGGCTAGAAGACACGACTTTCTATTGAGTAAGGTAAGCATCTGGCAAGAAGAGACGAGTATCCATCAAGTAAGGTACGCATTTGTCTACAAGATACGGTTACACATGAAGTAAGGTAAGCATTTGGCTAGAAGAGACGGGTACCCATAAAGGGTAGCAAGTCATTTCGTACCTTGAGCATTTCGTTCCTCTGCCATTTCGTACCCAAAATTACCATTTCGTACCCAACATTTAACATTTCGTACCCCCGATAAAACCATTTCGTACCCTATGTGTTAAATGCATCTACCATTTCCTACCTCATGGACTAAATATATGTTTACTACTTCGTATCATACATTTGTAAAAGTTCTCATTATTGTCGAGCCTACAACTTTTGTTGCAGAAAGCTCGACATAGGGCTAGTGATCCGGCGGCGGCGTAAGTTAACTTCTTAAAAGATTTATATGTCAGGTGGAAGAACTGGATGCTTTATTACTTGTATATGGATGCCTCATGTTACGACGTTTCCGTCAGTCACATGTCCAATGTCATTGACCTCATTTTCATGGTTCAATGACTACTTAAAAAAAATTAAGACTTATTGTTATGTTAAATTCTCTCTTATTATAAGTAATAGGATGCCCGTCAGACAGTTCTCACTTGACCTCGACCTCATTTCATTGATCAGTGAACAAGGTTAAGTTTTGGTGGTCAAGTCCTTATCTCAGATACTATAAGCAATAGGTCTAGAATATCCGGTGTATGGTCATCAAAGTTATTATTTGTAAGTTATAAAAAACTTTGATATGATTACATTATTCCATACTATGTGAATAAAATTCACTAGCCGTAGATATTTTATGAAGATCCACGGTTCGTGCCGATTATCAGATTATCTGCATGTTGATATTGTAAAAGTTAAGCTGCGTGTCACAATATGAAGCTTTTTGTAGAGTGACTGCAGCAAAAAAAAAAAAAAAACACTTCATATTGTGTCGAGCAGCTGATACTTAACAATATCAACATGCAGATAACCTGATAATCGATTTATGGGGCTGTATTTGCGTCTTTTGGAAGTGTTTTCTTAGTTTGACCAGCAACCGCAAGATGCCTTGATAACATCGGTTCAAACATTATGATGTCGCTGATGTCCGGGTCAACATAGTTGACGTCACAAATGCGTGATATTATCAGATTATTACATGGCATTTTTCATATCGCATGTATTATCAGCCCTAGGTTCAATATCAGCCCAAGAGCCGCATGGCTCGAGGGCTGATATTGACCGAGGGCTGATAATACATGCGATATGAAAAATGACATGTTATGATCTTTTTATCATATGCTTCAACAGTAGAGAAAAATAACAGATTCATTTATTGATCCTTTTACGTGGTTCCCGAAGTTTAAAGAGTAAAAAAGTTCACGGCCGTCGGACCCAAAAATTGATACCCTTTTATCATATGCCTCAACAGAGAGAGAGAAGAAAAAACCATTTTAATATGGACGAATCGACAAAAAAATAATTTAACAATATACAGAATGATCATTGTTTGGAAAAGTCAACTTTTTAAAGAAACGTTCTAAATAATGTTTCAGAAAAACTTAAAAAATGTATTTATTAAATAGTTTGTTTGTTTGTTGTTTTTTTATTATTATTATTATTTTATTATTTTAATCTATATACTTTCCAGTATTCAAGTAATTGTTTTGTACACTACTTTCTAATGTTTTTTCACTGAAAACGTAGCATTGAGGTGTATTTTCCGGAATTGGCCGAGTATTACCGGAATGCCATGTGATAACGTTACGGAAAGGCATGTGATAACAATCAAAGCATGTGATAAACTTTTCATATCAGCCCGCTAAGCACCAATTCGAAAAATATGGAATTTACGTCAATTTAAGGCTATTATCATACGGTAAAATTTATATGTTATTTAGTCTAAGTATATGATAAGCAATTTCATTAAGAGTTTATCAGAGATATATAGATAGTTGGACGACAGATAAGTTTGATAATGCACACTCCTGTATATAAAGTCCGTAAATTGTGCACATGCACGAGCTTATATATATATAGCCTACCAATATTTATTTAGATATGCAAACACCATACGACGTTTTTTTTACTGCTGACACATGATCAATCGATATTGATAATTGGAAGGTTAAAATCATCCCGATGGTAATTGATTTTAGTGTAAACTTGTTAATCTGAGTCAATAATAATAACTTAAATATTTGTTAAAAAAAAAAGAAACAGAAATGCCGTAACGTTTCCGATTTTGGTTCTGTTGTTAGGGATTTTAGTTGTGACGTTATTTAAGTTATGACGTCATATGCAATGTAAACAAAGAAACGCTATCATCAGGTAACGTTTTTTCAAATCAAGGAATTATTAAAAATGAAATTGGTATTGCGTTCCTTCCTATTTTATACTAGACTGATAAATATATATTTTACTCAAAGTTTCATACAAACGAGACCGGAAAAGGAAGTACATTGTAGATTTCTGCGCAGATGGAGGAATTCAAAACATGACATTAAAAAATTGAACGATTTTGAGTTTTTTAGTACAATGAAAATTTCCCCGGATTTTTTTTTTGTTATTGATTTTTCTACTGTTATTGGGGACTTCGTGCCCGTATAAAAGAAAACATCAAGGAATCAAGGAAATTATCAATATATCTGACAGTTTAATAAGAGAATTTACAAAGGTGCGTTTTCTATTTTTTTTAAAGGTTCTGGATGAATTCTGCTGTCATAAGAAATCGTTGTGTAGATGATATCTTGGTTAACAATGTCCAATTTTAATTCCTTTCATTACCGAACGTGACTTTTCCCCGATTGTGACTGTTTTGCTGAGTGTGAATCCCCATTGCTATAAGACGTGTTACGGTACTTTTCCATTTCAAATTTATGTATTTAGTTTTGATGTTATATTTGTTATTCTCATTGCATTTTGTCAAATATCTTTACGTTTGTAATTGTAAATCTTATCTTTTTCTGTTGTATTCGTGAGTTATGGTACAAATAATCTACCATCCAGTGCATTTATTAGAAGTAAGTTTGGATCAACGATATTTATACTATATATTTGGGTTACAGTTTGATTCAGAAGAAGCACCAACATGACTAGATAATGTATTTGATTATCTTATTATTACCACAATTTGATATTAATCAGTATTGTATTTTTTATTTCGCGTTTCTGTAACTTTTATTTTTTTACAAGGATACTAGGTTGTTGGCCTATCGCTCAATCCCCAACCTGAACCAGAGAATCTTTACTCAAGGTTTCTTTCATATAGATCCATTGCCGACCAAAGCTGACGAGTCAAATCTACCCGGAATTTTTTATCAGAGTTTTCTTCTCCTATATGAATTGCCTTCCAAGGCTGACGACTTTCATCTAGCCGGCTATTAACCCTATGCGACACATGACGCTAACGGGAGTTATTGAATTATTGAGTATTTTTTATTGTTACTAATAAATGTTTTATCAGTTTAACAAATCTAATCTTGAGTTATATCCTAATTGTTTCTTATTTTTTAGAAAATTTTTTAGAAATTCAAATGTGACGTCACCAAATGCGTTGATGGCTTTGGCTGAGTCGTCTGTGTATTTCTATGTGCTGATTAAAGTTGTTTAATGTAATGTATCCGTTTTTATTCTGTTTTTTATTCTTATCCAAGGCAGAAAATCTTAGTCGTATTGGTCACAACCTTTTGGAACTTTTGGTCTTCAGTGCCCATCAACTGTGTACCTGTTTTGGCTTTCTTCTCCAATTTATTAGTATTGTAGTCATGTCATGTCATGTTGTCATTTTAATGTTATATGTAACATTGCCATTAAAGCGGGGGGTTTTGCATGCCACAAAACCAGGTTCAATCCACGTTTTATTCTTAAAGTGTCCTGTACCAAGTCAGAAAAATGGCCATTGTTATATTATGGTTCGTTTCTGTGTGTGCATGCTACATTTTAATGGTGTGTTTCTGTTGTGTTATAGTTCTCCTCTTATATTTGATGCGTTTCCCTAAGTTTTAGTTTGTAATCCGGATTACTTTTGGTGTCATGCCACCAATTACTCCCTCAAATTGTTTTTTTTTGTCTTAACTGATCATTTGAGATAATAGTAGCCACATTTCAATCTTTTTGGGGGCAAAATGTCACATATTGCAAATTTAGAGCCTAAAACTTGAGTTTGTCCTATTTTTAGCTTTTCCCATCCTGACAATATGCTTTTCTATAAAAAAATGTCCTAAATAATGTTATAAATGCACAGAAAGTTATTCTGTGGTGTTAAACATTGAAACATAAGTTGTTTACTACCCCCAAAAAATTTTGTCATGCAGATTTAATGAAATTATTTGATTTTTACCCCTTATAGCATTGCGTCATACTATGTACTTGGCAGATAGCATAGCCTAATGTAAGCACTGCAGAAACTCACAAAAGCACCATTTATTATTCCAAATGAAATTTTTATATCTGAAATTTTATTAAATGATGTAAATAAACACAGTTAAATGACCATGACTGCACTTTTGATCAATTTGTAGTACTTTACTGACACCAGATGAAAAAAAAGGGGGTCAATATTCCTTGACACTTCAATACCTTTGATTTTTTACTAAATTCATTGCAAAAATTGTTGGAAGTCTTTAAAGAAGTAGAACAAACAAGAAAAAATCAGCAAACAATGATCTTGATATTGAAAGTTTATGTTCCTGTAGCCCAAAATGAAATTTTCAAGTATTTTCTATCAAAGTCATACATTACAGTCAGTTTAAATTGAGCTGTGAAATTTTTATTATAAGTCGCATAATGCTCAGATAGGCTGTTTTTAACTACAAATTGACTAAGGATTAAGAATAAAGCAAAATAAAAGATTTCTAATCAACTTTTTTGTCTCTTTAAGCAAAATGCGGTGAAACATCAAAATCAGAAAACAATTGTTTTTTTTTGTCTTAACTGATCATTTGAAATAATAGTAGCCACATTTCAATCTTTTTGGGGGCAAAATGTCATATATTGCAAATTTAGAGCCTAAAACTTGAGTTTGTCCTATTTTTAGCTTTTCCCATCCTGACAATATGCTTTTATATAAAAAAATGTCTTAAATAATGTTATAAATGCACAGAAAGTTATTCTGTGGTGTTAAACATTGAAACATAAGTTGTTTACTACCCCAAAAAAAATTTTGTCATGCAGATTTAATGAAATTATTTGATTTTTAGCCCTTATAGCATTGCGTCATACTATGTACTTGGCAGATAGCATAGCCTAATGTAAGCACTGCAGAAACTCACAAAAGCACCATTTATTATTCCAAATGAAATTTTTATATCTGAAATTTTATTAAATGATGTAAATAAACACAGTTAAATGACCATGACTGCACTTTTGATCAATTTGTAGTACTTTACTGACACCAGATGAAAAAAAGGGGGGGGTCAATATTCCTTGACACTTCAATACCTTTGATATTTTACTAAATTCATTGCAAAAATTGTTGGAAGTCTTGAAAGAAGTAGAACAAACAAGAAAAAATCAGCAAACAATGATCTTGATATTGAAAGTTTATGTTCCTGTAGCCCAAAATGAAATTTTCAAGTATTTTCTATCAAAGTCATACATTACAGTTAGTTTAAATTGAGCCGTGAAATTTTTATTATAAGTCGCATAATGCTCAGATAGGCTGTTTTTAACTACAAATTGACTAAGGATTAAGAATAAAGCAAAATAAAAGATTTCTAATCAACTTTTTTGTCTCTTTAAGCAAAATGCGGTGAAACATCAAAATCAGAAAACAATTGTTTTTTTTTTGTCTTAACTGATCATTTGAGATAATAGTAGCCACATTTCAATCTTTTTGGGGGCAAAATGTCACATATTGCAAATTTAGAGCTTAAAACATGAGTTTGTCCTATTTTTAGCTTTTCCCATCCTAACAATATGCTTTTATATAAAAAAAAATGTCCTAAATAATGTTATAAATGCACAGAAAGTTATTCTGTGGTGTTAAACATTGAAACATAAGTTGTTTACTACCCCCCAAAAAAATTTTGTCATGCAGATTTAATGAAATTATTTGATTTTTCCCCCTTATAGCATTGCGTCATACTATGTACTTGGCAGATAGCATAGCCTAATGTAAGCACTGCAGAAACTCACAAAAGCACCATTTATTATTCCAAATGAAATTTTTATATCTGAAATTTTATTAAATGATGTAAATAAACACAGTTAAATGACCATGACTGCACTTTTGATCAATTTGTAGTACTTTACTGACACCAGATGAAAAAAAGGGGGGGGGGGTCAATATTCCTTGACACTTCAATACCTTGGAGTTTTTACTAAATTCATTGCAAAAAATGTTGGAAGTCTTTAAAGAAGTAGAACAAACAAGAAAAAATCAGCAAACAATGATCTTGATATTGAAAGTTTATGTTCCTGTAGCCCAAAATGAAATTTTCCAGTATTTTCTATCAAAGTCATACATTACAGTCAGTTTAAATTGAGCTGTGAATTTTTATTATAAGTCGCATAATGCTCAGATAGGCTGTTTTTAACTACAAATTGACTAAGGATTAAGAATAAAGCAAAATAAAAGATTTCTAATCAACTTTTTTGTCTCTTTAAGCAAAATGCGGTGAAACATCAAAATCAGAAAACAATTGTTTTTTTTTTGTCTTAACTGATCATTTGTGATAATAGTAGCCACATTTCAATCTTTTTGGGGGCAAAATGTCATATATTGCAAATTTAGAGCCTAAAACTTGAGTTTGTCCTATTTTTAGCTTTTCCCATCCTGACAATATGCTTTTATATAAAAAAATGTCTTAAATAATGTTATAAATGCACAGAAAGTTATTCTGTGGTGTTAAACATTGAAACATAAGTTGTTTACTACCACCAAAAAAATTTTGTCATGCAGATTTAATGAAATTATTTGATTTTCCCCCTTATAGCATTGCGTCATACTATGTACTTGGCAGATAGCATAGCCTAATGTAAGCACTGCAGAAACTCACAAAAGCACCATTTATTATTCCAAATGAAATTTTTATATCTGAAATTTTATTAAATGATGTAAATAAACACAGTTAAATGACCATGACTGCACTTTTGATCAATTTGTAGTACTTTACTGACACCAGATGAAAAAAAGGGGGGGTCAATATTCCTTGACACTTCAATACCTTGGATTTTTTACTAAATTCATTGCAAAAATTGTTGGAAGTCTTTAAAGAAGTAGAACAAACAAGAAAAAATCAGCAAACAATGATCTTGATATTGAAAGTTTATGTTCCTGTAGCCCAATATGAAATTTTCAAGTATTTTCTATCAAAGTCATACATTACAGTCAGTTTAAATTGAGCTGTGAAATTTTTATTATAAGTCGCATAATGCTCAGATAGGCTGTTTTTAACTACAAATTGACTAAGGATTAAGAATAAAGCAAAATAAAAGATTTCTAATCAACTTTTTTGTCTCTTTAAGCAAAATGCGGTGAAACATCAAAATCAGAAAACAATTGTTTTTTTTTGTCTTAACTGATCATTTGAAATAATAGTAGCCACATTTCAATCTTTTTGGGGGCAAAATGTCATATATTGCAAATTTAGAGCCTAAAACTTGAGTTTGTCCTATTTTTAGCTTTTCCCATCCTGACAATATGCTTTTATATAAAAAAATGTCTTAAATAATGTTATAAATGCACAGAAAGTTATTCTGTGGTGTTAAACATTGAAACATAAGTTGTTTACTACCCCAAAAAAAATTTTGTCATGCAGATTTAATGAAATTATTTGATTTTTAGCCCTTATAGCATTGCGTCATACTATGTACTTGGCAGATAGCATAGCCTAATGTAAGCACTGCAGAAACTCACAAAAGCACCATTTATTATTCCAAATGAAATTTTTATATCTGAAATTTTATTAAATGATGTAAATAAACACAGTTAAATGACCATGACTGCACTTTTGATCAATTTGTAGTACTTTACTGACACCAGATGAAAAAAAGGGGGGGGGGTCAATATTCCTTGACACTTCAATACCTTTGATATTTTACTAAATTCATTGCAAAAATTGTTGGAAGTCTTGAAAGAAGTAGAACAAACAAGAAAAAATCAGCAAACAATGATCTTGATATTGAAAGTTTATGTTCCTGTAGCCCAAAATGAAATTTTCAAGTATTTTCTATCAAAGTCATACATTACAGTTAGTTTAAATTGAGCCGTGAAATTTTTATTATAAGTCGCATAATGCTCAGATAGGCTGTTTTTAACTACAAATTGACTAAGGATTAAGAATAAAGCAAAATAAAAGATTTCTAATCAACTTTTTTGTCTCTTTAAGCAAAATGCGGTGAAACATCAAAATCAGAAAACAATTGTTTTTTTTTTGTCTTAACTGATCATTTGAGATAATAGTAGCCACATTTCAATCTTTTTGGGGGCAAAATGTCACATATTGCAAATTTAGAGCTTTAAACATTGAGGTTTAATGAACGACCAAACATTCCTTGATAAGCATCGTTTGCTTTTGGTAATATTTCAGATATTTCTTTAAACTTTGAAACAAATACGTCATACAAAATTATATTGTTTTGATATTTTTGTTTTATCCTTTGAAGCCGTTCGATTCATTCTACAAGACAAAAATGTTTTTAAAAAACTTTCGATAAATATTACATCACAATACAATTACATCACAACGTTTAGGATGTAGCAACTTTAAAATACATTATGATCTTATAAAAAAGGTAATATATTCTTATCACTTATTTTCTAACAAAAAACTGTTTAAATATACTCTATACTGTAAAAATATACAATACTCTATACTGTACAATATTAAGAGAATACATTACCACACGAAATAAATATATAGAATAATCCTCTAACATAACTTGAATTCATGGCAACCTAGCAAAGTCACTTCATATCTTGAAAAAACATTCAACAGAAATCAACAAACTGAATGTTATTATTCTTCGAATTTTGTTGAATTACTTTATATACGATTTTATAATACGGTTCCATAATATGGTTTCCATTGGTTACTTATGTAGGAGTTTTTAAAGAGAGAGAGAGAGATTAAAATTGGTACTGTAATTTTCCCTCTATTTAATGGTTGTTAGATAAGCAATATTATTGTAATAATTGCTATTTCGTGATTATTACGATATAGTCCATCGAATTTCTATGAATTTTTAAACAAGTCGAAAACACAAAATTTAATTTCACTTTATCAATCATTCAACATAATTTAAAAGTCGTAATGGGGTTGTCATCGTATGACAAAGTTTGATTTAATTTACCAGCGCAAACATCTGTTGACATGCATAGGGCTGATATAATCGATTGCAATATTTCAACACAAGCGAGGTTATTGTAACCATCACACATCAATTGGAATCATAACTATTTATTAATTCCATTGAGGACTACACCAATGCATAGGCTTATGCTCTTCAACTTTGTACTTGTTTAGCTTTATAACTATATTTTGAACTGTGCGTCACTGATGAGTTTTTATGTAAACGATACGCGCGTCTGGCGTATTAAATTATAATCCTGTTACCTTTGATAACTAGTTACCCCACAGGGTCGATGTCATTGCTGGTGGTCACCGTGGGTATCACCAGCCCAGTAGTCAACATTTCGGTGTTGACATGAATATCAATAGTGTGGTCATTTTATAAATTGCCTGTTTACAAATCTTAAATTTTTTTCCAGAAACTAACTTAAAGGATTTTCTTATCCCAGGTATAGAATACCTTAGCCGTATTTGGCACAATTTTGGGGAATTTTGAATCCCCATGCTCTTCAACTTTTTACTTGTTTGGTTTTATAACTATTTTGATCTGAGCGTCATTGATGAATCTTTGTGTAGACGAAAATCGCGTCTCGCGTTCTAATTTATAATCCTGGTACCTTTGATAAGTATTAACGAGAAAATGTTGAACTGGACACTTTGTCAGATAGGGTCTCTGATAAAACATCGAATTCATACATTGAAAAACTATGAATGATAGCTCAAAGTCCGTTTTCAAAGACAAATTAGCTGTAAATTAATCATTTATTAACGATAAATATGGTGTTGTGCCTAGAGAGAAAGCTTCAAATAACATTGTCTTAATTTTACGAGTGTCTTCAAAAGGAATTACGAATAAATTAGCATTCAGGTAATTCCACCTATAATTGCCGACAAAAGCGAGACTAAGCGAGCCTACATTCCGTCGTCGTCGGCGGCGTCCACAAATATTCACTCTGTGGTTAAAGTTTTTGAAATTTCTTAAACTATACTGGATTTCTACCAAAATTGGACAGAAGCTTGTTCATGATCATAAGTTAGTATCCAGAAGTAAATTTTGTAAAAATAAAATTCCATTTTTTCCGAATTTTACTTATAAATGAACTTAGTTTTTCCCGCATCCGTAGGTGTCCTTCAGATGGCCCCTAAAAATATGTTTACTAGTACAGTGATAATGGACGTCATACTAAACTCCGAATTATACACAAGAAACTAAAATTAAAAATCATACCAGACTTACAAATACCATAGGGTCCTGACTTGGGGCAGGCGCAAATTTGCGGTGGGGTTGAACTTGTTTATGAGATCTCAAACCTCCCCCTATACCTCTAGCCAATGTAGAAAAGTAAACGCATAACAATACGCACATTTAAATTCAGTTCAAGAGAAGTCCGAGTCCGATGTCAAAAGATGTAACAAAAGAAAATACTAGTAAATAAAATGACAAAAATACATAAATAACAACAGACTGCTAGCAGTTAACTAACATGCCAGCTCCAGACCTCAATTATACTGCATGTGTTGTTCGTTATTACTCTTTAATGACTAGTTTTACAAAAATATAGCAAATAAAATGATTAGCAAGAAACTTTCTTTTACTAGGTAAAAATCTGCCGAAACGCTAGAAGGCATATAAAAGAGTGTAAGCTATAATATAACGTTTTTGAGCATTTGTGTTTTGTCTAATAATTAAAAGAAAAACTGTAAAAGACAAATCTAGTCAAAAATACAAGATCAACCAAACATTATTGTCATGTGTTATTATCATCGTAACCGTCAGTTGTTATATACATTTATATACAGCCATGTATCACCATCATTGATGGCGATCCGATGGATACATCTGTTGTAGGGTTGTCACTGACTCAGACGTACTTATGAATATAATTATTTTCCGTGACTGTATCTTACATTAATTTGTAGGATCCTTTACTATAGATATGCCTTATATATCATGTACTGTAGTACGCCGCTAGATTAAAACTGACGTGGAAAGGTAACACATGGCCAGCGAAAGCTCTTTAATGAGAGCCCAGGTGGTCGTGTGGTCTAGCGGGACGGCTGCAGTGCAGGCGATTTGGTGTCACGATATCACAGTAGCATGGGTTCGAATCCCGGCGAGGGAAGAACCAAAAATTTGCGAAAGCAAATTTACAGATCTAACATTGTTGGGTTGATGTTTAGACGAGTTGTATATACATAATGTACACAGCCATGTATCACCATCATTGATGGCGATCCGATGGATACATCTGTTGTAGGGTTGTCACTGACTAAGACGTACTTATGAATATAATTATTTTCTGTGACTGTATCTTACATTAATTTGTAGGATCCTTTACTATAGATAATTTAGCTGATCTGTAACAATAACATCTTCATGCCTTATATATCATGTACTGTAGTACGCCGCTAGATTACAACTGACGTGGAAAGGTAACACATGGCCAGCGAAAGCTCTTTAATGAGAGCCCAGGTGGTCGTGTGGTCTAGCGGGACGGCTGCAGTGCGGGCGATTTGGTGTCATGATATCACAGTAGCATGGGTTCGAATCCCGGCGAGGGAAGAACCAAAAATTTGCGAAAGCAAATTTACAGATCTAACATTGTTTGGTTGATGTTTAGACGAGTTGTATATACATTATATATACATATACAATTTGCGATCATTGGCAAACACACTTTGATTAAATTTTTTTACACAATGAGTTCGGAAAGGCATAAATTTCCATAGAATTAGAGAAATAAAAATAATCAACATGTCAGGAAAGGGATAAATCGTGTAAGAATTAGAGGATCTTAGGTTACAATATACTTATATATGTATAAGTTTTGCCTTCACTATGACCAAATAAACATTGAAAAGAGTCCAAATCGAAAGTAAGTCTTCAATTCCAACAATAGCGTAAAGTCTGTAGTAATGTCATCCACAAATACAAAAGTTAGTGAGTAAACAGTAAAACAAATGCTTAAATCTTATGGATAAAGTCCAATATTTGCTACTCGGGATTGACCAATCATGAGTCAAAAGTTATCTTACATTCACCAATTCCAATTGCGTAAAGGTTCAAATAAATCGATCCAAGCTTAATAAGGTAAGTTTACAACATAGGGTGATTGTTTAAGATTTTTTTTATCTGACCGTAAAAATCCCATAATTTGAGAACGAAAAAATTAGAATATATTCAAAATAATGAAAAGGAATTGTCTTTTATTAGTCTAAACTCTGGTGAAATTTATTAAGGAAAGCATACTGAATTTTGTTGCGTTATATGTGAACGTTGCCTTAAATCTGAGGTTAAAACCTAACTCTTAAAAGACGAAACAAAACTGAACAAAATTTGAATTAAAAGGAAGTTTTCTTTCAACCATTGAAACATTCATGATCAATTGATTCTCTAGATTGTATACGACATTTCAAAGGTCACACAGACGGACACATGAAATGAAAAATTTAACGAAATCTCAAAAATATCCTAAACTTAAACCTGTTTGGTTACAGACGTAAAACGATAATTTAAAGCCATAGCATTTTTATTTTAAATTTGATATGCAATCGATAATTTAGATTTAAATCATTTACTTTATACAGTGTTAAAAATCTTTAATTTTTCACCGGACGGGTACACGCTAGGTTTAAATCAAGGTTCACCGTCTTACCTGACCGGTTTTTGAATCTATTTAAAGTATCGCCCTTTGTTCTAAAATAAAACACACATCTGTTTATTATATCAACTTAGCTAACTATATTCACTGAAGAAATTACTTAAAAGACATGTGCATGAGCAACGTATCAGTAAGCATATGCATTAATGCCATTGTTGTAGCACTGATGGCCATTTACGTATATCGAACTGAAAGAAGAATGGAAGAAATTTCAGACAAACATAGCCGAACAGGTAATGAGAAGGTAAACAGTTCGACGACACGCACAAATGTACACAATCATGTAGTTAACTTAGGCCGTGTTCATGACATTGACCTAAATTCGGTGTTGTATTAGTGTAACTCACACGTAAACTAAACACAATTGCGTTCCCAATGATAAAACTCATTGTTTACATTTAGTTTAAATCATGTTTTATCTACACACAGTCGATAGTCAATGTAGGCCTTGTGTAGGTTAAGTGTACACAAACATAGGCATTTAGGACATTAGTTTTACCGTGTATATATTTAAGGAGGAAACTATTTTTGAGTAAAATTGATATTTTTGATAATTATTAGTATAGTTCTTTACAGAAATTGTGGTCTAAATTTTACACGTACTTTATTAATCCCTGATCAAGACTCAAACCAGCATCATTGCCGAACCTAATTATAAGGCAGCTACCAATTGATTTTTTTTTTTGGGGGGGGGATATAATAGATGAGTATAAAACATAAAGGCAAGGGAGATGAGCTAGGGATTTTGTTTTGGAAACAAAAAATGTTTCCAGTTTTTGGCCCTGAAAAAAAATTTGTTTCACTCTCAGATGCCACTTTATATAATGCGAAAATTTGTTTTGACTTGTCACCAAAATGTGTCCTGAAAAAAATCAATAGCCCACGCCCCTCTTTTTTTCCTTTTTTCGCGCGTACGTTTTTATTCCTTTTTTTTTATGCTGGTGATCAAATACATTTTTTTCAATATTTAATACTATAATGTGTGGGGAAACTCTTGATTCAGAATATTTTTTTATCATCTGTATGACCATTTTATTTTTTTATCAAATTGGGGATCGGAATATTTCCATTCCCACCACCACCACCCTTTTGAAGTCAAATGGTTGTCCCTTACCGCTAGAAATATTGTCCAAAAATTTTGAATTCAGTTCTACGTAATGAACATTTAAATGACATATAGTTTACAAGTGGGAACAAATCTTATTTACAGCTAGCTAAACAAGGTGTATAGATGTGAACAAATGTAAAGTAAAACCAGTGTACACTACACTAAACTAATTGTAAACATGTTTACTCTACACGGCGTTTGGTGTGAACACGGCCTTATTGTTGGTGCTCCGTTTTATAAAGAAAACATTCAAGGAACGATCGTGAAGCACATTATGAATGCACATATATAACTGTTTAAAGTTTTATAATTACATTGTAAGTATGTTTCCTAAGAATCCGTAATTAAAAAAAAAAAATCGCGAGGAATTTCATTTCCTTATAAAACTGATTACTATAGACATGGAAAATAAAGCACTGAATAAAAAAAAAGAAAAAGGAAAATCGATATAGTTCTTTATTCTATGGTTGCAGCATACAAATGTAATAACAGGAAATCAATCTTTTTTTGTATTCTATAGCGTTGTAAAAATTACGCGATTCTGCGCTTTTTACAAGTTTTCTATGTTGTGTCATGTGTACTATTGTTTGTCTGTTTGTCTGTTTCAATTTTAGCCATGGCGTTGTCAGTTTATTTTCAATTTATGAGTTTGACTGTCTCTTTGGTATCGTTCGTCCCTCTTTTATACAAAATATGCTTCGGTCAACGGTTTTACATCCTAATTGAATTATAAAAGGTAAGCATATGAAAAAAATATCAATATGCTAAGGTTTCGTAGTATAGTCAATTACAAAAATAAATTCATTGTTTTCTATAATGAAATTCAAAAGTATGTGCTTTTGTGGAACATGGATTTTATACTCTCTTGGGTCAATATTGTCAAATGCATCATTTGTGGCCTCTATAGTATTTCATCAAATGTAAAACTAGTGTACTTAATTTTTTTCGCATTAAATGTAACCAAGTAGCAGTCTCGTTGGGGTCTAATATTTTCGATCGAATGAATAAAATTTGACTTGCATTTTAAATATTGATTTTGGTTTTTGTGGAACAAGAAAGCAATCTATATAGTATCCATGATTGTAAAAGCTGTTCTGCAAAGTGATTCAATTGGTCTGCCCGAGCTTAAATTTGTAACTTAATTTGCTTCCATATTGATGAGATACTTTTTATGTCTTTTATGCAAAAGATAGAAGTGTATTGTCGTACATATATTTCAATGATTTGTCTCATTCCAGAAACCCAGAACGACAAAAAAACAATAGACAGTAAGTTTGAAATATCAATTAAATACCAATTAAATGAAATCCACTCTGAAATAAACACAAATATTGTCCAAAACAACTCACTTGCAGGTATGATAAATACAAAAGCAACTATGAAAGCTACAAACAAAACAAAAAGAGAATAGAAGCTGAAAACACCAATAGCAACATTGTTAATTGATATGTGCATTACATGAACTAAACTGCTAGATGCATACCATTGAACATTCAAATATATTTCGTTAAAAAAAAAATGCAAAAATAATAATAATATAAATGTTAGACAAATGGATTGATAATTGAATAGATAGAAATAACAAATCAATTATGAAGAACATTTTAAATCGGTCAATAAGATATACGAAATCGATCAATTAATAAGCCAATTAAATGTTTTTCTTAAGATTTCAAACAAATTTTCGTGGCATGTACTGGAAATAAGCAGCCAATATTAGACACTTGGAAAAAGCCATCCATGGGAGGGGACATCAGCAACATTAAAGACTCGTGTACCAATCGACACCTTAGGAGTACAATGATTGACAACTGGAATGGATCACTCATTGATCAAGTATAAATTTGAAACAATACAATGTTTAACTTTTTTGGTTGCATTCTAATTATGTCTACATTAACTAATTATGTCTTTTTTGTTGCTCACTTTATTTTTTGATAATATAACGAACTATAAACACTTGTCATATAACATGTATAAGTTTATCTAGCTATCTTATTTAATACTGTGCTAATCAGCAACATGACATGTTTTAATCCGTTCCATTAGTTTCTATAGTCAAGCGTATAATTTTGTCATCTCACCTGGCCCCAAAACGGCAAGTGACCTTTTCAAATCACTTGACATAAGTCTTCCGTCGTTGTAGTTTGTTAACCTTAACAAAAAACTTCTTCTTTGGAACTACAAAGCCAAATTTTACCAAAATTGACCACAGTCATCAGTGAGGTATCTTGTTTTAAAAAGTGGTCGACGATACCGCTAACCAAACAACATTACCGACAAGGCTAAAATCAGAACATAATAGTTAAATGCAAAATGCAAGTGTTGTCTGTTGAAAATTTAGAAAATCTGAAAAGGTTCAACTTGTCAAAAATGTGAAGATCTATAGATTGTTCTTTTACATCAAAACTGTCAAATGACTTTTGGTATCAGTAAGTAGCTTAAAATTTCGGGTTTAACCACTGTTTTCATTTTGCCACACAATAAAATATATAGAGAATTTTTTCATTGAAAAAATGATTAGTCAGATAAGATTTAGACATTATTCATTTAAAAATTGTTAGACGACTCTCAACGAGTTATTATCCTATAATGATGATTTTTACCAATATTTAGCATTTTTGTATATATTACTTTGAGAACTATAATAGAAAGATAGATGGAAACTGACATTAGTAAAACTGATTAGCCAAACAAGATATACAAAATCTCAACAAGGCCAAATTTTACGAAACATCATTGCAGTTATTGTTCTTCAATTTTTACAATAGCAAAAATGTTTGCCAGACAATATCTCCAACTAGGTCAAAGTCTGCCAAAATGCTAGAGCACATCTTCTTAGAGTGTTAGCTATCAAAAACCATTTTCAGAAACGTTATGTTATTTGCAAACACAAAAGAGAAAAACTGTAAAAAGACAGAAAATATCAGGAATACAAGATCAACAACATTGGTTTTTTTTATTCTGAATTCTTTTCTAATCCTCAATGTGGACAATGTTGAAGATACACATTTACCGAAGTGTGACACACAGGCTCTTTATAGCCTCTAAATTAATTTACCTTGTATTTCGATATTTGTATTAAGACTTTTTTTTTTTTACAAATGATCAATGAACTATTCCTGTGAATAATTAAACAATTACTGATAATATATGTCATATAAAGAATGCTAGTATGACGATTTTGAAAGTGACAATCATCATGAGCATAAACAAAATTGGAGAAACATAAAATATTGACCAATTGACAATTTATCAATTTTATATCAGGTGAAAATTGAGCTATTAAAAAATGGCAAACTAGCTGTTGAAATATATTTTGATGGTCGAGGCTCAACAAGTTATAACTGGTTCACCAGGGAACGAATGCAGTCCAATTCTTTTAACGACCTGACGCAAATGTCAACCTTTAAATATTTCTCAATGGATGGGTAAGTAATCTAAAAAAAAAAACATGAATCGTTCTATTAACAGGAAATGGGATTAGATACTATATTGCAGAAAATCTATAAAATACAGACAAAATATGAATTTAGTGAAATGCAAAGAGATATAGGTTATCCGTTACAAATACCATAACCAAAAATTTGAAAAGCAAAAACAAAAATAGTAAGAAGTGAACATACCTTCTTTACGTAAATATATTTAAAAAATGGAATCTACAGAAAATGTTTTCCTCTAATTTTTCTTATTTGATTTACATAGTCACCAAGGCGCCAACCGCCATTTCTTCATCCATCAGAACTTTGGGGGATGTCCAAACGATAAAGGCTGGATGATAATAGTTGACGCGGAAGATACTGGTTCCCGACCTTGCATGTTTGATAAGTTACCTGGAATGGTTTACCCGTACCTACTGTATGGCCCTGGTCGGCAAATGGCTCATTATGACGCTGGTATGTAAGAAAAAAATATATTACTGCAAACACTGTGGACTAAAGGAGATGTGGTGTAATTGAAATAAGACAGTAACTCACGACACAAACATTTAAAAGACTACTATACTTTGTTGTATTCATGGCTTCAGAATAAATTAACCAAAGAGGGTTCTTGTTACCAAACCTTTTTTGTAATTGAGTAAAATATTTTTAAATTGATTTCGCAATTCCAATTCAAGAGTGGCGAAAGATAGTAGAGGGACAGTCAAACTCATAAATCGAAAATAAACTGACAACGCCATGGCTAAAAATGTAAAAAAGACATACAGACAAAAAATAGTACACAAGACACAACATAGATAACTAAAGAATAAGCAACACAAACCCCACCAAAAACTAGGGGTGATCTCAGGTGCTCCGGAAGGGTAAGCAGATCCTGCTCCACATGTGGCACCAACCTGTTCTTCTATACGAAAGTGATTTGCGGGATCCGTACATAGAAAACTAAAGAATAAGTAACACTTATTTTGGTAGGTCACATTTATGAAAAGGAAGGGGATTGTAGTAACGGCATAAGGAACATATCTGATATCATTTGTGAAACAGTTATTTCATAACGGTCAACCAACTTGTAATGACGTCCGTAAAATGTACGAACATATCCAAAAAAATTGCATTGTTTAGGGGCCAGCTGAAGGACGCCTCCGGGTGCGGGAATTTCTCGCTGCATTGAAGACCTGTTGGTGACCTTCTGCTGTTGTCTGTTCTATGGTGGGGTTGTTGTCTCTTTGACACATTCCCCACCATCATTCTCAATTTTATCTCTTCAAACACAAGGCTAAAACAAGGATAACAAGGGTATTGTCGTAGCCGACATTTGATTAGGTCCAATAATAAGCCGTGTAGTTTCAAATATTTTCTATGTTTGTCTATCTATTTTAGACTAAGTTGGATTTGAAGGGACTTCGATTTGGATATAAAAACAAGTTTTGGATATCAAAGCTATATGTACTTAATATCTTATTAATTAAGTCTGCAGAGAGTAGTTATCTCAAAGTCTTTTATATCACAATCCAAACCTTTAGAAAATGTAGCAAATTACTTCACACGAAATACGACATCGATTTGTTTTCCAAAATAAACTGACATTACAAAACCCGATTATGACAAGTATAGTTTATCTTTTTAACTTTAGCTTTATTTCTTATTATTATAAACCTCTAAACCATGCTTAATGAAAGTCTCGGAGAGAAATTCAAGTGTAATCACTGTTGGTCTAACGATAATCCCAAATAAGATTATCAAACATTATTTATTCTGCGTTTTTCTTAAATATTTTGATTATAGGACGTACAGTATAAGAATTAATAATTTTTTTTTTAATTTAATTTGATCTCATAAAAATTCGTTTTCATATTTTTGTTTTCATTTAAGGATTGTATGCAGTGGCCGACATGATGATTATATCAATATCGACATGAGATTAAGGTGGAATATCATGCATGCTGCCAGAAACGTGAAGTTCAACGATTTTACTCCACGATAAAATTACATTAGAACTATTCTTTGTACATTTTCATTTACAAATATAAAACGGATTATGCCTCATCCTAATTTATGTGTTGCTACTTTTTTCCTTTGTTCTTTAAAAGCACGCATGGTTTATGCAGGCAGCAAAGTTCCTTTACATGGATTTAAACTTTCCCAAGTCAGCTGCGATAGGCACATGAAATACAAAATGTATAAAACTATTCTAACAAAAACATATATGCCAGGCAGCAACTTAAGACCACCATTGAGTTACATGGTTCTGACTTAGTACAGCCACATATATGAATATGGTGGGGTTAGACATGTATATTATCGTCAAATTTAGTGTAATATTCCAGATTTTTATAAACGTTTTTGATAATTCTCGGTTTAACAGCGACAGAAACCCATAAATTTGATGAATTATGCAAGAAAGAAGGGTGTTCTTCAATTGTTTTTTTTTACTAGAATGCCATAGGCTGACACGGAGGACATCTCGCTAATTATAAAAAAACCTAAACCATACCGTTTTAACACATAAAGTGTTGAGCAGAAACATATAATACAATCTCAATTTTGTGTTATATATCGATGACAATAAAAGAAAAAAATACTACAGATGTTCATTGGAATATCTGAAATTGAAATGAAATGAAAAAAAAAATCCCTAGAAAAGGGTGATGTTCTCATTGATATAATGAGTATATGTTAAATGAAATAAGAACATCATCAATATATTTGAAAGTGAAATTATAGAAATTTGCAATTTGCTCTTCTTTCTCTATTTCTGAGGTTTTGTCGAAAGAACGTATTACGTATTTAGTGCAATTGTTAATGGAACCAGAGTGATGCAAACCATAGCAAAATCATTCTCCACCAAGAACAAAATAGTAAACATAATAGGTAATATGAAAAAAAGAATAGGAAAAAACGGGGTGTTCAAAGATAAAGAAAAGAGAAAAAAGGAAGAAAAGTTTAAAAATACAGACTCCTCCCTATCGAGAACCTTATTTTATTTCTATAGAAGCCGAAACGTTAACAGAGTTGTTCAGGCTAATAATAAAACTGGAGACATCATTTTATTTGTCTGGTGGTTAAATAACAAGTATTCGGGCACCTAGCTTCATAGCATTGCCAGATATAACTGAAACCAGGTAATGTTGTTTGTTTTATGGAAAAAGAAGATAATTTGACACTGTTTTATAAATACTACTGTCTTGTTTGCTGGTTTAGTCTATGGCAATATGGAAACCTGCCACGAAGGCGCGATGGTCAAACCGTATCTTTATACAATTCTTGTAAGCCAAAAAATTGTGTAAAGCATGTAAGAAGACATTTCTTTGAAATATTAGAAACAACCGGCTTAGAATATGTTTTCGTGTGCATAATTGCAATAGTTAGCTTGAAAAGTTAGTTTTCCCCTTCATAAAATTGAGAATGGAAATGGAGAATATGTCAAAGAGACAACAACCCGACCATAGAACAGACAACAGCGGAAGGTCACCAATAGGTCTTCAATGCAGCAAGAAACTCTCGCACCCAGAGATCCCCTTCAGCTGTGTCTAAACAAATATATACTAGTTTAGTGATAATGGACGTCATACTTAACTCCAAATTATACACTAAAGACACTAAAATTAAAAATAATACAAGACTAACAAAGGCCAGAGGCTCCTGACGTGGGATTATCATTCTGATATCATATTTTGATAAATTTGATAACTAAAACATATAAAACGCAACTAATGTTTTAACACCCTTAAGAAAATTTACCTTGAGCTATTATTTATCGGTTCTGATTTTGGTCATTCAACTTTGCACACGTTTCGGGTCATATTCATCCTTGAGTTTTATTTTTATTTTGTTTCGATCGTTCCTGACGAGGGAAAATCAAGGAAAGTGCATTGAACGAATAAATGTAGTAAGTTTACCTACACTATATTCAGAGTAGCAAATTGTTGCAAAATCCTTCAAAAACATTATTTACCTTCTTTATTGACATGCAATATCTTTCATATAATCATAATTACTTTTCTACATTGGCTAGATGTATAGAGGAAGGGTTTAGATCTCATAAACACGTTAAACCCCTCCGCAATTTTGCGTCGGTTCTAAGTCAGGAGTTTCTGGCCTTTGTTTGTCTTGTATGATTTTTAATTTTAGTTTCTTGTGTAAAATTCGGAGTTTAGTATGACGTCCATTATCACTGAACTTGTATAAATATTTTTTAAGGGGCCAGCTGAAGGACGCCTCCGGGTGCTGGAGTTTCTCGCTACATTGAAGAGCCATTGGTGGCCTTCGGCTGTTGTCTGCTCTATGGTCGAGTTGTCGCCTTGACACATTCCCCATTTTCTTTCTCAATTTTATCATAAATTAACTGTTTTTTGATATGCTTAGGGTTTTCCAGAAATTGGTTACCCAAGCTGTATTTGACTAAACCTTTTGGAATGAGTTGTCCTTAATGCTCTTTAAATTTGCACTTTACTCAATTATTTTAGCTTTTACTCTTTTTAGATGCAGGTGTCATTGATGATTCTTTAGTAGACGATACGTGTGTCTGGCGAACAAAATTGTAAGACTGATTTCAATGGTAAGATTATTTTACTAATATCTTCAAAAAACTCGTTGAAATATACCCATTTTACTAGGTTCCTGCATTTCTTAATTTTTTTAACTGTAAAATAAACTTAATATATTCCTATTTCCTGATTTTTCTTCATTTCTGCTAACAAAAAAACCTTTTTTAATTGTAAAAGAAGTATAATATTTGAGATCCACAGACTCAGTTTCTCTATCAATTTGATGAACCAAATTTAGATCAGAAGCCAAGGGTGAAATGTTGTACCACGAAAACATATACGTCAGTTTTGTCCAAGGTTTACAAAGTACAATGTTCCAGTACTTGTTTGTTTTTTTCAGTCCAGATTTGTTAATGCACGATATTCCATTTTAAACCATCTAAATGGATATATGTATAATCATCATGTCAGCTACAGCATAGCTTTCTACAATAGAAACAAAAACTATTAAAACAAAAATAATCATGGGCGATATTTTGAAGTTATCAAACGTGTGTCCCATCACCAAAGTACATTTGTATTATCGTGTAATTTATTAACCTTATAAATAATTTGTTGCGTTCAGAGTATTTTCAATTATATCAACTTTAACTGAAAACTCGTAGAGCCAACCAATTTCAATACAAGCCCTACGAAAGCCCAGACAGCTTTATCCATAAAAACGATACATAAACACGATTCAGCTACACTGTCTAAATGCGTACGGTATTTGATAAAAGGCCACAAAATGACAAATGAAAAACAATTAAAAAAAAACCGGCTGGATTTATGTACAGAACAATAAACGAAAATCAAATTTGATATAAAGCAACAAACGACAACTACTGAATTACAAGCTCCGGACTTTTGATAGGCACATATATATTGTGAAGGGGTTAAACGTTTCGAAGTGTAATCACAACTTTCGCACGTTAATAATTCAATTTTGATTTAACATAATTTAGGTCTTTAGTTTTCTCGTTTGAATTGTTTTACATTGTCATTTCGGGACCTTTTATTGCTGACTATGCGTTATGGGTTTTGTTCATTGTTAAAGGCCGTACGGTGGCCTACAGTTGTTAATATCTGTGTTATTTGGTTACTTGTGGAGAGTTGTTACCTTTGCAATCATACCACATCTTCTTTTTTATATTGTCACAAAAGGTGGCATATACAAAAGTGCTACACAATGTTCAAATGTTTTGAACTGATAGCAGAAGTATAGCGTTATCAAACGTTAGTGAGAAAATCCAATGAAATACATATAAGGTTCCCAATGAGACTAACAGTATACGTAGAACCATAGTTCGCGAGAATCTGTTATAGTTATTAGTAAGCCACTTCAAATTCTACTAAGCCCATTGTGGATTATTGAATACAATGGGGATCGCTTGAACAAACAGTTATAACTAAGTGCGTATACAGGTTAAGGATACCCTGATTAGCATTTTTACGAACGAAATATGAACACTTTTGTCGACAGGACAATCATATCTTAGTGTGTAAAACTGTAAACGGAGTGGACTAGGTTTTCTGTATGGTCAGGTTCTCATGCAAATATGACTGGATATATCTTATAAGGCTTACAATGGGGGTAAAAAACAAACAATCATCCAATCAACCAATCGTACCGATAATCATGGGGTGATTAGAATAATACCGATTCTGATCAAAACGTGATTATTGTGTGACCTATTGATAAACACTACCTAACCATGCATATGTCCTTCATTATAAAAAAAACTACGTAAGAATTTGTTAACACAATTGTACAAATAAAGTTCAGCTATGCATTGATGAATCTAAAACAGTATAACAAAAATACCGAACTGCAAGCCCTGTTCGAAAAGGGTACGTTCATAACAACTGACAAATTAACGCTGTTAATCAACAAGTGGAAAGCAAACTATACCATATAAAACCAAAAAAAATTATTTAAGTTACCTAGTAATTATACAAGATTATATTGTCTGACTTACCAGTGTCCAATATAGTCAGCTGCTTATCGGGTCCATATAAAATCTATGGGTAGGCACTTCCAGGCAGCCTATTATAATTACAATAACGGTAGTTCGATTCAGATGTGTCAATAACTGCCACCAAAGCACGGTCGTAAACTCAATCACCATAGTTGTGACTAATAAAGAAATGGCGTGCACCCCAGTTATCGTCACTATATCAACAAAACAAAATAATATATATTTAACCTTTATATAAACTTGTCTGTTTATGAGGAGTTATCGTTTTGGTAAACGTAAAGAGTTATCTCCCTTTTCGCCTATCATATTGAAAACGACATGTTTGCCAGTTAAGTTGCTTTCGCCGGGAAATTTAAATATTCTGACACGAATGCAACTGAAGCTGCGTAAGGGTTCTGTTAATCCACAAATCAAAATATGCATGTGATAGAAGAATAATTTCGGAAGAAATGAGGGCTGTTGTAAGGTATGTAGTAATTTATTAATATTTTCAATTACTTTTTATCTAAAGTAGGGAAGGCAATTCAAGATGGTGACTTAGATCCCTTCAGGACTTTTTAGTATACGGATATGGAAAGTAAACTGCACATTGCCAGAAAACAAAGAAATAGTGATGGCAACGTTAAATACGTTAATAAAGTAATGCAAATAGACAGGAAATAATAAAAAATAAATTAAAAACATTGATTTACAAAATTTTATTCTGCTAACCGAGTCCCTGTGACTCGGATTGAGAGTTGTTGTCTCATTGTCACATATCTTCTTATATCTCAGTATCTATGGCTCAAATCGAAATTAAACGGAATAAAAAAAACCACTACTTTTCTAATATATTTATAATGAGCTTAATATGAGTGTTGTCAAATCGTACAATTTTGCCTAACCGATTACTCGAATAGTCGTTCGACCGATTAACCGGTTAACCGGTGGTTTAATTCATGTTTGAGAGCCTTACTTATAGAACACAACAAATGTCCGTTTTCATAATACGATGAATTTAAAAAATATATACAACGGAAATGGGGAATATGTCAAAGAGACAACAACCCAACCAAACAGCAGATAACAGTCACCCATGAGTCTTCGATGACGTTTGTTCTTTACACATTATACATGTTATAAGGATTTTCTGTGAGGAGTACTGGCAAAGTTTCACTTTTAATAATCCAATACCACCGTATGTATTTGCTATGGCGTTTGTAATTTCTTCATATTGAAAAAATAAAAAAAACTTCTTGATCTCGTCGAATTAAAATAATTCTTTTTTCTCTTTCTCTTGATGTCTCAGAAAATAATGTGGGGTGTTTCAATTTGAAATTATTAAGCCAGTTGCATCAAGTATACATTAATTACATTCACCTTGATATTAGTAAAAAAAAATACTTACTTTACCAGTTGTAATCCCAATGATACGTGTTTCATAAATATCCAAATGCAAAGCCAAAAATACCAAACTATACACTATATACACCTCAACATCAGAAAAAAAAAACATATTCACAGTCACATATTCTGTATACGATAAAACTACAATTTTAAGAACCAATTGATTGATTGATTGTTGCTTCATTAAAGTTTAGTGGCAATAATTTTACACATAATCAAAACAAGAACTCTTTTCAACTCTTTCAAATTGATGTCTTTAAAATGTAGCATAATTTGCATTTGCAACTTTTATAATAGAAAAAGAGCTCCATGTATTAAAGATTGTAGCTGAAAGTAAAGAGGACCAAATTAAAGAGTTGAATCAATCATTATCTACAAAAGCAGAGACAGAGAAACCGAAATAGAAAATCAACAAATTGCAGGGACAATAAAACTTACTGACGTAGAAAATTAATTCAATGCCGAAACAAGAAAAGTAGAAAATCAACTACTCAAGTCAAATGAAAAAGGTTGGGCGCTATATTATAAGTAATTATAACTTATATACTTAACATATGTCTGACTTGCTCAACATTCTAATGAAACCAGCATTTGTTCTACTGATGGTAGTTTAGTCTTTGTGGAAAAATTCTCAAACTTCCACTTCAAGTTATCAAAATTACTGTAAAAAATTATTTGAAAATCAAATAAGACTTCGTATTCAAATTTCACATAGGAAGGCTATGCTAGGTGTTGATGCCCTTTTGCACAAACCCTGGCTTTTATATAAAAATCGAAATGCGTGTAATAAGATTATTTTTATGGTTACTTTTATATACTATACATGAGACTTAAACTACTCTAAGAAGTTCGTAAACACGGCAAACGACCTCATCACAGAGTTGTTGCAAAGACAGCGACAAACCTACTCTTGTGAGAAACAACAGAAATATTGTCAATATTCCGACCGGATGTGTTTGTGGTTGTGTATTTATACATCACTTACAAAATAACATCCAAATAAATAGAGTTGACCGTATTCCTCACACCAGAAAAATTCTATTGGGTTGCTAAATGTTTGGATTAAATGAAGTCTGAAAAAAATACTTCCAAAAACATGATTAAGAGGGGTGTAGTTAAATACAACGAGGACATGAATAGTAAAAATACAAAAAAATATGTCTTCATTTCCTTATAACATTTTTTTTTGTAAATGTAAAGTTTATTTTTAGTTCTCGCTTTGGAAAGGAAACTTGTAGATGAAATTAAAGGTAAGACGCAATTATTATCAACAAAAGCAGAGAAAAAAGGTTTGAAACTACAAATTATATAAATCATTTGTTTGGGGGCTAACCTTTAACGGTTACTTAATAAAAGATTATTCTTTTTACGGAAAACCAGTTTTTGTGCAAACACTTCTATTTAAATTGCTTCATTCGTGTATAGCACCGTATAGTATAAATCATGACAAGCCTTTTAACTTCACAAGTTGTTTCAATTTGACGAAAAATCTCGAGTATAACACAAGAAACTTAGTTTTGATCTGAATGGGTCTTAAAAAAGACTGAACAAAAAGTATTTAAGTCAATTTCAGTCTTTCAGTCGTTTTCAGACTCATCTTGTGCAGTGAATTCAGTACTGTTCAGATAATTCGTCTGTGGTAAATTAAGATCGGTTCAGTCTATTTTCAGACTATTCAGTATCGCTATTTACCAGCACATAACAAGATGAAACTGAATTGTCTGAAAAGCTCCTACACGGTACTTAATCGACTACAAGTGAAGAGCATGAACAGAACTGACTTTTCCGCAGTGGATAAATCTGAAAAATTACTGAAAGACTAAACATGGATGAATAATTTATTGTTAAGACTTTTCAAATCATGTTAAGTTCATAAAGCAGTTTCAGACTTAAAATTGTTTGCTAATGTAACATGTTATTACGACATATTTATGTATACTCATGTTTATGTTTTTTCGTATACAACTTTCTTATATCAGTATCATTATATACATTTTTAGACATTTATAGCTTTTCTTGTTTGTGTACTATCGTAAATCGTAGACGACCGGATACATATTAAAATTTATATATATATCCGCCTGTCTAATCATGCGACAACTTTATGAAAGACATTCTCACCCGAAAACACGTCGTTTCACAGGGCTAACACCATAATATTCATATAATTTTATAAGTTGATGATCAAAACGAATTGGGTTGAACTGATCAGAACCTTAACACACAAAAAAATACGTATATGTTTAATGCATATCCTATTTGTCTGTTTATATTAAGAAACTCGGTGTTAAATTTACTACAATTACTTGTCAAGCCTACTAGAATGGATGATTATAAGACGGTTCTGCGATCTTTCTGAAATAAGTGTTAGATAATACAAAATATTGCAGATTTGAACAGTTGTAACAATTAAAATTATCTTTAGTAAACTTAAGAAAAAGGGGACCCTCAAGACCATTCTTAACATGTGATGGTCGAACGATGAGCTGTCGCCTTGGAATCATGAAAGATAACCGTTGACAAATCAAATGAAATCTACTTTGAAAATGAACAGAAATATAGTCCAAAACAACACATCTGCAGGTCTGATAAATAAAAAAGGAGGTAAACAACTATGAACAGTACAAACAAAACAAAAGGAAAATGGAAGCTAAAAAACACCAATAGCACATTGTAAATTGATATGTGCATTACATGAACTAAACTACTAGATGTGTACCATTGTAAATATTAAATATGAATGTATAAAAGAATGAATCAATAAATGAATAAATAGCTAGAAATAACAAATCAATTAGGAATGAATATAAAATCAGTCAATAATATATACAAAATCAATCAATTAATCAGGCATTAAAATGTATTTTCTTTAGAATTCAAACCAATATTCGTGGCATGTAATGGAAATAAGCAGTCAATATTAGACACTTGGAAAAAGCCAACAATGGGAGGGGATATCAGCAACATTAAAGACTCGTGTACCAATCGGCACCTCAGGAGTCCAATGATTGACAACTGGAATGGATCACTCATTGATCAAGTATAAATTTGAAACAATACAATGTTTTACTTTAATGTTTGTACTGTCAACTAAAAAATATTTTAGTCGGCTTCCTTTTAAGATTTATATGCATAGTTTTTTTTTAAACTTTCAGTCACTAGTGTTTGTATGTATGTTTACATAATTTTGGTTGCATCCTTATTATTGTCAAGTTAACAAATTATGTCTGTTTCGGTTGCTCACTCAATTTTTGACAATATAACGGAACTATAAACAACTGAAATACAAGTGAGAGGTGTATCTAGCAATCTTGTTCAACCAACTATTTTCTTCAGAAAATGCCTGTACCAAATTACCAATATGAAATATTTTCCATCCGTTCCGGTGGTTCATACAGTCGAACGTTTCTATGGACTTCCCTCTCTTAAGCTCACCTAGCCAAAAAGACTCGGTGAGCTTTTCCAATCACTTGACATCCGTCGTCCGTCGTCGTCGTTCGTTAACTTTTACAAAAATCTTCTCCTATGAAACTACAAGGCCAAAATTTAATTAAACTTGACCACAATGATCATTGGTGTATCTAGTTTAAAAAAAAAAGTGTTCGATGACCCCGCTTGCCAACCAACATTGCCGACATTGCCAACATTAGAACAAAGGGTTAAATGCAATTTTGTCTATTAATTTGAAAACTGCTATAAACAGAGAACATCTGACAAGATAAAACATGTTGAAATAGTTAAGATCTATCAATTGTTAATTTACATTAAAATTGTCAGACGACTTTTTATAGAAATTAGTGCTTTCAACCGACGAATTTTACCAATTTATTCATTTTGCCTATTATCTTGAAAACTATAAAAGGTAGAGAGAAACTTTTTATTGCAAAAATGTTTCGCCGGACAAAATGTACAAAAAGGTCAAAATGCCGAAATTGACTCTTTATATGAGTTAGTGCTCCATAATGACGATTTTTACCCATTTTTCTTGTTTTTGTACATTTTCCTGAAAAATATAGCAGATAGATGAACACTTTATATAGCAAAGATTAGAAAGTCAAGATCTTCAAGTAATACAAATGGTCAAAATTGTCTGACGACAACTTATTAGAGTTAATGCTCTTTTACGATTTGTACGATCTGTTTGTGTTTTTGCCAATTATTTTTAAAACCATAATTGATAGGTAGAAACTTCAATAAGCAAACATTATCAACAAGACAATATCTATAAATATCTCAACAAGGCCAAATTTGATGACTCCTTATTGAAGTTATTGCTCTTTAATGACGATTGTTACAATAGCAAACATGATCAGCTAGGCATGATCACTCATGTTAGCTATTCCAAGAATAATGATGAGATCTGGCATGTGAAAATAAAATCGTATTACCTTTCGGAAGTGACAATCAAATACATAGTTGGAGAAACATAGAATATTGCCCAACTGACATTTTATCGTTTTGATTTCAGGTAAAAGTTGAGCTATTTAAAAATGGCAAATTAGCTGTAGATATATATTTTGATGGCCGAGGTTCAACAAATGATAACTGGTTCACCAAGGAAAGACTACGGTCCAATTCTTTTAACGACCTGACGCAAATGTCAACGTTCAATTTTTTCGCAATGGATGGGTAAGTATTCTGAGGGAAAAAAAACCATGAGAATAATTATAGAACATGGGAACATGTGATTAAATATTATATTGCAAAAATTTCAGAAAATGCAGAACCATTATCAAATTAATGAAATTCAAAGAGGTGTAGGTTATGCGTCACGAATACCGCAACCAAAGATTTGAAAAAAAGATATTTCGAGGTGAACATACCTACTTCAAGTAAATATAATTTGGATAAATTTCTTTGAAAAAAATAGATTCTACAGAAAAATGTGTGTTCCTCTAATTTTTTTATTCCGTTTATATAGTCACCAAGACCACCACCGCCATTTCTTTATCCATCGGAACTATGGTGGATGTCCAATCGATAAAGGCTGGATGATAATAGTTGACGCTTCAGATACTGGTTTTCGACCTTGCATGTTTGATAAATTACCTGGAATGTTTTACCCATATATACTGTATGGTCCTGGTCGGCAAATGGCTCACTATTACGCTGGTATGTTAGAAAATATATTACTTTGAACACTGTGTAATAAAGGAGATGTGGTGTATTTGAAATGAGACAGTTAATGAAAAATTAGTGTTCTTCCCCATCTTTTTTTGTAACAGATTAAAACATTTGTTTCCCCATTTGCATTATTAATTCTAATTCAACTTTCAAACAAAGATCTAATTTACCTTTTATCCACGTAACTCCTGAATATGTTGAATTTTACACCATAACATTGTTGAATGTATTGGCTGTCCCACTCGCGAGCTGTAACAGTGCTTTCTCTCAACCTTTCCGACTAAACTCTTCGTGCACAAATGGTGTAGCAAAGCACATCTTGTGAACTGGTGCCTGTTGTCAACTGGGAATACTAAATGTGAGCATGCCTTGGGACCAGCAATTTAAAAATTCACAAAACTTACCCATTTCATTTTTTGATTGGGTAATCTATTTTAGAATAGTTTTCATAAGTTGCAAAAAACTACGTATACGCGACAACAATTTATCAATTAGGGTAAATTACACACTTGACATGTATTTGGGTTCTCCTTTAATTGCGTAATCACGCATACACGAAGTTTATCTGGAGCTTTCACGGTCACTCTGACATATTTTAGATCACTGATCTGGTGTGGCAAAGTTAGTATTTGTTTTCTTAAATTGTGCTTTTTTTTATTTACTTAGAATATATAACTCGAGGAAGTTTGATAAATGTAAAGACATTTAACATAAACCGATGTCTCATTCACACTGAAGTCGACCTAGATGTATATTAAGATTGTCTTATATTTCAAACTAATCAATAATCTATTTCCATTTTGTAAAAATTACTGTCTTATATAAATTTCTGATTGCAACACTCATCGCGAAGTGTGTTACAAGTTAGGGATATGTCAGTTGTTATCAAATAGTCCGGGTTTTATGTATGTTGGCGTTTGTGTTTGTTGCAATTCAATGTTTCTATTGTTCCGTTGTTTTCAACATATAATTGATGTTTTCCCCTCGGTTTTAGTTTGTAACCCGGATTTGTTTTTGCTTAATCGATTCATTGTTATTGAACAGCGGTATACTACTGTTGTCTATATTTATGTTTGTCTGTCTGGTTTCATAACAATAAATAGAAATGCTATTTCTAGATTAAATAAAAATTGAAATAGTTTGCACAATGCTTTTCCACGAATTTGCACGAAATACGACGAAGAACAATTTGCCATCACGAAATTACGTGAAAAGAAAATACAAACATGTTGAACTAAAATAACATTTAATTTATCTCTTCAAAGCACGAGCCAAAAACGAGGATAACAGAATTATTGTCGTAGCTGATATTTAATCATGTCCAATAATAAGCATCAGTTTGAAGTTTCAAATATTTTCTATGTTTGTCTACCTATTTAAGACTAAGTTGGATATGAAGAGACTTCGATTGGGTAGAAACATTTCTAAATACCAAAGCTGCATGTATTAGCTTTCTTATCAATTGGTCTTAAGTGATTAGTTATCTCAAATACTTTTACATCACAATCCAAAATCCAAAAAAAATGTGAAGCACATTACTTCACACGAAATGCGACATCGATTTGTTTTCCAAAATAAACTGACATTACAAAACCCGATAATGACAAATATAGTTTATTTTTTAAACTTTAGCTTTATTTCTTATTGTTTTAAAGCTTTAAACCATGCTCAATGAAAGTCTATAAAAGAAAATCAATTGTATTCATTGTCCGTCTGACGGTTATCCAATGGAGATTTACAAACATTGTTTATTCTGCGTTTCTCTTAAATATCTTGATTGTAGCATGTATAGGGCAATATAAAAATTAATAAACAAAATATATTCAATATAATCCATAATAATTCGTTTTCATTATTTCGTTTTTCCTTTTAGGATACTATGCAGTGGCTGACATGATGATTATATCAATTTCGACACGAGATTAAGATGGAACATCACGCTGCAAGAAACGTGAAGTTCAACGATTTTACTCTGCAATAAAATTACATTAGACCTAATCGTTAAAATTTGTACATTTTCGTTTAGAAATATTAAGCGAATTATGCCTCATACTTATCCATGTATTGCTACTTATTTCGGTTTTTCTTTAAAAGCACGTATGGTTTATGAAGGCAACTAAATAGTTTAAGAATAACACATTTGCGATGGGCAATATTGTTCTAAATATGTACTACTTTCCAGCTGTATGTTCTTATTTGACCGGGACAGATTGGGTGGTGTTACATCTTACAAAGTAAATTCAAATTATTTTTGCAAAGAATTCTGACTATTTTAGTAAGCCGTCTTAAAGTCATATGAAACGAGTGACTGGTGCAAAATAATGTTTATCCAATTCTTAAACCAATGCATGTATATATATATAACATGTATAATAAACTTAGTTTTCTGTGCACGATTTTATCATTTTTTACGCAAATATATCGAATAATCTACATTTATTTTTATCTCTCTGTCTGTTTAGTTTTAACAAATATGGCAGCTCATTAAATGCCGTGTTTTGAAGCCGAAGTTTACCGATTGTCATTAATAGTGAACAACCAACAAAAAGCATTGGTATTGAGCACGTGTTTAACATGTACAATCAGATAATTGTTTATTTTGCGAATTGCTTCCTGGAAGCAAGCAATTAAAAAAGGTGAACTCCTTCTAAATATGGACAAATTAAAGAATTTTCTTCAGACAAATGTGAATGTACATCAGTTATATGATGAAAACTATCCATTTAGTTATAAAAAACATATGCATACTTTTTTTTATTTGAGGTTTCATATGACTTTATACTAACATCGAGGTGAGAGTTTTTTTGCTCTCTCACTGTGACTTTGAGGTAATGAACAGCAATAACATTGCTGTTCCTTTGCTTTGTAAGTATTTGTTGCTGTGCATTTACTGATTTTGTGGTCATGGATGGATACCCCATATCTTTTGTTTGTATATTAACGAGGACTGAACGCGTTCGTTTGTCTTTGCGAGATACCGGTTTACCTTTTAAATCATATTAATAATGTATAAATGTGGTAGCCTCTTTATTTTGTATATATTTTAATTGTAAAATAAAGATGTATAATTATGTTAATATTAAATAAACTTCATAAGATATTGTATCATATAAACTTTTATTACACTGAAATGTTTCCATACATTATTCATGATTACTTGGATTTGATTGGTTAGTTTAAAGTTTTACCGCTCAGTTCTTAGTTTCTTTGTTTTGAGTTAGAAGGACTAATGGAGTCAAAATGGACAGACGTATATGTCCAGTAGCCATTGAGGTGTTTGAGAATGTATATTGAATAGTCAGCATTGTATTATATTGACAGACTTGACATTTTGACGTGAGTTTTCTTTATCTACTTCTTTATTAATATCTCTAATATATTTTCATAGATTGAATGATTTTTGGTATGAATGGTTATTTTTCTCTATGATTCCGAAAAGTATTATCGCTACATAAAATGCATATATTATACACTTATTTTATTATATAAAGTACTGGTAGTCATTCGTTAGAGCTATATGTAAATCACTTTAGAAAGTACACACATTCCGATCGATACTTTGAGGTGTATTCGATAAGACTTTGTTATGAGTAGATTTTAAATACCACCGTGTATTACTTGTGTTAATTAGTCCGTACACAATAACATTGTTGATTGATTATAAATGGAAAACATAAACAAAGTTGTATTAGATAGCGAACTACGTTTCTGCACATATTTAAAGTATTGTCCGAGTTATGTTTTATTTTATACACAAGGACATTATTTATATTGTATGTTTTATAATAAGGTCTATGTTTAAATACGGTTTCCTTAAATCCGTTATTTAACATTGTAATTTTGGTTTACAGAACTTGTAAGCTGTTATAAAGATATCACTGTGTGATGACCAGTATGTACATTTGAATTGGTTTGTGCCACAACAGTAACTACCTTGCTCCACAAGTTGGTAAGGATTAATAATATGTTATTAGAATTATAATGTATTTCGTTTAAAAGGTTGAATTAACTATGGAGTATGTTAAGCACATAGTTTTGATAAAGAGTTATTTCCCTTGATTTTAGATGCTTTTAATATTTGTTTAATTTATCAATGTTGTTAATCTGAACAACTGGATATTATATGTAAAGACATTAATACTATGATTTGATGATTAAACATAATATTTGGTCTCATTATGTTCATAACTTAAATGTATTTTTAAAGTGTAATGTTTTGTATAATACCTTTATATGTAATGAAAGAATATTATACTTATCATGTGTATTACTAATTTATATTTGATCTGTAAAATTAGTATAACTTTATCATTGTTATTACAGGGTGTTTTACGTTACTGATTAATAAATATCCTGAACCCTATCAAAGCGACTTTAGTTTTCCTTGAGGCCTAAAAGTCAGCTATTACATTTGGCGCCCACTACCGGTTTTGATGGCACAGATCACCCTTAGGAGCAATCTGATGAGTTTACCTACGATGTCAATAGTTACCACGTGTTACCGGAAGTATGGTTTGTTGTGATCACATGAGATGTCCACCACGTGTTGTTTATCAACAAAAGAACTACATGTGCGTGTTACCGGATGTTTACATTCTACACCGAAAGACAACAGTCCAGTTCATTATATATGTTCCGGAAATTACTTTAAATAGTAATCGAACTTTTAGATTTTCAATTGTTGGAAATAGAACTTAGTTATTTTGTGATTGTGAATTTGAAATTTATTTGATTTTGATTTCATTGTTTAACATTGATCTGAAGTTAATACCGTGGAATACTTAGTGCATATATACTAGCAGATTACATTGAAGGTAAATCATTTATATATTATTCCTGTATACACTTTAATGTTTTATTTCTGATTTAAACATTACACACACTTAGTTGAATTTAGTTTACACATACACTAGTATACATATAGTACTTAGTGTTTGTTGATAGCATACATTGACACATTGATACTCGATTACACATACACATTTAGCATTACATTACAGTTGATACCCGATTTAACTTACACTTCCGTGCAAACTTAGGTGCATCTGTACTTAGGTTCATTCATACTTGGGTACATTCGTACTAAGTTACATTCATACTTGTTTACATTCAGACTTAGATATTTGGTTGATACATACATGACTTAGTATCACTTAGTGTTATTACATAGTTGATTTATTGCAATACACAATTTATACTACACAGATAGAAGTTCATACTTGGAACTTAGTAGTTGTAGTTGTGCATTGATGAAATAAAAACAGAACACTTGCATACACACTTAGGATTTTCATTTTTATTTTTTGGTATACAGGGATAGTATATTATATCTATGTTGGCTGACTCACAAGTAGCCATGAGGTTGTGAAATACAGAACCATGTCATATTATTGCATAATATGTGGTAATACTTAGATTTTGAAATTGAATATGTGATTTTGTATATTATATTTTTTAAACATAGATGTGATTGTTCATGTTCACATGAGTACATACTGATGACTATTTTATAAATTGTTTGTATACATACAGAGAATGTGATATAATATTGGTGTAGTATTATTATATAGCAATAACTTGTCATCAGTTTTATGTGATAACTATATTGTTATAATATCCCATGACTGATTGAGTATTTGAATATAGGTGATTAATTTGATACTAATATACTTATACTGATTTTCCTTTGACTTTACTTAGACATTCGACGTATACATTGATAGTTTATTGTAGTCGAGTGAGATATTTGTAGTTTGATTTGTTGTTTGTAGTTTCACTTTGGTCATTTGAGATTTGAAGAACTGTTGTTCATACTGTGCACTGTGTCAGATTTGGAGGTTAGTTTGTTCAACAATGATTGAGCATACTAGGATTGTACTTAGTTGAGACTTGAAGTATCTTGGAACTTGAAAACGTTTTAATTTTTTTTGGAAACTGAACTTGACTTATTGATATACATATATATATATATTGTTGAACTATAGTGCATACATTACATTGATTGTGATTGATACATGTGATTATTGTGATTGTTTAAACATACTTGTATTGTTGTAATCTTTGTGTTGAGATTATAAACGTAAAAGTTTTATAATTCTCACATTCTTGTTTAGCTACATGAGATTCTATTAATAAAATTTTCTTTTTCAGATTTCATTAATCATATTTGTCATACATTATACTTACATTTCTTATTGATATATTGATTATATGCTTTGATTATTTTCATATAATTACTTTGAATTTCAGATTCTTACACTAATTACTTGAATTTAGTTTCAGATTTAATTATTTAGTCATACTTAATTGATTTATTCTTTTCACTTTTCACTTTTCACTTTGCACTGATTCTTCTTATTTTTTGCAGATTTATATCTGATTTATTTAGATACTTTATTTGAATTCTAAAAGTTCTGAATAGAACATTAGACTTATTACAGATTATTTCATTTTCATTCAGACTTTGGTTTGATAGTTTTACTTTCACATTTATTTAGATTAGTATGTCGAGTTCGGATTTTAAGCAGGAGTTGTTACGACTTGGACACGTTCTTGATAGATATGAAGAAGATCTCAACATATTTAACCAACAACCTAAAAAGAGACGATCACGTAGAAAGAAAAAAACGTATTGGTATGATCAGGAACATAATATAGCACAGCAACAGGAATTACTACATGAACCATGCATACCTTTTGACAATAGGAAGAAGCCTTTCATATGCTACAGATGTGGAAATGAAGGTCATATAGCTATAGGATGTCGAGTTATACTAGATCACTCTCGCAAGGCATACAACTTCCAACAGATTGGTGCTGAAGACCGTACTTATGCCTCTTATCAACAACAATCATCTAAAGAATCACCTGGCTTACTTGGAAGTCCAAATGAAGTTTCAGTAAAGATCAACGACATTACAACATCAGCTTTACTTGATACAGGATCAACCGTTAGTACAGTTAGCGAGACATTTTACAACAGATATCTTCAAGATCAGATTATTCAGCCATTGGACCTGATTATCAAGATAGAATGTGCTGATGGAAAAGATATGCCATACTTAGGATACATCACAGCTAGCATAGAGTTACCAGGAGCAGCAACAACTAGTAGTCGTCACCTTTGTTTATTTTTGGTTGTACCTGACAGCAATTACAACAGAGAGGTTCCACTACTACTTGGTACTAACATCTTAAAGGAAATCATGGAAGATGTCAAGTTACGTTTTGGTTCAAAGTTTCTTCAAGATGCCAACATACATACCAACTGGTACCTTACCTTTCGATGTTTGCTACTGAGAGAGAAGGAATTACATAAGAAGTCAAACAGATTGGGACTTGTAAAATCAGCTGAAGGAAAGACCATCAAGATTCTTCCAAACAGAGATGTAATTGTTCAAGGTTATACAGATCACGAGTTACCGTACCACACAGTATGTGCTATGCTACAACCAACTGATAAAGCAGCTATTCCAACTGACTTAGATGTGGCTCCTACATTGTTGTCATACAGTTACAGAAACAACAGTACTATTCCAGTTCACATAAGCAACGTCACCACTAGAACAGTTACTATTTCGCCGAATGCCATCTTATGCGAGATACAGCCAGTTTCCGTAGCTGACATAGAGATAGATGCTGATTTAGATGAGGATCCTACACATCAAGTTACCATGCCAACGAACTTGTCAGATGTACAATTGCAGCAAGGAAAAGATTTGATCCAACAGTTCAGGGATGTTTTCAGCAAGAGTGATATAGACATTGGACATAGTACAGCAGTTCATCACCGCATTGATCTCATGGATGAAAGACCTTTCAAGCAGAGACATCGCCGTATTCCTCCAGCCATGATCAACGAAGTACGTGACCATCTTCAACAGTTATTAGCTGCTGGGATTATCCGCCGTTCTCATTCACCATGGTCTTCGAACGTTGTTTTATGCCGCAAGAAGGACGGAAAGCTGCGCATGTGCATAGATTATCGTCAATTGAACCAGAACACATATAAAGACGCCTACGCATTGCCGAGAAGCGAGGAAATACTTGATGCACTTGGAGGAAACAACTTTTACACAGTACTAGACATGAAGAGTGGATATCATCAGGTAGAGCTAGAAGAAACCCATAAACAACGGACAGCGTTCACCGTAGGACCCCTTGGATTTTATGAATTCAACAGACTGCCATTCGGACTTGTCAACAGTCCAGCCACTTATCAACGTTTGATGGAAGAAATCCTTGGAGACTTGCACCTGAACATCTGTTTCATCTACCTTGATGACCTGATCATCTTCTCTGATACCTACGAAGAACATCTAGATAGACTACAAAGAGTTCTACAGAGACTACGAGAGAGTGGACTCAAGCTTTCACCAAAGAAGTGCGCATTTTTTCAGGAAAAGGTGAAGTACATTGGCCATATAGTATCTAGAGATGGTATACAACCCGACCCAGCGAAGATAGAGAAAGTTGTCAACTGGCCACCTCCAACATCTGCAGATGAGGTTAGACAGTTCCTGGGATTCATTGGATATTACCGGAAGTTCATCAAAGACTTTTCGAAGATTGCCAGACCACTTACTGATCTTATGCCACCACCTAAGAAGACTAGAAAGCGCAAGACGAAACTACAACCAGCTAATACATCATGGATATGGGGAAAATCACAAGAAGATGCATTTCAACAACTGAAGTCAAAGCTCACATGTCACCCGATTCTTGGATTTCCATCGTACTCCAAGCCCTTTGAACTTCAGACAGATGCATCGATGCTTGGACTAGGTGCTGTGTTGTACCAGGAACAGAATGAGAAGAAGATAGTCATTGCTTATGCCAGTCGAGGTTTGAGTAAATCCGAGAAGAATTACCCTGTCCACAAATTGGAGTTCTTGGCTTTAAAGTGGGCAGTGACAGAAAAGTTCCATGACTACCTATTTGGAAATACCTTCACTGTAGTAACGGACAACAATCCTCTCACCTATGTCTTGACGTCAGCTAAACTAGATGCTACCGGACACAGATGGATAGCAGCTCTGTCATCTTACAACTTCAACATTGTATACAGACCAGGAAAGGCTAATGCAGATGCCGATGGATTATCTAGACTTCCAGGATTATCTAGATGTACTGAAACCATCCAACCAGAGTCAGTGAAGGCCATCTGTAACCTGCAACATGCTCAACCTCATCACCAGAGCTTGTCGATAATTTCAGATGCATCTCAGAAGTTAGTTGATGTTAAAGCCGAACAACGCAGAGACAGATTCATCAAAGACTGGATATATTGGATAAACGAACATCGCAAACCAGATAAACAACAGCTGAGCTATTCACCACTCAACAACTGGTTCCTTAACAACTATGAGAAGCTGAAGATTATAGACGGAGTGCTGTACAGAGAGATAGAATCTGATGGTGAAACTTCAAGACAACTAGTTCTCCCAGAAAAGTGCATATCCACAGTTCTCACGTCTTTACATGATGACATGGGCCACCAGGGAAGAGACAAGACCTTATCATTGGTACGTGACCGCTTCATCTGGTATGGTATGAATAGAGACATCGAGAACTGGATTACCAACTGCGAAAGATGTATTCGTCGAAAACAGCTTCCGAATGATAGAGCTCCACTTATCAGCATAGAAACAACACAACCTTTAGAACTGGTTTGCATGGATTACTTGAAACTTGAAAGATCAAAAGGAGGATATGAAAACATTTTGGTAATCACAGACCACTTCACGAGATATGCTTTAGCAGTTCCTACAAAGAACCAGACCGCACGAACCACAGCAGATGCGTTTTTCAACAACTTCATTGTACACTATGGATTGCCTAGTCGTATTCATTCTGATCAAGGAGCTAACTTTGAGAGCAAGATCATCAAAGAACTCTGCAACATTACAGGAATGGAAGAGTCCCGAACAACACCTTACCATCCTATGGGTAACGGACTTACAGAGAGATTCAACCGTACATTATTGAACATGCTTGGAACTCTACAGACTACGCAGAAGAAAGATTGGAAGTCCCACGTAGCTGGACTCGTACATGCGTACAACTGTACCAAACAGACAACCACTGGATTTTCTCCGTACTTCTTGATGTTTGGTAGACATCCACGTTTGCCTGTGGACATAGCATTTGGGATTGAGGATACTGGTACTAAGGAACCATCTACAAAGTATGCCGAAGCAATGAAGGAGCGTCTGAAGAAAGCATATGAACTTGCATCTCGTTCAGCAAAGACAGCACAAAGTCGACAGAAAGAAGGATATGATAAAAGAGCCCGTGGAGCCATTTTGCAACCTGGAGATCGTGTACTTGTTAAAGTAGTTGCCTTCGAAGGGAAGCATAAGATAGCGGATAAATGGGAAGAGGACACGTACAGAATTGTTAGACAGCCTAACATGGACATACCTGTTTACGTGGTCCAGAAAGAAAATGGAGAAGGACGAAAAAGAACACTGCATAGAAACCTCCTTTTACCAATTGGACATCTGCCCGGTTTGGAAAAGGCTACAGAGCCTAAGAGAAACCCTGCACCAAGGAAACCGCCTATAAAGACAGTCCTTGAGGAAAAGAAGACGAACTCCGACAATACCAAAGAGGAAACTGACACAGAATCGGACGAGGAGTCAGAGCAGGGCTATATTATTTATTTGCCAGAGGAAGACGCACAGAGCAACACTAACAGTGATGCTGTACCTATGGTAGATGGGCAACAAGGAACCGTCAACTTGGCTGGTGACGATCAGTTATTAGTTGATGGTAGTCAAGAGAATGGTTTTGGACAAGACGTTATCCCTCCAGTACAGATAAACACTGGTGAACCACCTCTTGAGGCTGATGTGACAACAGGTCAAGAAGCGACTGACCAGATTGACAGAGGTGATACTTCTGACAAACAGGATGAGCAGGATGGCAGTACGCTCCCAGACACATCAGGTGATACCGAGGCAGACACAGATAACACAACGGCTCAAGATAACACACAGCAACAACCAGCAAGGCTCAGACGACGTAGAATATTACCTACACCACCAAGAGAATTACCATCAAGAACAAGAATTAGAAAACCACCTGCATATCTGAAAGATTATATCACCAAACAAGCTATTGGACAAACATCTTGGTTACAGAAAGCAGAATGGTTAAAGTTACAACTGAAAGAAGGAATGTTTAGAGGAATGGAGAATGACATCACACGTACGATCATTGAGATTGTGAAAGAAACATCATAGAGAAATACCAGTTTAGAATGCCGAGAACGTCATTTCTTCGTCAGAGGGAGGAGGAGTCGTATGACGTGGAAGTCATTTTTCCAACACAGGGGAGAATGTGGTAGCCTCTTTATTTTGTATATATTTTAATTGTAAAATAAAGATGTATAATTATGTTAATATTAAATAAACTTCATAAGATATTGTATCATATAAACTTTTATTACACTGAAATGTTTCCATACAGTATTCATGATTACTTGGATTTGATTGATTAGTTTAAAGTTTTACCGCTCAGTTCTTAGTTTCTTTGTTTTGAGTTAGAAGGACTAATGGAGTCAAAATGGACAGACGTATATGTCCAGTAGCCATTGAGGTGTTTGAGAATGTATATTGAATAGTCAGCATTGTATTATATTGACAGACTTGACATTTTGACGTGAGTTTTCTTTATCTACTTCTTTATTAATATCTCTAATATATTTTCATAGATTGAATGATTTTTGGTATGAATGGTTATTTTTCTCTATGATTCCGAAAAGTATTATCGCTACATAAAATGCATATATTATACACTTATTTTATTATATAAAGTACTGGTAGTCATTCGTTAGAGCTATATGTAAATCACTTTAGAAAGTACACACATTCCGATCGATACTTTGAGGTGTATTCGATAAGACTTTGTTATGAGTAGATTTTAAATACCACCGTGTATTACTTGTGTGAATTAGTCCGTACACAATAACATTGTTGATTGATTATAAATGGAAAACATAAACAAAGTTGTATTAGATAGCGAACTACGTTTCTGCACATATTTAAAGTATTGTCCGAGTTATGTTTTATTTTATACACAAGGACATTATTTATATTGTATGTTTTATAATAAGGTCTATGTTTAAATACGGTTTCCTTAAATCCGTTATTTAACATTGTAATTTTGGTTTACAGAACTTGTAAGCTGTTATAAAGATATCACTGTGTGATAACCAGTATGTACATTTGAATTGGTTTGTGCCACAACAGTAACTACCTTGCTCCACAAGTTGGTAAGGATTAATAATATGTTATTAGAATTATAATGTATTTCGTTTAAAAGGTTGAATTTGAATTAACTATGGAGTATGTTAAGCACATAGTTTTGATAAAGAGTTATTTCCCTTGATTTTAGATGCTTTTAATATTTGTTTAATTTATCAATGTTGTTAATCTGAACAACTGGATATTATATGTAAAGACATTAATACTATGATTTGATGATTAAACATAATATTTGGTCTCATTATGTTCATAACTTAAATGTATTTTTAAAGTGTAATGTTTTGTATAATACCTATTTACAATTCTATCAATATGGAATAATAAATATAATCAGTTAAGGTGGTATGGGAGTCTAAAATAAAAATGATAGAATTTGTTCATACTTTGCCAAAACGTTGTATCTATTGATACATGTTGAAAAATATAATAAAAATGATAGGTCACCGCGCATTTTCTCAAGCTACAGGACGGGACAAAATGAAACATTTTGTATGGATTATACAGGAAAAAACACCATTTTGTGATTAGAAACTAAACAAAATGATAGAATTGTTAAATACTTCAGGAAAAGATAGCTTTCAGACACTGCTTTGAGAATATCAAAAGAAAAGACAGGGTCACCGTACGTTTTTTCCGGCTAAAATACAAAATAGGAAAATTCCATACAGAATCCTTCAGAAAATGCACCTTTTTAGAGTTACCTCCCCTTAAAATGCCAATTTAAAAAAATAAAATAAAAACAACTAAAAATAATTAACATTTGCAAAAATATCAATATTTAGAAGTTATATTCTTATAAATTAGTACTTTCAAATGAAAATGTACATTAAACATCTGCATTCCTGCATCAAATTTTGCTAACTTGATGGAAAATCTGGACCTTTGATTCTCTGTTTTTTACAATCCAAGATGGAGGAAGACACCCATACCACCTTAATTACGAGCAAACAGTAATAAAATATAAGGTATAATGTCATTGGGGGGCAAATAATGAAATTTAATAACGCTAAAATACAGAAAGACATGTACATCTAGAGACCATTTATGGGTTTTTACGATAGACCGATGTTTAAACCATATATATCAATCTGTAAATCCACCAGAAGAGTTATTGACATGGTCAGTCTTATAAGATTTCATACAGTTACTATCATCTTTTCAATATACATCACCGTCGGATGTACCTATTTTCGTTTGAGGTATATAAACCTTGTAAGACACTTAGGATTTTCAAAAACACTTAAACATTATCGGCTGTACTAGTACTAACTTAAAGTAGATGTGTAAGTATTATATACATGTTACATTTACTGGTACAAACTTGCACATAGGCAAGTGCATATCAGTGACAAATAACACAATGTCAATTTACCACAGAGGTCTGGAGACCAACATCGATAGCAACTCGTCAGACTATTACAGGAGATTTCAAAATACTGAAAATATGGACTTTAATGAGCAAATTATTCAGAGTCAACGTCAAACATTTTGGGACAAAAATAGAAATTTACTTTTTCTCGTAGCTGGATTGGTGGTTGGATGTTTTGTGACTGTGGTTATTAGTTATGCTTTCTTTTCACTTGGGCAGAATAAAGGACATGGAAATTGCAAGCCGTATGGTAAGAAATTTCATTAATATTTTCACTTGTTTTACTTTTTATTTATATGATTGTGACTATTAATATGATTATGATTATTATGATTATTGTTATTCCTGTTATTTGCTTCATAATTATTGTTATTCCTGTTATTTTCTTCATAATTACATGTATTGTTATTCCTGTTATTTTCTTCATAATTATTGTTATTCCTGTTGTTTTCTTCATAATTATCAAGTCCTGTTATCATATACATTTTAACAGCGTACATGAATTTGAACATTGTTTAAAATGACAAATGAAGTGTGTGGTCTGCTTAAAACAACATTCGTTGCCACTCGCTCTCACAGAAAGGTTGAACTCGTTTCAACTGTTTGTAATAAATATTGATTGAAAGGAGTTTTATAGAACACGTGAAAGCAACAAACTTTATTTATTAGTTGTAATTGACCTTGAACAAGCTTTAAGTAACTGCGAGAGCTTCTGGCATGGGTCGGTAATATTTGTCATCTGTCTCAAAAGTTATGTTTTCGTGCCATCCAATAAAAAAAGGAATTCCTAACTGATTTTTAGTTTGTTGTTATGCTTTCCTGTTACATCACTTTCCCAGATCAACAGGCATTCAAGTGATAAACTTTTAATGAAATTTATTAACACATATCAATCATTGCATTATGTTTCAGATGTGACATCTGGTGCCCAAACGGAAAACCAAACATCGGTGATAGCAGACAGTGGGACAAAGGATAACAGTGGTATGGGTATAGTTGTCTTATAAATGGATTCTTATACTAATCAAACTTTGTCTTATCGATGAGAAACTAAATCTATTTCAATTCCACTTACGCAAAATTATAACTTCAACACCTCAATGTTGATTCCTATTTCTGAGGGAATTAAAAAAGCAATTTGGTATTTTTTAAAAATATTTTGATAGAATCTAAATGTTACAGTTTTTTATTGGGTTCGTGTTGTTTAGTTTTTCTATGTAGGGTTTGATTTACTTATTTTTCTATTTGCCATCTCTCGTTATTTTGTTTTTTCATTTCCATTCAATATGTTTTAGTTTTGAATAAACCATTGCTACCTTTTTCCTCTTTTTTGTAGTTTTTTCTTCAAAGAACATAATACTTTGCAATGTCAAATTAAATCCCGTCGTAAGATGTTGGGTAGATAAATAATGGGTCGACCGATTCCACCGACTTTTTGCTATTAAAGAACACTTGGTATCTGTGATGAGTTCATTACCTTTATTTACAACCGCTGGGCCGATGCCACTGCTGGTGGAGTTTAAATTCCCAGAGGGTAGCCCAGTAGTCAGCATTACTGCACTGACATTAATTATCATTGATATGGTCATATTTATAAATTAACTGTGTACAAAACTTTTGAATTTTTTAAATACTAAGGCTTTTCTACCTCAGGCATAGATTACCTGAGCTGTATTTGAAAAACGTTTAGGGATTTTGGTCATCAATGCTCTAAAACTTAAGCTTCTTACTTTATTTGGCCTATTTAACTTTTTAGGATTCGAGCATCACTGATGAGTCTTTTGTGGACGACACGCGCGTTTAGCGTAAATACAAATTTAATCCTGGTATCTATGATGAATTTATTTAAACACCAACAAATAAAAGCTAGATATGATCAATAAAAATAATAAAAACAAAAATTGATACGTACATTGCACGGCTGAGGGCCCTCATGGGGTTTTTGATTATGTGATTACTTGGCCGTTTTTTTAATGATTATTTGATTATTAAGCCAAATATTTCATGATTATTTGATTACCTAGGACTGTATTTTTAGTTTATGATTATTTGATTACTAAAGATAAGCAAATATTTAATGATTATGTGATTATATTGGCAAAAAAATGGTGATTATGTGATTACTAGGACCCCCCCCCCCCCCATGAGGGGCCTCACTGCTAGACATTATCATTGGCGGTTGTTCCCTTACAAATCTTTTAACGGAAACAAAAGCGAAAAATAGATATCACATCACTCTATTAATCAAAATTATATATAAAACGACCAATCAATCAAGAATGGATAAAAAACAATAAAACAATCTGTACATTCTTTAGGTTTAAAAAAAATATTCGTGGCATGTACTGGAAATAGACAATCAGTATTGGACGCTTGGGGAAATTCATCCATGGGAGGGGACATCAGCAACATTAAAGACTCGTGTACCAATCGACACCTCAGGAGTACATTGATTGACAACTGGAATGGATCACTCATTGATGAGGTATGAATAAATTCATTTCATCTTTTAAGCGAACATGATATCTGGTACACAGAAAAAAAGCGTATGAAGTTAGAAAGTGACAGTCCAATCCAAGGGTTTCCGAACTGTCTCGTTGTAATAAAAAGACTAGACGTTAAGCAAGCAACACATGATCAATCATAATTATATATAGTATACGTTTTCTGTTCTAATTTAATTCAAGAAAAAATATTTAAATAAATATTCTCAGAAAACAAAAAAATAGAAACAAATCATAATTATAAAAAAAACCCAATAGAAATAATAACTAGTGTCTGTCAAAAGGCTAAATCGGCTGAATATTTCTTTATTTAATCAGTGGAGTGTAAAAGAGAACATCAAGAGAAGCTTGCATGGACACGTACCATATAAGATTAGATAAATGAATAATATATTTCACGATATATTGTTTGGTTGTTAAGGGATGGCATCAAAAAATCAATGAAGGATAACAAAAACTTAATTAAAATATTTTGGGAGCGGGGTAAAAATTGCTGCAAGTTTTGTTTTATTGAAATCGATTTTATATATATACTTTATTATTGGTCAATCATTTTTCCCCAAATTAAGTTAAGAGGGGATAGGGGGCGGGGTCAATGAAAAAACTATATGAATTAAGTTTTTTGGTATCCTACATTGAACTTTTGATGTCGTCCTTAAACTTTAGATAAACGTGAGAAATCAATTATAAAATTCATAAATAGGGATTTTTCTATCAAATTGGAGAGGTGGTGCACCCGAATACCTTTTGCAGGGTATCAATTTCATTTCAGGTGAAAGTTGAGCTATTCAGGAATGAACAACTAGCTGTAGAGATGTTTTTTGATGGTCGAGGTTCAACAAGTTCCAATTGGTTCACCAGGAAACGACTACGTTCTAATTCGTTTAACGATCTGACGCAAATGTCTACCTTCAACTTTTTCTCAATGAATGGGTAATTAATCTGAATATAATACTCGAAACTACATCTAACCATTGAATTTATATATTGCAAAATATGTCATGACAATATGAATTTCAAGGGACGTGGGTTATATTTGAACGAGACAGCAACCAGACTGAAAAAGTTTAAACAAAATAAGTTCACAAGCATCTCGAGGTCTACGACAGCAAACAGTTATTGGCTTATGGTTTTAGTTGTTTGATATATTGGTTACCATGTACTTAAGGTAGCGTCAAAGGCATAGCCATTTGTAAATGGAACGTGTATGACATAGAGATAATTATAAAACATAGCTGGTTATTTGCATATTTTCTCTTGAAAAACGTTATGAATAAAATGTCATGCCGTGATGCCATGCAAACAGAAATGTGTCCTCAACCTGGTATAAAATTACGAATGGAAATGGGGAATGTGTCAAAGAGACGACAACCCGACCATAGAACAGACAACAGCAGAAGGTTATCAATAGGTCTTCAATGCACCGAGAAATTTCCGTACCCGGAGTCGTCCTTCAGCTGGCCCATAAACAAATATGCCTGTAAAGGACTCGAGATCCTTTTTTTTTATTTTGAGAAAAAAAAAGCATTGTGAAATAAATACCATTGTCGACAATGGTGTCAACATTTAGTACTTTGCATTCTAGTGATCAAACAGTTGACCGCCATTTCTTCATTAATCGAAACTACGGAGGCTGTGCAAACGATAAAGGATGGATGGTAGTGATTGACACGGCTGATGCAAATTACCGACCCTGCAAGTTTGATAAGTTACCTGGAAAGGCCTACCCATATATACTGTATGGCCCTGATCAACAAATGTCTCATTATGACTATGGTAAGTCAGAAAAGGTATTAGTTTGCATACGGTTTAGTCAGAGTGCCTGGAGAGAACATCCGACCTGCGATTGACCGGAAAACTGACATTCCTAGTCAATTTAGATTGAAGTCAAACGAACCAGACACATGCAGGAACCAAACTCGCAACCTCAGTATTGACAGGCCTGTGATACAGTGATTGAAATATTTAAAGCACTCGGCCAACATGTTATGAATATAAACTTTCTTGTCAATGAGTTAGATGGACATTTGTCTCACAAGAACGAGACTGGAAATTGGCATTTCAAAACATGAATATACTATTTTGTCTTTGCTTTTATTTCATTTAGCAGATTTATGTCATTTAAGCTTTTAAAAAAAAATACCCCAATAAAATAGAATGTTTTACTCCTTATAATTTATTTTGATCAATGTGTTTCCTATTTAGGACTGTATGCAGTGGCTGACATGATGGTGATATCACTTTCGACATTAGGCTGAGCTGGAGCATCATGCTACAAGAAAAGTGAACATTTTTAATACTAAATAAAATAATATTGGACTTGTTAGTTTGTTCATTTTCCTTTCCAAATAGAAAGCATATAATGCTTAATATAATCCCAATACATGCGATGCTAGGTTAACTCAATTTGCGACAGTAAAACATACTTTCTTGTCAATGAGTTAGATGGACATTTGTCTCACAAGAACGAGACTGGAAATTGGCATTTCAAAACATGAATATACTATTTTGTCTTTGCTTTTATTTCATTTAGCAGATTTATGTCATTTAAGCTTTTAAAAAAAAATACCCCAATAAAATAGAATGTTTTACTCCTTATAATTTATTTTGATCAATGTGTTTCCTATTTAGGACTGTATGCAGTGGCTGACATGATGGTGATATCACTTTCGACATTAGGCTGAGCTGGAGCATCATGCTACAAGAAAAGTGAACATTTTTAATACTAAATAAAATAATATTGGACTTGTTAGTTTGTTCATTTTCCTTTCCAAATAGAAAGCATATAATGCTTAATATAATCCCAATACATGCGATGCTAGGTTAACTCAATTTGCGACAGTAAAACATACTTTTCACGAAGGTCAAACTTTAAATACAATAAAGTTATCTCCTAAATGTCAATTTTTGGTGATTTATTCTCGGTTATTTTAGTAAATTCTCGATGGTACACATGTTTTGTGAATTATGTTCAAAGAGAGATGTTCTTGGGCTTATTTTAGGTAGCACAATACAAAGATTTTATACCTCCAGTTCCCCAGTTTTAAAATGCTGTAACTGTCTTTACAATGCTTGAAAATTTATGAAAGTGGTATTTATGGATAGCTAACAGAATACTCTTTCAAAATAATGCAATGTTAGTATTATACAAGAATTATGTATTCAATTATAATGTTAACTGTGTCTACAAAATTTTACTAGAAATTACCACTTTTAATTGAAATTAGCTTCTTCATGGATATCTCGAGAGGGTTGATTTTATTATAGTTTGTTTCTAGAGCCATTATCTACAAAGGGGTGTCTCAGATTTTGGATAAAATGTATAGATAAAATTTTCCACCTAATCAAATATTATCTTCTTTTATGTGGTAAGGATGTTTACACTAATTAGAGATTCATGAGAGAATGGAATATGATAATTTGAGACACCCTTTTGTTGCTTCTGCTGTGTTGATTAAGATTTCGTGAAGATTTCCTGTATAGTTATAGAGATGAAAGAGCTAAATTCATTCAAGTGAACTGACCAAGATTTTTGCCATTAATTGCATGATAATTGATTACACAATGATTGCATAACAAAAATATTGCATTCATTTAAAAGATTAATCTGTTATCTATCTATATATACCTCTTTTATTAATTTATATGCAGTCTTAAGAAAGTAACAGCATTTAAAAGGTTGGAGATAGGAAGTAAAAAAATCTTGTTATTGTGTTACCTTAAACGACGGGTGCCACATGTGGAGCAGGATCTGCTTACCCTTCCGGGCACCTGAGATAACCCCCAGTTTTTGGTAGGGTTCGTGTTGCTTAGTCTTTAGTTTTCTATGTTGTGTCTTCTGTTGTTTTTCTGTTTGTCTTTTTATTTTTTGGCCGTGATGTTGTCAGTTTATTTTCAATCTGAGTTTGACTGTCCCTCTGGTATTTTTCGTCCCACTTTTAAAAATAAACACCATAGACCAAAACTTAAGATATGTTACTAGTTATGGAAAACTGAATTCTAGTTTTGAATCTCAGTCCCAAGTCATAACTCTGTGACGATTTAAAGATACAGAACTATAAATGAAAAACAAAAATGTATTCGCTTTAATTACTTTAATCCCCAAGATTATTCGGATATTGAAGATTGGAATATAAGAGAAAGAAAAATTCTAAAAGGATACTTAATCTAACACTATATATTGATGAAAAATTAAAGACATCCTCAATATATCTGATTTTTTTTTATTCATTATGTTTTTTTAAGGAATAAGACATATGCTTCGGAATCATATAATGAGTTAATTAAAAGGTAAAAGAATGATTTCAAATGGTTTTATATTCAGTTTAACTTTACACTATTTCTAAATTGAAATCTTTACACTCTGAAGTACATGTGCACTTAAAAATTATTATAAATGTCTAGCATTTGAAGTGTCAATTATGCATTGTATTTTGAGAAGTTGAATAATATATATCTGTTTGTCTAACTGACATCTATAATAATATACTCTTCATGCCACTCTTTGTATCTTCTATGTCTTATGTATATATAACATTAGTATAATATGTAAATTAAACTTTGAGTCTCAAATTTATCTAGTGACCGACGTAATCCGAAGAACTTAATTTTAATGACTTTTGTGTGCGTATTGTTATGCGTTATACTTTTCTACATTGGCTAGAGGTATAAAGGGGGGGGGGGGGGGGGGGGTTCTTGCGTACAATTTGGAGTTTAGTATTGCGTTCATTATCACTGAACTAGTATATATATTTGTTTATGGGCCAGCTGTAGGACGCCTCCGGGTGCGGGAATTTCTCGCTGCATTGAAGACTTGTTGGTGACCTTCTGCTGTTGTCTGTTCTATGGTTAGGTTGTTGTCTCTTTGACACATTCCCCATTTCCATTTTCAATTTTATTTGTGAGACAACCCCCAACCTTGAACCTTTAGCCAATGTCACAATGAAACGGTAATACGCGTACGCGCACAGTGAAAATTCAGTATAAAAGAAGTCCCAGTCAAGTATAAAATCATGAATATAGGTAACAGATGAAACCATGGCAAAATGACAATAATCAATATGAATTCACATAGTCGTCTGAATTACTAGCAGTTACTGACATTCCAGCTCAAGACCTCAATTAAACCGATTTAAAGATTTCACTGATGATGACTTTTTTTTAGTGTATATACTGATGTACAACTATTCATCATATTATTATGAGTCATAGATTTTCATGGCATGTTTGAAATAAATTATTCCCCAAATCTAGTAAACCGTTATCTTTTTGGACCCCCCCCCCCCCCCCCCACACACACAATCTTTAAGTGTTGAAAAGTCCTATCCATTACCAAAAAAGCCCCCCTTCGTGTTTTCAAGTGCACGATCTCTTTGTTGAAAGAGTTGATATTTACATTATTATTCGCCATGAAACCAGAATGATATTACAAAAGAATTATAATTTAGGAACAAATCGGGGCGAAATTAATGACTTTTCGGGGAGACTTTATACTAATACTTGTAAACATAAGGTTTTTATCTAATACATGTAAGATCATGTAATAGTTTAATGATCGTAGTTACTGAAAGATGAAACTAGTAAAAAATTACAATCTACCAGACTTAAGTATGAATAAGTAGACATGCATACAACAGATATAATGCAAAGACGTCATAGACAATAAGAGAATTTTGTATGCAGTAAGATCAGTAAAGACAGGTTGAAGGACCGGTACCATGTGCAGATCTCATTCAGACTAATAATTCATATCTTCTTTTTTTCTTTTTTTTTTTTATACTTTTCACAATTTGATATTCTACAAGATTAGTTAAGTAAATAGAAATCTGTTTATGTACACCATAAATCGAAAACGACGTTTACACAGATCTATACTACCACTACTGGAGGTGCTCCAAAGATTTACGGATGACTACAGAATATCACACGGGTTACACTAATGTCCTGACAATGTCCTGACAAAGTCCTGACAGAAATGTAAATGCCTAATACTTTTTTGTTATTGGAAGGATTTACTTGAAATTTGGAATCAAGCAAGATGAGAACTTATATTTAATAAATAAAATTAAAAAAATTAAAAAAAAAAAAATTTAAGACTTAGAAAACTTGACCTGACCAACTTGACATCGAAAATCTATTGTCCTGACAATGTCCTGACAGAAATGTAAATGCCTAATACTTTTTTGTTATTGGAAGGATTTACTTGAAATTTGGAATCAAGCAAGATGAGAACTTATATTTAATAAATAAAATTAAAAAAATTAAAAAAAAATAATTTAAGACTTAGACAACTTGACCTGACCAACTTGACCTCGAAAATACTATTGTCCTGACCGATATGAAACGGCTAAAAAATAATTTATTATTGACAGGATAGACTTCAAATTCGATACCAAGGAAGATTAAATCATTTATTACAAAAATATAAGGAAAAAAAAATAAAAAAAAAATTTAAGAGTTAGAAAACTTGACCTGACCAACCACGTTCAACCGTGACAAATGTCCTGACCGATATAAAACTGGTAATTTATTTCTCAAATTCGGTCGGATTGACTTCAAATTTGACACAAGACAAGAAAGTAACATTGAGTAAATACTCATTTGAAAAAAATAGCGGGGAAATACTTAAAGGGTAAAAAAAAATTACCTGACGAACATCGACTTTGTTGTGAGTAAATGACCGATATAAAAGTGCTAATACTTGCAACATTGTTGGTATGATTGAGTTCTTCATTGAAACCAAGTCAAATTGTAACGTTTTTATTTTTATACTTGCTGCAATAAATTAGAAACAAAATATTTCAAAGGAAATAAATACTTGACTTAGCCCCTTAAACTTAATACACAAACAACAACATTTTTAGTTCTTACCTTATATTGTAATTGAATTTATATATTTCCTATCCATAAAATACAACATCCAAAGCAAATAAATTTTGTTAAATGAAAAGATAGGGGAAATATTAGTTGCTGAGTGACTGTGAGTATTGTTTACCCCTTTGTAACACAAATCTACTTAATTTGATTAATAATTCAGATTGACTAATGAAACTAATTATTGAATTATTAACCTCAATTAAAAACTATAAAAATGTATAGTGATTAGCTAGCTACCTACTGATTTTAATAACTAAGTTAATAGAAAGTTTTCTTTTTCTTCTTGGTGCAATAACTAAGTTAAAAAAATGTATTAAAATAAAGGCAAAGGAAGAAGACAAGAATCAATAAAATTAAAACACACCTACATTAATTACTATAATCATAATTTGGAATGTTTTCTTTACAATCAATAAATTTTGTTTTATCTAGTTATTGAGTGATTATACATGTCATATAAAAGCAGAAAATGGGCTTCGTTTTGTTTGAAAAGGATGTGTATACAAGCATATACATTAATATTATATTGGAATCACAAAGAAATACAATAAATTAACACACAATTTTCTCTTACAGAAAAATGATTCAATCAAATTAAGTTCCAACAGAACAATTAAGTCACAAATACCTACCCATACAATAAAATAAACAATACACAATAATAATTTCAATAAAATACACAATACCGTTAACAAGTACAATACAAAGAATAATTATATTACAATACATAATACAACACAATATACAATACAACACAATACACTATACAACACAATACACTATACAACACAATACACTATACAACACAAATACACTATACAACACAATACACTATACAACACAATACACTATACAATACACGAAATGGCCCTTTTCGCTTTTTTATCGGAAGTCGGCAGGTACTCTTCGGTGACACAGACGGCGATATTAGCTGTATTTCATCCTCATCCTCTGAAAATCGCAATTTCTTTCCCTTTTTAGGTGTTTCACAAGTGTTCGTATCCTGTTCCTTAATTTTTTTCTTCGATTTAGGTGTTTCCGTTGTGGACGATTGTTTTCCTGGTGTTTCTGGCATATCTATATTTTCCGCTATTTCCGAATTTTGCGCTGGTATAACTTCGGTGTTATAATCAGTCTTAATGATAGCACAAGTTCAAGTTCATAATTCAATTAATTGGATTAACAAATAGGTGATTAATCTCATCATCACAAACCCCTAATCAGATTAACTAATAGAGCAATAAGAGAATGTTAACATGAATAAACAATATTCACATTCAGCAACTGGGACTGGGCCTAACACTTTTCTTTCCTTCATTTCAACTGTATCTCTCGTGTTCAATGTCGTTTTTAATATTATTGTGATCGGATATTTTAATTTCACTAATTTAAGGTAAGAGGTTAACAAGTTAGAAAATTTATCAAGTCCTACAGTGGTCCGGTCAATATTATTTACCCTTGCAATAATTGTTCACTTTTTTTCTTTCAGTCATTTAAAAATTTAATAATATAATGATAGTTTTCAAACTTAAAGACATTTATTTAAGTAATTAACATAGTCATTCTATTTTTTAAAGATACATGCCTTTTTTCGGTGAATAGCCTATGTTGGTCAGGTCAAGTTTTTTGGTCTTTTCAACATTTTTTTTCTTTTTATTTCTTTTAATTTCTTTGTTAAATGTTGCAAACTTCTTTACTACTCAATTTGAATTCATTCATTACAATAACAAAATAGATAGAATCATTTTTATATCGATCCGGACATGAGTCGCGGCAAATGTGTAGTTGGTCAGGTCAAGTTTTCTAACTCTTAAAATTATTTTTTTTAATTTTTTTTCTTATATTTTTGTAATAAATGTTTTAATCTTCCTTGGTATCGAATTTGAAGTCTATCCTGTCAATAATAAATTATTTTTTAGCCGTTTCATATCGGTCAGGACAATAGTATTTTCGAGGTCAAGTTGGTCAGGTCAAGTTTTCTAAGTCTTAAATTATTTTATTTAATTTTTTTTAATTTTATTTATTAAATATAAGTTCTCATCTTGCTTGATTCCAAATTTCAAGTAAATCCTTCCAATAACAAAAAAGTATTAGGCATTTACATTTCTGTCAGGACTTTGTCAGGACATTGTCAGGACATTAGTGTCGCTAAATAGTTTCTTGTCGCTTGTTGTCGCTAAAATAATTCTTGTTGTCGCTTCTTGTCGCTTGTTGACGCTTGTTGTCGCTAAAATTGTTGTTGTCGCTAATTAGTGAGACCGCACGAAATCAGATCATTACCGTCCCCTGTCTCTAATATCCCTGATGGCGGGAGTGTCTGATGATTTCCTCAAGAAGATTTTGAGGTTGTGCTTCAGTGTAAAAGAACCTGCAGAACCCAATTTGAAAGCACAAAAGACTCCTTGTTTCAATGTCACTGATAGATTATTTTCTAACGTAAAAATAGAAGCGAGTGATGCTGCTTACTCGACTGAATTTTCTGATGCCTTCGTCAAGTTCGACATTCGTTCTGACAACTCTGTTCCCCTGTCATGGTTTTGGACAGACTCTATTGTGGACATTGTCAAGTCTTGCTGTGAAGAAAACAAATGTGTTGATGATGTAACAGCCAGTTTGGAAAATTTCTTGAGAGATGGTAACTTTCCCAAATAATTTATAATTAGTAAATTACCTCTTGAATATCTATTTTTATATTAATAATTTTGCTTGGTTTCTGCCTTATTACAGAATATAAATCAATTTAAAGTTGGCACTGGCTACAGTTACATGGAAATGTAACAATTATAAAAAAGTATTATTGTCACATTGGAGACTAATTGCCCGAATACAGGGTTGGGTATGGATCTGATTAATTAAGAATAATTTAATTTTGGATGTAACACGTCTTCTGATTGGCTGACATCGTTTGTTTATCATATCATAGACACAATTTTGTCATGTGACCATGACGTCGGTCATCAATGTTTTTCCAAAATTTACGCTTAAGAAATAATTCATGGGGGCTTGAATATATCGTGATTTTACCACGGGTTGGCCCTTTATGACAAATATTTTACCCCTGAGCGATAACGAGGGGTAAAATATCGGCATAAAGGGACAACCCGTGGTAAAATCTAGATATATTCAAGCCCCCATGAATTATTTCGATTCTGATAGGACACATACGGCAATTCTTTTGGATCGAAGCGCTCTAGGTGTAGGCAAATATTTGCCGTTCCCATAAATAAACGCACTAATAAACTAGCGTAAAAGAACGGAGCAAACTGCATTAGTGACATGTTTAAACTATTTAAAATAATGTATTTAGACAGTTTTGGATGAATTTGAATGATAATTTTTTTATATGTCTTATATGATGTACAATAAAGGGCTTTTGCCACATTTTAGCATCATTTGTGTATGTTTCCTTGTGATGATTTTCGGATTCACAAGCGTGTATTTTCCCTTAAAATGCTTACATTCTAACGTGATTGTTCTATGACGTCGGGTATCTCATTCATAAAAAAGCATATGACGTGGGAGTACAATCGGAACAGCACTGGCAATATATTCATATTTTACCACGGGTGTGTACTCAAAGCGTTTGAAGGACGTCATGTTAGAATGTTAAATAACCCGCCACACGCGTTATTCAGTGTGCACCACATTTTTTATGTTATTTCTTCATAGAAAGAAAAAAAATATTACAGTCATTCCTTACCCAGTGTTAAATGTAATAATAATCATGATAATAATTGAGTCTACGATTACATTGTGTTATTGTTACTTAGTTAAAGTACTTCAATGTACACAGTATTAATTATACTTAAACCTTCTATAGTTGTGTTGCTTAATTTTTTTCATCAATCATGTCAATAAAAATGAAATTACTATCACAAAATATTTGGACTATAAAAATGAAAACACAGATTCCACCAGTTTCAACATGTCAGCAAATGTTAACATCAATTGCCTTCACAATTGACTTGTATTTTTATGTTTTATTGGGTTTCTAAGCTACATTACATGTATGCTTAAGTTGGATATAGAAATCAGAAAACAGGTGGACATAAACATGATAAACAGTTAGGGACAGTAATGAAATGATATTACAACCTCACATATGCTTCCAACGAAAAAATTGGAAGAAAATATAAACATCGCAAAACAGATTTTTATATACAAATTTAAATCCTTGATCACATTAAGCATGTTAAGAGTAAAAATATTTTTTTCAGCTAAAGCATGACAGACATTGAAAAGAAAAAAAGACGATGTGGAATGATTGCCAATAAGGATCAATAAGCATGATGAGACAACTCTCCACAAGAGACCAAATGACACAGAAATTAACAACTATAGGTATTGTACGGCCTTCAACAACGAGCAAAGCAAATACCAAATAGTTTGCTATAAAAGGCCCTGAAAGTCCACTTTCAAAATAATTTTTGCGTCCCTTTATAGCTTGCTGTTCGGTGTGAGCCAAGGCTCCATGTTGAAGGCTGTACCTTGACCTATGATGATTTACTTTTATAAATTGTGACTTGGATGGAGAGTTGTCTCATTGGCACTCATACCACATCTTTATTTAATTGAAGAAGTAAATATAATACACTTGAATAAGTTAATTATAACATGTATAATATTTGAATGATCTCCCCTTAATTTTCTCAAAAATTTACTTGTATTTTTATTACCACTGATAATGTAAACAATTAGCTGTTTGGTTATATTTTCTATTTATACTTTTTGGTCAGTCGAGGTGTAAGTCTGGGTGTAAATTTAACTATGGCTATTATCAGTCAGGGGTACTACACAAGTGATTTCAGAATCACTTCTTCAAGTGATTTTGACTGTGAAATATTAAAAAAAAATCTATAAATAGACACAGACTTTTTAAAATCACTGAAACAAGTAATTTGAGAAGATCACTTCAATAAGTCTTTATAACTTTTTCTTGATATTTTTCTCACAAGCTTGATTTTTTTATTGGTAAAAAGAAAAGAATTCCATTGCAAAAACAACTATGTACATCTAGAAATTGTCTTTTGCTTGATAAGCCTGTCAGTTTTTACAATTTATTTAAAATATGCATTTTCTGGAATAATTTGTAGATCAGGACATAACCTTGAAGTATATCATTCTAACTCTAAAGAAAACCAATCAGGTTACCTAATATTGTTGACCTTTGTCTGATAGTCAGAGTAGTTAATGAATATTTGATTACAGAACAATTCCCAAGGGTACTTTTAAATGCTTTAGTGCACTAACTTACTGCTCAAGCGCACTGGTGAAGTTAATATCCATAGATAAAGGGATAATTGATCTATGTAGGAAAATTATAGAAAAGTTTGTGAAAATATGGAAAATCAATGAAATTAGCATTTGAAGATCAAAGGAAACACCAAAATCTCTTAAATAGGTGATAACTGAATTTATCAAATCATTGAAATAGGTGATAATGAAATCACTTGTTTAAGTAGCACCCCTGACTGATTATATAGTAAAAAACAGGCTATGTTGTGATGTTATACTACTGTTTCAGAAAAGAGAGAAGGTTTGGTACCATTAAAATGTTTAATCCCACTGCAATTGTTTGCACCTGTCCTAAGTCAGGAATCTGATCTTCAGTGGTTGTTGTTTGTTTATGTGGTTCATAAATATTTCTTGTTTCTCATTTTTATGCCCCATTTATGGGCATTATGTTTTCTGGTCTGTGCATTCTTCTGTTAGTTCGTCCGTCTATTTGTCTGTCTGTCCTGCTTCATGTTAATTTTTTTGGTGTTTGATGAAGTTGAAGTCCAATCAACTTGAAACTTAGTCATGTTAGTACACATGTTCCCTATGATATAACCTGTCTAATTTTAATGCCAAATTAGAGTTTTTGCCCTATTTTTAAGGTCAACTGAATATAGAAAATGATAGTGTGGATGGGGCATCCATGTACTTGGGCATGTTGGGACACATTCTTGTTTATATACATGATATATAGATTAGACTGTTGGTTTTCCCGTTTGAATGGTTTTACACTAGTAATTTTTGGGGCCCTTTACTTAGCTTGCTGTGTTAGCCAAGGCTCTGTGTTGAAGACCGTATCTTAACCTATAATGGTTTACTTTTATAAAACTCAAGCTAAGAATAAAGAAGAATATTGCTGATAAATAGTTTTGATAAGTACAAAAATACCTATATCGTTTCAATAAAAAAATACAAATAAAACACAAAATTAGACATGTTAGACAAATGTAATTAGATGGAGAAAAAAAATAAATTGCACAAAATGTTTAAAGCAAGTCTTGATTGTGTTGATATACAAATCATTTAAAAGCCTTAATATTTTGAACAGTGAGTTATGAGCCAATGTAGCTTTGATACATCCAAAAGGTTATAAGGCATTGTCTACTTCTTTTGTGGAGATGAAACACAATCCAATGCATATGCTCTCAGAGTTCTCGAAAAGTGATGGTTCAAAGGATTTAACCACCAAAATTTGTCACACAATTTTGGTAGTAGTAAGGGCCAGCAGTTTTTCTAAGAAATTCTTTATGGACAACCAGATATAAAAAGATTTCAAGAACTCTGTGCTCTTGGTCATGCAACAATGAGCAAAGGCAATACTGCATAGTCAGCTATAAAAGACCCCTGTAAGTGATCCACAATTAAGGTTTATTTAATTAAGTGGAGTTGATTTGAATGAGGCAGTTGCACTATAAAGATTCTATTAGCAAGTCTAGAAGTGATATTTTTGTTTATTACAAACACTGCAGAATAATATTAATTCAATAATAAGCATATGTATACAATGAATGTCATGAATGTAATTGTATTTATTACCAATAAGTATGAAACAATGGTACATTTCGATTAAATTCCTATCCATAACAATACCTTTATATCTATGTAAAGGGTTCTCTAAAAGTGTAGCCAATTGCACTAAGAGTGCCCTCAACTTCAAGAAACACTAGATGATGTATATTATCATCTCATAACTTCGTTTGTGTACATGATTTAACAAGACATCAAATTAAGATTTGACATACATGACATTCATAGCTGGGTTTAATTTTATTTGATTTTTAAGAGCCATGTGAACCCCAAGCAAAATGGTTAAACTGTATGCCCAAGTTCATTTCTCAATTACTATGCATTCATATGATTTTCTCTTTTTTTTGTACAGATGATAATACCAGATATTTACTGAAAGTTCAGGAGGCAAAAACTGAAGCAGAAATACAAGCAATCCTTTCTCATCATTTGTTCTCAAAGCTTGCATCATCAGGATCATATATTTTGAATGCAGACTGTAATCCTTTGGGAGTCAACAAATGTCCAGTGTGTGGTGTAGAACTTGTCCTTGGGAACACATCTTTAGGTATATACATATGTAAAAAATATGGTGAAAACATTACCAAATGCTTAATACATTGTACATGTATATACCATATAACGGATTATTTTCATGGATTTAAAATTTCGCGATTTTCATCAAATAAGGTATACAAATATTTTGGCGGTTATTATTCGGCAGTGAATTTTTTTAGTGGATTCAAAACTTTATCAATACCTTTGCATGTAAACTTTTAAATTGGCGGAATTTAATTTAGGGATTTTGTTCCATCTTTGAAAAATAAGCGAAAATTTACACCCCGAGAAATAACCCACTTTATCGCTATTTAGTGCATTTATCCTAAGACCTTTTTTTGTGATAATTTTTCATATAGTGCTCCTCGCTGGAAATGGAAAATTATCGCTAGAAACTAAGGAGCTGGTACCGGCTCAAGCAAGAAAATCAATCTCGTTCAGAAGATCAATGATAATGTATGAAATTTATACGGTATGACTCTTGAATAGGTATTGCAGGAATCAGATAGTATTTATATATTTTGATTGATTGCTTGTTTGATTTATGTGGGTCTCATTGGGGTCTAAGCGTGAAGCGGGATTGCCGATTATTTGTAAGCGTGACACGTGAAAGTCAAATAATTGTGTCTTGAAAACGGGAAATGAGGTCTAGCGGGACCCGGGAAATGACAAAAAAATGAGAATTCCTTACGTACATAGTGTAAGCGGGATACAGGAATCTGACAAAACAGTAAACAGGGTCCGGGATCGGAACCCCCCAATGAGACCCCCATTTATGTTCAATGCCACTTTCAGGACTTCTGGTTATTTCATTGACATTGAAGTGAAAAAACTCAAGGTCATAGTACAGCCTTCAACAATGAGTAAAACCAATACCTCATGATAAAAGGCCTTAAAATTACAAATTCAAAACAATTCAAATGTGAAAACTAACATCCTGATTTATGTACAAAACAATAACCCAAAAATAAATATGATATACAGCAACAAACAACAACCACTCAATAACAAGCTCCTGACTGGCATGACTGGGGTCAGACACGTAATTCTTTCCCTATTTGACAATGGTGTAACAGTACAACACAAGAGCAAAATATATAAATCAGTTGACAAGGGCTTAAGTCATCAGATCGATACAATGCACATAAAAACACTAATAAAAACATAAAGAAGGAAACAAATGTATTGATCTGAGAGAACATTTTTGTACTTTCAGTCACTTTCAGTCACTAAATTAAAAGATTGTTTGAAGCTAATGACAATTATTATTTAACACATGTGTCTAAAACTTAAATATACCAATCATTACAAACTTCTAACCACTTTAGTGTAAATACATCTTTGACAGTCAGGAAAAACATGACCTTAAGCAATGTCTGAAACAAATTATTGAAGGCTGTATGGTGACCTATAGTTGTTAATTTCTGTGTCATTTTGGTCTCTTGTGGAGAGGTGTCTCATTGGCAATCATGCCACATCTTCTTTTTTATACTGACAAAATATATGTATTGTGCATATGATTACATTAATATACTTATTTTCATTGATAAATAATTTTTACTTTTAAAGGAAACTATTTAGTTTGGTATGGAAATCCTCATATTATGGTTGACAGATCTACAGTTAATGTTCAAATTGAAGAAAGTGAAAGTGATGATGAGAACAAAGATAATGAGCAACGAGAACCTCGAACAAAAAGATTAAAAATGGTGGTCGATGCAAATCAACAGAGTAAAATCAATTCTGGTGCAGATTGTGAAGACTCATATAGACATAGAGTCTTGCTTGAAGATCATACTTTTAGAAATGAAAAATCTCTGAGGCATGCTTTTGCTCAAACTATTACAAATGCTTTTTACCAAGCCAAACAGAAACCAGAGCTGGAAGATACCTTTATTCCATCATTTTTAGTCTCTGATGTTAAATTAAAAATTCTTATGTATAATTGTAAAAGAGACAGACTTTATATATCAGAGGATATGTTACTGTTTGAAGCTTGGAGTGAAAACGGTATGAATGTTGGTACAATGGTTTCAATATGGTTGGCATTGAATATAGAAAATTTTAAACAAGATATAATTGATGAAGAAGTATATGAAACAATAGGACATGGAAAGTCTACCTTTCAGAAAAATTTGCATGATGAAATTTTGTTGGTATACAAACATCAATTGCAAAAACTGTTGCCATGGAAAAAATGTCCGTCTGATTCTACTTCATCAACAACATTAGGAAGAAGGGTCGTACGAACTCAAAAGTGGATTGAAACTTATGATAAGCTTGAAAGTTTAGCTACAAACTATTTCACAGATAGTACTAACGAATAACCCTACATAATAAAATATAAATGTACAAGAATCAAATCAACTGATTGATTTTTCTTTTTTATGCCCTATCTACGATTGTAGAGACGCATAATTACATCTGGTCTGTGTGTATGTTCATCCGTCCATTTGTTTGTTTGTCAGTCTGTCCCACTTCAGGTTAAAGTTTTGGTCAAGGTAGTTTTTGATGTAGTTAAAGTCCAGTCAACTTAAAAACTTAGTATACATGTTGCCTGTGATATGATCTTTCTAATGTAAATGCCAAATAAGATTTTTGACCCCAATTTTTATGGTCCATTGAACATAACAAATGATAGTGCAAGTTTCAGGTGAAAGTTTTTGGTCAAGGTAGTTTTTGATGAAGTTGAAGTCCAATCAAGTTGAAACTTAGTACACATGTCCCCCGTGATATTGTCTTTCTAATTTTAATGACAAACTAGATTTTTAACCCCAACTCACAGTCCACTGAACATAGAAAATGATAGTGCAAGTGGAGCATCCATGTACGATGGACACATTCTTGTTCTCAAATTTTCCATTCCTATATTGCTGTTTAATATCAGCCTCTAATATTATCTGTGGGTCGATGCACTGAGCATTCAAAGGTTACCACTGCTAGGTGTAATACCACCAAATTATAGTACGTCACATTCAGTTTAGTATGAAAAAAGGTCGAACAAAAAAAAATCCCGTTGAATTTGAAAGCTTTAAGACATTAATCCTACATTTCATTGCAGTAAAACGTTTCTGAGTCACAACCATATAACTTGATTTTTTTGGTGTGCCTGTGACTTTTGTTGCAGAAAGCTCTACATAGGGATACTGATCCGGTGGCGACGGCGGCAGCGTTAGCTAACTTCTTTATAAAAGCTTTATATTTTAGAAGGTAGAAGACCTGGATGCTTCATGCTCTGTATATGGATGCCTCATGTTACGAAGTTTCCGTCAGTCACATGTCCAATGACCTTAACCTCATGTTTATGGTTTAGTGACTACTTTAAAAAAAAAATTTAAGATTTTTTGTAATGTTAAATTCTCTCTTATCATAAGTAATAGGATCACTATATTTGGTATGTGGGTTCCTAGCAAGGTCCTCATGCCCGTCAGATAGTTTTTACTTGATCATGTTGATCTCGACCTCATTTCATGGATCAATGAAGAAGATTAAGTTTTGGTGGTTGTCCATATCTAAGATACTATAAGCAATTGGTCTAGTGTATTCGGTGTATGGATCTAGCTGGCAGGTGTCATCTGACCTTGACCTCATTTTCATGGTTTAGTGGTCAAAGTTAAGTTTTTGAGTTTTGGTCTTTTTTTCGAATACTATAATCAATAGGTCAACTATATTTGGTGTATGGAAATATTTTATGATCTATATGTCAGTCCCGCAGGTTTTATTTGACCTTGACATCATTTTCACGGTGCATTGCTCAGTGTTGATTTTTTGTGTGTTTTGGTTTGTTTTTCTTAAACTATAGGCAATAGATCAACTATATTTGTTGTAAAGAAGAATTGTGTGCTGTACATGCCTGTCTGGCATGGATCATCTGACCGTAACCTCATTTTCATGGTTCATTGGTCAATGTTTAGTTTTCTTGGTTAATGCTAAGTTTATGTGACAGTTGTAATAAAGCTTTATATTTAGGAGTATCAACATAATATCAATGATTAGTAAAGAAGGCGAGACATTTCAGCGTGTGCACTCTTCTTTTCAAAGCACCATTATAATTTTATTATTGTTTTTAAAGAATATTTATAGTAAAAAAGGAAGGTTGGATCTAGTTTGGGGGTTATGGTGCCATAATTTTAGGAATTAAGGGCTTGTATAATTAGAAGAAGCATGTTTGTAGTTTCTGCCAATAATTGTGTGTACGTGTATGGATCTCTTTGACATTATACCACAAGGTTCCATGTCACAAAGGGAAGGCTGGTGTTAATTAGCCCCAAACATGCAGGAATTACGGGCCAAAAATCAAGTGTTTAAGTGTATGGATCTTTCTGATATTGTTCTACAATGTTCCATACTACAAATGAAAGGCTGGGACTCAGTTTAGGGTAATTAGTTCAAGGGGGATTCAAAAAGTTGGGGGAGGGGGGATTTTTTTCCCAATGGTTTTAAGGAGTTCATATTTTTTTCAAAATTTCAAAATTTAAAATTTTAAAATGTTTCAAGAAGAAATCTTCAATTGCACAGTATTGTGCAACAGATCTGTAAGACATTTGACCACATTTATATTTGTCAGAAACCTATATTATGTCAAAACGTTGATCACAATCCAAATGCAGACAGCATTAAGCTTGAAAATTGTGTCAAAACCTGTCCCAACTGTTCAGGGTTCGGCCTCTGTGGTCGTACCAGGCTGCGCTCAGCGAAGCATTTTATTTTTGTTGCACTTCAATGTTTCTGTTGTTTCGTTGTTTTCCTCTTATAGTGGATGTGTTTCTCTCGGTTTTAGTTTGTAACTTGGATTTGTTTTCCATGTTTTTTCTCTCAATCGATTTATGACTTTAGAACAGCGGTTTACTACTGTTGTCTTTATTTATGTTATTAATATTCTCTAGAGACATCTGCTCTTTGTAGAACAGTAAAAGTAGAAACTTTTTATTAAAATCGTTATAATTGATTATTATCATTCCCATTAAAACTTTTTTTTTAATTATATCATCTTTAATAATACATGTGTATGTAATTATAGTAATGGCTCTGCAAAGGAATGTTAAAATACAAAGTTTTGTTTTCAAAATTTTTCATCCATTTTATAGTAGTTTGGTCGTTGCGTAGGTCTTTGTCATGTTGCTGAAACTGAAATTACATCTTTTTCAAAGGCAACTGAAAACATTATTGTAATCCTGGTATATATCATTAATGAGGTTCTTTGTTGGGGATTTGTAACGAACACAGAAAAGCATATCGATAATTACTTGATCAAAATGAAGATAAACATGAATAACTACATATCAATGATCTCATTGAAAACATTTATCGGCGCAAATACGCATGTCTGGTGAACAAACGTGTAATCCCGGTATCTATATTGAGTGTATCTGTTGTTAAAAACACAGCCTGCGCGGTTACAAGAATAAGCAAGAATCAAATCTATATTTCAATATAGTTCATTTGCAACAAAATGTATCTTCTAACCTTCTCATTTATTGTCCTTTTTGCATGGATTTTATGTGAAATAGTTGTTATAAAAAAACAAACGGACAAAATATATCAAAATCATGTACTGTTTGAGATATCAATGCCGATGTGGTCAATATGCGCCCAGTATTGTTCTAGAGTACAAGCGTGCAAATCTATTAATTTTATTGCATTGAACAAAACTTGCCAGATAAACTATGGTGAACCAGGGGAATGTAATGATGAACTTATTGAGAGTGTTGGAAATAGCTTTGCCGCTGCCTCAACGTTTCCAAAGGTGAATACAATATTTTTTTTTTATTAAATCTATGTAAAATTATTCTCTCATATATATCAATAACAAGAACAATTTTAAACGTTATAAAAACATTAACTTGTTGTTTTGGCAGTGATACACAGTACTATAGATATATATATATATTCCAGACCATATGAGTATTTGGACCGTACGCGTACGGTCCGGATCGTATACGTATACTCGCGTACGGTCCGACCATACGCGTACGTTCGGACTGTATGAGTATACATTTTTTGTACGCGTACGGTCCAATACGAGCTGACCATACATGCTTTGGATCATTTGGATTAAATTTAAACAAATATTTATCACAATCTTAATTTTTAGTTTTAAAAATTGTTATTATTACAATTAGATAGATAAAATGAACAAACGAACAATTGAAATTAAATAGTTTTTTAATTGTATATCTGAATCCTATTTTTGGTACTCCCGCCCAAGGTGACACTTGCTACCACGAATAACGTAACATTTTTTACATTTACATGTTTGCAGTTCATTCATGTTCCTTTGCATTTGCATTTTTATGCAGTTAAGCTGCATTATGCGAGCACCATATATTTGTGTTCCATCCAATAAATGCTTAAATACTTGCCATTAGTATTATCTAGCTGACTTCTATGTTATATATAACTAAATTGAACACTTTTTAAATACTTTTTATTCTGGATTACAAAAAATATGACCAGAAAAACTTAAATGATCGTCGAATCATCCAAAAGTTTTGAAGTTACACATAGGAAGTATGTAGAGCTCATTAGGAATACTTGTGTAGTTTATTATGAAATGTGCTTTTGGATAAGATGTCAAAGAACAATTGCATGAAATATTTAACCGCCGAAAATCTCTTAAGACAAATAGTTTAGATTTCCCAAATGGCAAAAGTCGTAGGGATATTGTTTGTTATCAAAACGTAGTACTACGTCAGTACTCTTATAATTTAACAAATTCAACTGTTCATGCTGTAAATTGGCGGCAATTTCAAATTAGTAGACGAAATTTTCGTATCTTTTCAATTTGGAGGCAGGGGTGCAAATTAGCGGTGGTCCAAGGTCTGCGACCTTCCACTTTTGCAAGCGGAATTTCGACTTGATACTAAAGCTAGCTACGCCCGACGTAGTCACCTTTCAACTTGAAAGAAAATAAGAACTTTGCAAACCTTTTCACCAAAGTCTCCAAATAAACGATCTATAAAATACTAATTTTCATCAATATTATTCGTGACAGCGATGTTTTTTTTTGTTCAACCGCTAGCTTTATACAGAAAATCGCTGACAAATAATGTGTGAATTCGAGTAAAATCGTATCTGATTGACAAAATCAACATTGTAAACACAATAACTATGGCTGCCGTGAAGCGGATAAGAGTAATTCCGGAAGCGGATAAGTGTAATTCCGGAAGCGGATAAGTGTAATTCCGGGTTTTGGCGATCAACTACAAAAATACAGACAGGTGACAAAATACATCTATCAGAGACGGGGGGTGGGGGGGGGGGCAGTTGCCCGGGTCCACCCTTTTTGGGAAAACATTTGGTTTCTTATATAGCTAATCATTGAAGCGTGACTGGAGCGGGCCCCTCTTAGGCAGTCAGTGGGCCCCCACTTATGAAAAATTCTAGATCCGCCAGTGTGTATGCATGGTAAATGAATTTAAACACTAGAATTGAAAACCAAAAGATATATATGTAAAAGAAAGAAATAGCAGAATCAGAAAATAGTTTATACAGAAACTCAAAATTACTTTTTGACAAATTTTAATGTCAAAATCCAATAGAATATGTGACAACTGGGAACAGTATATCTAACAATATATATGTCCATGGTCACAGTATAAATTTTCTTTATCAGTGATACATGATGATAATGCATGTGGGATGCTTTTAAAGTGTAAACATATTACTGCAATTTTGAAGGGGTTTTTTTTTCTCAATTATACGCGTACGGTCCAAATACTCATATGGTCTAGAACATATATTTATATATTTAAGTTCAGTCTAAGTCACTGAGTGGTCGAATGCGATAGACACGGTGCAGGGTGTGAAATCTCGATATCCCAATGGCATGAGTTAGGATTCTGACGAGGGAAGAACTAAAAGTTGCTGTCGCAAATTTGCAGATTTAACATTGTTGTACTGATATTTAGAGGAGCAATGAAATTAATGTGTTTTCAGCAGTGTTTCACCTTCAGCGGTGATCCAATGGATGAATTTAGAGTTGTCACTTGTTTAGCAGTACTTAATGGCATTTTAACTCATGCTATTGTGATATCGTAACAACACCGCCTGCACTGTGTTGAGCGCTATAGACCACTTGTCAACCTAGACTGAAAACAATCTGCTTTCTGTGGCCTAGTGTTACCTTTCCTCGTCAGTCGAATCTAGAGTAGTACACAGTACATGATATATTAGGAATGAAGATGCAAATGAATGCAGATTAGCTAAATTATCTGTTGTAAAGGAACGTATAAAATGAATATACATATTGTGTTATTACACTACCTGATCCTGCAGGACATGGAAGCTATTGCGATCAATAAGTATCCTACTCTGAAAATACCGGACCTATTCTAACTGAAATGTAAGGTTTACTTGTAGTATTTTTGAGTTTTTGTTCCTGCTTTTACCTTTGGTAAAACACAAATTAAGATAAGCAGATTATTAAATATAAATAATTTTTAACCTATAATTAAAAAAAAATACCTGACTGCATAAATAGTTACTTCAAAATACACGTAACCTTTTATGAATGGAACTCATTCTACTAAATTACAGATGGTAAATCTGTAATTATGACCTACATGTCAGGAAAAACAACATATCTGAAAACATAAACTACATGTCAAGGACAAAACGAAATATCTGAAAACATGACCTATATGTCAAGGACAAAACAAAATATCTGAAAACATGACCTACATGTCATGGACAAAACGAAGTATCTGAAAACACGAACTACATGTCAAGGACAACACGAAATATCTGAAAACATGAACTAAATAAAATATCAAGGACAAAAATATATATCTGAAAACATGACCTAAAAATGTACATGTAAAGGACAAAACTAAATTTCTGAAAACATGACTTACATGCCAAGGAGCAAACGAAATATCTGAAAACATGAACTACATGTCATGGACAAAACGAAGTATCTGAAAACATGAACTTCATGCCAAGGACAACACGAAATATAGGAAAACATGATCTACATGGCAAGGACAAAACGAAGTATCTGAAAACATGAACTACATGTCAAGGACAAAACGTAATATGTGAAAACATGACCTATATGTTTTGGACATAACGAAATATCTGAAATCTTGACCTACAAATGACCATGGCAAGGACAAAACGAAAATTCTGAAAACATGACCTACATGTCAATGACAAAACGAAATATCTGTAAACATGAACTATATTTCAAGGACAAAACAAAATATCTGAAAAAAGAACTACATTTTAAGGACATAGGAAATATATGAAAACATGATCTAAATGGCAAGGACAAAATGAAATATCTGAAAAGATTAACTACATGTTAGCGGGAGGGTTGGAATTTCTGTAACATGTTTAACCCTGCCACATTATGTTTGTATGTGCCTGTCCCAAGTCAGGAGCCTGTAATTCAGTGGTTGTGGTTTGTTTATGTGTTACATATTTGTTTTTCGTTCATCTTTTGTACATAAATAAGGCCGTTAGTTTTCTTGTTTGAATTGTTTTACATTGTCATTTCGGGACCTTTTATAGCTGACTATGCGGTTTGGGTTTTGCTTATTGTTGAAGGCCGTACGTTGACCTATAGTTGTTAATTTCTGTGTCATTTTGGTCTCCTCTGGAGAGTTGTCTCATTGACAATCATATCACATCTTTTTTATATATACATGTTAAGGACAACACGAAATATTTGACAAAATGAACTGCATGTCAAGGACAAAACGAAATATATATAAACATGACCACCGAAATGTCTTGGACAAAACAAAATATCTGAAAACATTACCTGCAAATGTACATGCCAAGGAAAATAACGATTTTTTTTAAAACATGACCTGTCATGTCATGACAAAACGAAAAATCTTAAAACATGAACTACATTTCAAGTACAAAACGAAATTTCTGAAAACATAAACTACATGTCGAGACCTAAAAGACATTAACTGTAGAAACGAATAACAAGGTCTATAATGATGTAATCTGTAAACATGAACAACATGTCAAGGTCTATAACGATGTAATCTGTAAACATGAACAACATGTCAAGGTCTATAACGATGTAATCTGAAAACATGAACAACATGTCAAGGTCTATAACGATGTAATCTGTAAACATGAACAACATGTCAAGGTCTATAATGATGTAATCTGTAAACATGAACAACATGTCAAGGTCTATAACGATATAATCTGTAAACATGAACAACATGTCAAGGTCTATAACGATATAATCTGTAAACATGAACAACATGTCAAGGCATAAACGATATTATCTTTTAATAGACAATAATAGTGTTTTGACATATCAACGATATATATATATATATAAGGACGAGGTTAGAAACGGGTAAATGCCTGGCTCTGCCGAGCTTTTCCCCCCGTTTCGGGACGAATCCTTATATCGTTGATATGTCAAGTCAATACACTATTATTGTCTGTATACTGCATTTTAAAAAACATTTTAATTGTTGATTGTGTTATTGTTATTTATTCGATTTAGACATTGGGTGAAATCCCCCTTGAAAAAGGCCTCATATCTTGCGGAAAAATATACAACACAATGACATGTACATTACCAGTTGAAACCAATCGATAGTGAACGGATTCCTTTGAGTATGGACTAAAATATATACAATAAGCATAACACATAATGATTTATAGGTTTTAAACAAAAAAAATGAACAAGGATTATGTTTTTCTTACAATTGTACATGTAAAAGAAATAAGTTTGAGTCGTTCCACGCTTCTTTGTATACTTTAAAACCAAGGACAAGTTGAAGAGGTCATCATGAATAATCAGATATAGTGTCGGCTCTACTATTTGAATATTCATGAAGAAAAATGATATCGGGCCAGTGGCTGTATATGACATAAAATATATACAGTCAACGCATTTTGACTGCTCAAATAGTACTAGTGCAGTATAAAAATGAATTACATGCCATGGCTTACACGATATTATCTTTTAACTTGATTTACATGCCAAGGCCTAAAAGATAAAATATCTGAAAACATGAACTTCATGTCAAGGCTTAAACGATATTATTTGTAAACAAGAACTTCATCTCAATGCGTAAATGATGTTATCTGTAAACAAGAACTTAATCATAATGCCTAAATGATGTTATCTGTAAACATACACTTCATCTCAAGGCCTAAATGATGTTATCTGTCAACATACACTTCATCTCAATGCCTAAATGATGTTATCTGTAAACAAAAACTTCATCTCAAGGCCTAAATGATGTTATCTGTAAACATACACTTCATCTCAATGCCTAAATGATGTTATCTGTAAACAAGAACTTCATCTCAAGGCCTAAATGATGTTATCTGTAAACAAGAACTTCATCTCAATGCCTAAATGATGTTATCTGTAAACATACACTTCATCTCAATGCCTAAATGATGTTATCTGTAAACATACACTTCATCTCAATGCCTAAATGATGTTATCTGTAAACAAGAACTTCATCTCAAGGCCTAAATGATGTTATCTGTCAACATACACTTCATCTCAATGCCTAAATGATGTTATCTGTAAACATACACTTCATCTCAATGCCTAAATGATGTTATCTGTAAACATACACTTCATCTCAATGCCTAAATGATGTTATCTGTAAACAAGAACTTCATCTCAATGCGTAAATGATGTTATCTGTCAACAAGAACTTCATCTCAATGCCTAAATGATGTTATCTGTGAACAAGAATTTCATCTCAATGCCTAAATGATGTTAACTGTAAACATACACTTCATCTCAAGATCTAAATGATGTTATTTGTAAACATACACTTCATCTCAATGCCTAAATGATGTTATCTGTAAACATACACTTCATCCCAATGCCTAAATGATGTTATCTGTAAACAAGAACTTCACCTCAATGCCTAAATGATGTTATCTGTAAACATACACTTCATCTCAATGCCTAAATGATGTTATCTGTAAACAAGAACTTCATCCCAATGCCTAAATGATGTTATCTGTAAACATACACTTCATCTCAAGGCCTAAATGATGTTATTTGTAAACATACACTTCATCTCAAGGCCTAAATGATGTTATCTGTAAACATACACTTCATCTCAATGCCTAAATGATGTTATCTGTAAACATACACTTCATCTCAATGCCTAAATGATGTTATCTGTAAACAAGAACTTCATCTCAATGCGTAAATGATGTTATCTGTAAACAAGAACTTAATCATAATGCCTAAATGATGTTATCTGTAAACATACACTTCATCTCAAGGCCTAAATGATGTTATCTGTAAACATGAACTTCATCTCAAGGCCTAAATGGTGTTATCTGTCAACATACACTTCATCTCAATGCCTAAATGATGTTATCTGTAAACATACACTTCATCTCAATGCCTAAATGATGTTATCTGTAAAGATACACTTCATCTCAAGGCCTAAATGATGTTATCTGTAAACATACACTTCATCTCAATGCCTAAATGATGTTATCTGTAAACAAGAACTTCATCTCAATGCCTAAATGATGTTATCTGTCAACAATAACTTCATCTCAATGCCTAAATGATGTTATCTGTCAACAAGAACTTCATCTCAATGCCTAAATGATGTTATCTGTAAATGAGGTCCAATTGCATTCATTTGTAATTTATTTTCGAATCAACTTTCAGAATCTAGCTGGTCCATGTAAAGGTCATGACTGTAAACCTAATGAAGTATGCATGCCAAAGGGGACGGCTTACAACTGCTTCCCCTGGTTTACACCACAGTTTCATGAAAATAGTAAGTTAATCTTTTGTAGACGAAACGCGCGTCTGGCGTATATAACAAATGTAGTCCTGGTATCTATGATGAGTTTATTTACATTGAGACCATCTGTTCGGGCTTTTTTCACAACTTGGTCAGCAATATAGCTTTGTTAAAAATAAAACAATAGAAATAATGAACTCCAAGGAAAATTGATAACGTTTTATAGCTAGCCAAATCACTAAATTATCTTACCTCAATGCTATGCGTTGTAATTTTATAATATTCAGTGAAATTATATTAATAGATTATATGATATAGAATGTATTGATTTTGTAAATTTATAAAAACAAATACCGAACACTACTATTTTGTTGCAATATAGTCATACTGGTTGCACGTTTAAGAAGCGTCGGATGCGATGACGGCGTCAACAGTTGTTAAGTTTTCTGGTTGAGTTATTTTGATAGGAACAATTTGTGATTGATCATTGATATTCTGTATAAAAAAGCATTACTATTCGTGCTTATCGGTTTGACCATTATTTTGCGACCGTGCCTCCTAGCCACGGTCTAGTGACTTTGAATTAATTAGCCATTATAAAAGTTTGGTTCATGCATCAGTACTTTATTTTTGAACAAGATTCGTTAAAATAGAATTACCTAATATTTCTGTCAAAGGACAATTATTTCAAAGATATTCTTTATAAATGTATCAATAATAATAAAACAACAAATTAAAAAATAACCTTTTCTCTCCCTTTCTACAGATTTCCAAAGGATATTTGTTGCATGCTCTGGAAATCACCAGTCAATACTGGACACATGGAAATATGCATGTTTGGGATTGAACATAGACTTTGGAAAGTCGTGTTCCAATCGACACCTTAGAAGTACTATGATTGACAAATGGGATGGATCACTTATTGACCAGGTAAATAGCATACACCTTATAGATCCTTATAGATAATTTGAATACTTAAGGTTCATCATAACAAACGGACAAATATGGCTGTATTTACATGCCAAAAACTACTCTGACTACAGACTTACCTGTGAAATTGGAAAAGTTTTAATGCCTAGCATCCACTAGATATATAAATTTTAAATGCATTTTGTGCTTCAGAAGGATAAAATCTCTTTTGGATTTTGATGGGCATTTTTTTCCTTCATGCATAAGGTGTGAAAATTAACAAAGTTGTGGTACAACGTTGAGATGCTCCCTCAGGTAAACAAACCGGGTTGTATTTTTTGTGATTGTCCTTTATTGACATGGACAACAGGTATCTTCACAACTACCGATGAGTTAAAGAGTTTATATGAGACAGTGTGTAGACAGTATCAAAGTAATTCAGGTGTTTGTTCATTTTTACACCTTCTGCTGAAAGGGAAAAAAACTGCCCATCAAAAACCACAAAATGCATATAACTTTTATATATCTAGTGGATGCTAGGCCTTAAAACTTTCCAAACAGCACAGGTAAGTCTGTACACAGAGTAGTGTTTAAGATGAAAATACGGCCATATTTGTCCGTTTGTTATGATGAACCTTTTAAGAGGTACACATGCATTTTGGTCCCTCACCTTTCACATGGATATGATACTTGATAAAATTGAGAATGGAAACGGGGAATGTGTCAAAGAGACAACAACACGACTGAAACCCAAGCCAAGGTCACAATAAGTCTTCAAAACAGCGAGAAATACCCGCGTCCAGAGGCATGCTTCAGGTACATGAAATATAATGTATGCTACCAATGTCAAGTTAAAAGATTCAATTTAGTATTTACTAACGCTTTGTTATCATTGAATTTTTAAAAGATAGATATGTGTTTATATGGCAACGAACAACCAGAAACGCAAAGCAGCTATAATACTTATGAAATATGTTCATTTCAGGTGAAAGTTGAGCTGTTCAGAAATGGAGAACTATCTGTAGAGATTTATTTTGATGGTCGCGGTTCAACAAGTACTGATTGGTTCACTAAGAATCGACTACGTTCTAATTCATTCATCGATCTGAATCAAAATTCGAGCTTTAATATCTTCTCGATGGATGGGTAAATAATCTGAAAAATAAAAAAAACTCGTATTACTCGATCGATCGATTGATCGATCGAGAGAAAAGAGAACTTAAGCAAAACAAGAAATATTTTAAAACATTGGAAGAAAAATGACAAAAAGTTTAATGCTGACTTTGGTAATGATTAAAAATATGATTCAAATATATTAAAAAAAAAAGAAAAAACCATTTTTCTAATTCTCAATCTATGAATTGATTTAATTACCTTTGAAACTTTCACTTCAGATAAAAAGGTAATCTTCTTGACCCACAGATGTATAACCCATCAAAGATTAGTAGAAACACGATTTTGTGGCTATAATTTTGATAAACGTTTGAATATAATACTGTATAAATAGATTTTTACAGGTCCAGACCTAATTTAAACAGATTGAAACTTATGTCTTCATCATATGACTATCAAGGACAATCCCTCCCGTTAGGGGTTTAGTATCAAACCATCATGAAAGATATGAGAAGAACATAACTATATACACTTAACTATAAACACATTTGTTGTGAGCTCACTTGGTATCTGATATTTCTCAACTCGACTTTGAATAGATGTCAGCTTTTTTCTGTTTTTATTACTTCTAGGTTTTAACGTGCTTCTCATGAACCTTTCCGTTGAACACGTCACATGCGACAAGTATAAAAGTTAGGGTACTAGAAGTTGAAAGTTCAATGGAAAGTCAAACACCAAATGTCATTTACAATTTCCGATCTTTAATTATTATCACTCATCTTGCAGGAGTAAACAAAATAGGACGTTTTACTGTCCCACTAGCAAGTTCTATCACAAAATGAATAATTATGGGCACCTCTTTCTTTCGTTCTTTCTCATAAAAATCGGGAAACGTAGCCATAGGAGATTGGTCAGAGATCGGCGAGATAAAACGACATAAATCGGATTAACGTATTCATTAACTTTGGCATAGCATGTTGCATGATGTAGAGGCTTCCGCTTTTTTTCATTTAGAAGCAATGGTCCAGAAACGGAAACGGAGTCAGACGATTGACACTTCATTCGTAGCTAATTTTCTTTTTTCATAAGCATCTGGTGGATTTATTGTATTTCCTTGTATTGTATTGCATTCAATTGTCAATTGATGCCATGAGAATCAAAATGATTGTTACAAACGACTGCATTAGACTACTAGGTAAAATGTGCCTTTTGTCCTTTATGTGTATTCCTTGTGAAGAGACAAGCCCTGTTTATTTGTTGTTTGTTTTTATGTTGTGTGTAGATTGTTGCATCATTGTCCTAGGTTAGAGGAGTTAAACACGGTGTTAAGCCTGTGATACAGTAGTTGACCAATATCACTGTCAGTTCCAGTTCCGATCCACATACTACTCTACATTGATGGAAAAAATATAAATAGTTTCGGAACGGAAATGATCAATGTACGGATTTTGGTAGTTGACGTGAGTTATTGTCGGCATATTTGTAAATAGACCATTTGTCAGTTATCGGAAAAAAAACTTGTCAATTATGCGCGCCTATTTGACGTCATTTACCAAAAAGAGGGAATCGTCTGTAGCTATGCACTATTAACGTTCATCAAGCGTCTTAGTGATCATCATTGTGCAGGATACTCTAGAAATATTGTTTGTTCCGTAATTACTAAATCACAATTCCTTGATGGCAGTACTTATTCAATTATGAGAACTCAATTTGCTGAATAATTCGTGCAATATAGCATCAAAGTTTTCCTACCACTCGCTCAAAATTGGAACGGAAGTGGCTATGCCCATAAACGTACGAATGAGGTTCACTAAAGCCAAAGTTTTTGACGGAAATGCAGCGAAATCGAAAATTATAACTAAGGTTGTAGGTTTTTTTGCTATTGCCATGTTTAAACGTTTTTACACCGGGTCCTTTTATGTCTTAATCAAACTGTACGGGTTTACTCATTTTTGACGGTGGCCCTATAAGATGTAATTGTTCACATAATTATTTGTGGTCTTAATTAGTTGTTTGAAATCAAACTGCGGGTATTGTGTTTTATAATGATATTTCACTTAATAGAATGTTGAAAAAAGAAAAAAATCAGAAAAAAATTTACAATTTGTTTCAAACTTCTAAATGACTCACTTTTTTCATAATAAACATGACTGAAAAAAAAAAAACGTTTAATATAAGTTTTCTTTATTTTGTTGACATAGTGACGATACCTGGGGTGCCCGCCATTTCTTCATTAGTAACACGTATTATAAAGGTGGTTGTCCTAACGACATTGCTTGGATGGCAGTGATTGACACATCTGATTCAAATGTCCGTGCTTGTAATTATGATAGGCTACCTGGGAAAGCCTACCCATACATTTTATATGGCCCCGATCAGCAACTGACTAAATTTGAAGGTAAGTCAGACGATATTATACAAATATAGCCTTTGTATGAGATTGATACAAGGATATATTGACCTGAAAGAAGTATATTGACTGAGGACGAAGTCCGAGGTCGATATACTTCTTGGGGTCGATATATCCTGTATTGACCTCATGCAAAGGCTATATTTGTTATATTATTAATTTCCGGCCATGTTTGTATCAAAATCGTCATTTAGATTTGTTGGAACTTTATAGATATTACATTGTCTCCTTGACAATAACAACATATTAGCTGTTATTTCATTTACTTTTTTTTTTAAACTTATGTATTTAAAGGTTTTTTTTCGTTAAATAATCGATCACAGATATCATTTCTTTTAAAACGTTAAACAATATCCTGTAATTCATTACATGACGTCACAAACTATATCGGTTTTTAGATATTCTAAAAATAACCGTGCAATATGCTTTTTTCCGGTCAAATTGAATATGGTTTTTGCTATCCGCCGTTTTCTCTCTACCTTCGAAAATATAATTTAGCATGTGACCATTACTAAACGAATCAAATTTGTTAAAATAGAAGAATTAATAATATTATTTTTTTTATCATATACTTATATGAAATATTGGTATAATTGTACCCCTTCTTAAAACTAATTTGTCCATACATTTACTCAAAACAATCAATTTGTAGAAATTGTCTTAGCCGTGTGATATGACGTCCGTTTATTATCGCAAACCTTTCTGTAACGTTATTGCAGTGCATTACGACGTCGTTTGGCAAATGCCGAAAAAATACACCTCAATGGTTCGTTTGTAGTGAAAAACACAACTAAGTAAGATACAAAAATATTAAGATTCAGGAAAATATATTATTAAAATGCAAAACAAATAATGGAATAAATGCATTTTTCCAAGTTTTAATAAAAAGGTTTGTCTGTCTGTCTTCTGCTGAAGTATATGAAAACAAGAACATTTTAACATGTCATTTTTCTTATCGCCCTTCCCTTCACCTATATCACCCTGCTCTGTCTCTCCGTAATTCTCATATCAAGACTTCCAAACGAGACCAGGCATTATCAGCGACGTCACAATGTTAGAGGAGAAGTTGTCAGCGACGTCACAATGTTAGAGGAGAAGTTATCAGCGACGTCACAATGCGAAAGGAGAAGTTATCAAGCTTTCGTCAAGCGTAAAACTGATTAGGGAGAAAGAAAAGACCAGTAATAGAACGATAAAAAGATAATCGGGTTTTCTACGTAAAGATATCGTAAAATATCAGCCGTTCAACACAATGTAAAACTTTTTAACTCAATTGCTGCGCTCACTCGCCAAAAAGGTTCACAATGTGGTTCATGGCTGATATTTTACGATATTAGTGTGTAGAAAACCCGATAATCTATACATATCAGACTTATTACCAGCCAATTGTCAAAATCATCGCTCTCGAGCCTTTCGGCTCTCGGGCTGACAAGGGGCTGATATGAAACATGCCATGTTATCTGTATATATGTTAAATATTAGATAACTTAAATCATATTTTAGTATAATATGGTAGTTTGCTTTTCACTTGTTCCGTTTTTTGACAGCGTTTGATTTTGACAGTTGTTATGGACTTCCTTATGAATATGCTTTGGTGTTCGGTATTTTTGTTATACTTCTTTAGATTCATCGATGTATTGCTGAAGATTTAACAATGTGCATTCTTTGTTTGAGCAATAGTGTTCACCAGTTCTGATGTAATTTTATTATTTTTGTAATGGAGGATATTTGCATGGTTAAGGAATATTCAACAATAAGCAACACCACAATCACATTTTGATAACGATCGATATAATTATATACACCACGTGATTATCGATTAATTGATTGACTGACTGTTGTTGTTTAACGCCATTTTCAAACTTATATCAAGTCATATTTGCATGGGATGCTTACCATACGAAAATGCTGGTCAACTCCGTTTGGAGTTATACATACAAAGAGATTGTCGACACAATTGTTCATATCCCGTTCGGAAATTACACCTTACCTGTAGACGCCATTCGGCAATCCTCGGTAGAATCCGCTACTCTCCTTCTATCCTCTAGATGAGGATACGGAATCGGCCGAGTTGAGACGAATGCTGTACACGCACTTAGTTTTAATTATTTATGCAAGCGATCCCCAAAGTGTTCAATAATCATACTTGGCCTTAGTAGAATTTGATGTGGCTTACGTATAATTATACCAGATTCTCATGTATTATATGGTCCTACGTATAATGTTAGTCTCATTGGAAATTTTGTATCAATGTCATTGGTATTTCTCACTAAATAAAGGCAACAGTAGTATACCGCTGAGCGAAGTTTGAAAGTTTGATATCGCTACACATATGCTATCAACTATTTAAGATATGGGAACATTGTGTGGCACTTTGTTATATGCCACTTAGTGTGACAATATAAAAAAGATGTAGTATGATTGCCAATGAGGAAACTCTCAATAAGAGACAAAAAGCCTGTCTGAAAGGATTTTACTACATACAAAAGATGTCATTTCGAACATTTAATCCTGCCACATCATGTATATGCCTATCACAAGCCAGGAGCATGTAATTCAGTGGTTGTCGTTTGTTGTTGTAAACAAAATTTGTTTTTCGATTATTGTTTTGTACATAAATCAGGCCGTTAGTTTCTTGTTTGAATTGTTTTACATTTGTCATTTTGTGGCCTTTTATAGCTAATTCCAAAGTGTGGGTTTTGCTCATTGTTGAAGGCCTTCCGTTACCGATAGTTGTTAACTTCTACGCCATTTGTTCTCTCAGACTGATGGATAGTTCTCTAAATATTGACAATCATACCAAATCTTTGTATTTCTTTATTGAAATATAACTGTGTTACAAAAACATTGCCTCCTTTAAATTTTCTCATCTAATTAGCAGTACTTGTGATGTGAAAAATTTATTTCGTTCATTTTCAGTTGATAAATTGACAAAAAATAAGGTATCAGATACTGGATGCAAATGTAATTTTATACCTTTTTATGTTCGTTTTGGGGATACAGCTCTATACCATTGTATACGTTTTCAAAGGTCTTGTATTGAAATTACTCCGCTCTAAAAGTTTCAGTTAAGGTTGACATTGGAAAACACTCTGAACGCAACAAACTTTTTATTTTTTTTAAGTGTTTGATAATTTATTACTATGTACGTGAATGAAAAAAGTTTAACGCATTTAAATATAAATCCGCTGAATATTTGAACGTCAATGTAACATTTAATACACTAATTTTCGTCATTCATGTGTGAATTGTTGGGTAATACACAATGTCATGTACTTTGGTGATGGGACAAACGTTTGATTACTTCAAATCTCACTCATATTTTTTTTCGTTTTAATAATGTTTGTTTCTATTTTAGGAAGCTATGCTGTAGCTGACATGATGATATATCTATTTCGATGGTTTAAAATGGAAATTCATGCTATAAGAATCTTGACTGATAAAAACAAACAAGTACTAAAACCTTGTACTTGTATACCTTGGAAAATATTGACACATATTTCTTTCGTGGTGAAATATTTCATCCGGGGCTGCTGATCTATATTATGTTTCCTCAAAGTGAAATTGATGCAGAAACTGAGTCCGTGGATTTCAAATATTATCTTTCCTTTACAAAAAAAAAAACGTTTCTGGAAAACCCTTAACATCTCAATTCAACAGTTAATTTATAAATATGACCATATTAAAGATATTGCATGTCAACAAAGTCGCTGAATACTAAGTAATATATTTGAAGGATTCTGCAACACTTTGCTATGTATTCATAAAATGAAAATTAAACTTACTACATTTAATTCGTTCCGTGCGCAAAAATTGTGCATTTCCCAAATCTGTTTTAGAGTGCAGATTTAGTCAGCTTTGTGGATTTATAGTTAACTCAGGTTAAATGATATATCTGTAAATTTTGTATTTCTATTGCTGGGTGAATGTAACATGTATATAATAAACATATTTTATTGTTCCATACATTTTAATTTTGAAATGTGCTAAATTTACCCCAGATTAAATGTTATATCTGTAAATTTTGTATTTCTTTTACTGGGTTAATGCCCTTTTGTTGACTACAAGTCCTAGGTGATATCACTAGACCGACGAAAACCAGTAATTTATACTGTTGGTTATTGGTGTGGTTAGGTTGTTTTCTCACTGACGTATACCCTACACCTCTTTTCGTGAAATTGATATACACTCGGTGTTCCTTAGCAGTAACTGGTCTATATATATATATATAAAAAAAAAATGGTATGATTGCCAATTAGACAACCTTCCACAAGCAACCAAATGACACAGAAATTTACAATTATAGGTCACCGTACGGCCTTCAACGATTAGCAAAGCCCATACCACATACGTTCTTTTTTTAATTATACTTGTATCTAATAAAATAGCGGGATCATAGTGATCAATCTGTCCGTTTATCAGTCCGTCTGTACGCATGTCCGTTTGTTCTTCCTTGCTCAATTCTTCCAAAACCAGATACTATTATGAATAAAACTTTCACCTTATCTTAAGAGTTTTATTTTATTTTGCATCGTGTTTTAATTTTATTTTCGTCTTGGCATCTTATGCCCATAGCTTGGGCTATACCAAATATGAGATTTCAATGAAACTTGTATGGCATTAAAAAATAAAATAACAAAAATACCGAACTCCGAAGAAAATTCAAAAACGTAAAGTCCCTAATCAAGTGACAAAATCAAAAGCTCAAACGCAGCGAACGAATGGATAACAGCTGTCATATTCCTGACTTGGTACAGGCATTTTCCGATGTAGAAAATGGTAGATTAAACATGGTTCTATGGTTAGCTAACCTCTCACTTGTATGATAGTCGATTAAAATTCAATTATATTGACAATTTGTGGAAAAAACAAACAGTCATACAAGTCATGTTATAGATAAAAATATCAAAAATAGGGGTAGAGCCGTCAACATTATGTTATAATCTTAATCACTATAAAAACAAACAATAAATATGTCAACAAAGAAAACCAAAACGGTATACAGACAAAGCACATAGGCAAACAGGAGAGACAAGAATACAAAACTGTACCATAGCACAATAACACAATGACGGGATGTATAAGTACCGAGCCACGTCAAATAGATAATACCTAAAATAGAATAAACCGTAAAAGCAAAAATTCTTAAAGACAGATAAAAAAAACCCACTATAACACGTAATTAAGAAGATAAACCACGTCAGTATCAAATGGGATTGTATAGCTCCTATTTTATTCCATGGATTGAATGACGTTACAAATGTGTCTTCCTAAGGAAAACATTGACTTTGCTGTATCTACGGAAGTGGTAGACATTTTACATCCGCATTTCCCTCTAAAATAAAAGAGTAATTTCAAGTATGTACTAATTGGCATTATAAATCTCTTATTTCACCATGTTCACTGTTCGATTAATTTGCATTATAGGTTTTCCATATCAAAACATTGAATTTGCCATATACAAAATTGGTTACCTTAGGTATCTTGTATACACAGCCTCACCTTAGCTAGAGATGTGACTTCAATGACACTGTTCAAAGAAAATTTAGTAGTAAATGGATTTGTGTAACTTTAATTTTACTTTTCGAACCAAATGATTAAAACGGATTTCCATAGCCAATCATGGACTTTTCGGTATCTATGCAGGAGCAGGAAAATAGGTCAGCTCTCCTTACAGTTCCAATAGATTTGATTAATTGCTCTTCAGCATTGATTTCAATATTTTAAGATTGTCAGTATTTTCCTGAAATATCTTCCTGAAATATCCTACTAACTTAAAGAAGCTTAACAATTGCGAAGTATATAACGTAGCTAACGAGAAAACCTAACATACACAGGTAAATACACAACAGGAAACTAAAAAAAAATTCTGTATGAAGATTGGCGTGAGTAACAAATTATAACATACACACAATCAAGACGAGAATATAGTAAACGTTTAAAATGCAAGATATATTTTTTGAACCTTTATTATATCCGACAATGATGGTATTGGGTGCAACAGGTCACACACATATCCCCATTGAGGGCTCTTGTAAGGGTCAATTAAATGAATGTGCAACAGAATTGTTATTACACAAGCATCATCAGAGGTGGTTTCATCGTTGTCGTAAAGACAATATTTAAAATTTTACTCCCATGGGAAATAGCCAACCTTTGATAATAAGATGATTTACTCAATCAACTAGAGTTTGGCATAGAATTTGTTTAATTACAATACAGGAACGGGTCTAAAATTATATGGAGGCTATGGATGCAATTGTTGCACATCGGAATACCTACAACCTGTTGCAATCTTTCTTGACAAAACGTGCATATCTGTTGTCAGATAGGCAACTTTTAACTTCTATCATCTAATCACAGTTTTAGTAAGTATATCTAACATATATTTTTTATTAAAGAAGAAGGCTTAATTTCTTTGCATCAAATAATTACGTAGTGATCATTTGAATGGATAAAAAACTTATGTATGATTAGATTTTGTGGAAGTGTACTCTGGAGAGTCAAATGGTCTGAACAGTTTTGAATTTACCGCAGGAGAAGATGGAGATAGATTGGCCATGTTTTACGTAAGAGTCCTGAAGAACTATCAATGTTCTAGGCCCCTGAGGGAAAGAGACGCAGAGGACGATCTAAGATAACATGGCGGCGCACAATTGAGTTTGAGAAGGCAAATTTCCAACATACTTGTGGGAGCTTGAAGAAGATGGCACAAAACAGACAGATGTGGAGAAACTTCGTTGCTGCCCAACACGCCCATGGGCGTAATGGGCAGTAAGTGTAAAAGTGTGCAGGGAATAAGTCTTAAAATTGACTGAAATACCGAACATTACTTATAGGCCTAAATCTATTATTCAGACTTTTCAAATAATGTTAAGACCGAAATGAACATTTAAGTCAAATGTTTGTATATGTTATATTTCTTTAGGAGTTACACTTGTTACACATGTGGATTAAGATAATTAAGTATTGATTATTCAATTAGCCATTTGATCATCATCAAGCCTTTTACAGCTTATTTTACGGTATGGGTTTCCTCATTGTTAAAGGTGGTACGGTGACCTATAATTGTTTTTGTTATCATCCTTGTCTAAGATTTTGTTTTCTGGTAAAATAAAATGAATTCAAACCCAATGAAATCATTTATCCTGGATAAATGATTCATTGGCAATCTTACCACAACTCCATAATTCGTATTACGCAAAAAGGATTAAAAAGTAAAATCACAAAAATACTGAACTCAGAGGAAAATCAATTCGGAAAGTCCATAATCACAAGGCAAAATCAAATACCAAAACGCACCAAAAACGAATGGACAAGAACTGTCATATTCCTGACTTGGTACAGGCATTTTCAAATGTAGAAAATGGTGGATTGAACCTGGTTTTATAGCTAGCTAAACCTCTCACTTGTATGACAACTAAATAAACTTATTTGTATCAAGCAGCTTGACATTGGAAATTTCTCGGAAGAGTTGTGATAGTAATGCGGTGTTGACCTACGATGTATAGACAATGTAGATATACTTTATACTAGGCCAATGCACCAAGTCATATCACAAGGTAAGAAAACAGTCGATATGTAAGCATATCATCTTTGAGTTTTGTGAAGCACAAATCTCACTTCGAGCCGAAAAGACTGTAGACATCGTGTCCTCATTACTAAAGGTTGCTAGCTTATATATATATATAATAAGCGGAAATGCAAAATAGAATAAATTAAAAAAATAAAATCTTTAATCCTTCTTACTATACAAATCCTTGATATGTCCCTGCTGAGGAGGATCGAACTCCTGACATCCTTCACTCTAGTCCTAACAGGTACTTTGCCATTACAGTTAATGCTGCTCTATTAGTAAGCATGCACATAAAATCGGTGGTTTAAAAGTGGCCAGTTGCAAGGAGAATATCCCTATTACAAGAAGTTCGTATAAAAGAGTCGTTTGAAATGACTTATCATCGAATGTGACATATTACCGGTTTGATTTTTGTCATGGGCAACACGACGAATACCACGTGTAAAATATGAACTGTCTAGCCTTCAGGAGTTACTGAATTCATACACAGATTCTTTGTGTGTTTCATGTTGCTTTACCATAAAATTACTGTATTGCGTTTGTTATGTTGCAATTATCAAGTCTGTATGGTATATATCAGACATGCTCTTATCCATTTTTTAGCAATAAAAAAAATCATATTTTCCTATTTAGCTTTTGCATTTGGTAACATGTCATGGTTGCGGTAATTACATGTACTAATAAGATGAATTTGATAGTATCTAAGGCTAGACAAGTCCAGATATACATACACGCTAAGGCACAATTTAACAGTATTCTCGGATTTCGACATGACGGAGACTATGGGCATCACTGATGGAACAAAATATATTTATCCTCCCGGATCAAATGCAACAAATTTAGTGTGTTGTGTTGTATTGATAGATACTGTTTACCTTTTAATTAACTCTGGACTGTTGATTGTCCACTAGTTTATTGTATGTTGGTTACAGTTTTGACACGAATGTGACCTACCGAATTAGACTATTTAACGGATGAGCAACATGACGGGTGCCACATATGGAGCAGGATCTGCTGACACTTCCGGAGCACCTGAGATCACCCCCAGTTTTTGGTGGGGTTTGTGTTGCTTATTCTTTAATTTTCTATGTTGTGTCATGTCTACTTTTGTTTTTCTGTTTGTCCTTTTCATTTTTAGCCATGGCGTTGTCAGTTTATTTTCGATAGTTTGTCTCTCCCACTAGTATCTTTTGTCCCTCTTTTATCAAATTCTATCATACAAAAAATAAACTTGATTCTTTTTTTTTTAATTTGCTCTTAAATCTGATTGGTTATACAATGTATATAAAGATGAAACATATAGTGTGTATTTAGTTTATCACATTTTTTTATACAGGAAATCGCAATGTAAGTTTTTAATGATTTGATATTTTAATTTGGATAAGATATTTTCTAGATACTTTTTTTTTAGTAATACTACTTTATGATTCGTCTTTTATTCCTTTTCGATTATTTACTGATTGTTTTTATTTTGTTTTTTTATTATATTCATATCTGATTTTAATACTAACTTTATTTAAAAACTTCATTTTCATCATCATTTTCTGAAGCATGGACTATTTTTCACTGGACGTTAAGCTGACAACAATCAATATTTTTTACAGAAAAACTGTATTTTTATCAAAATAAATCTAAACAGTAAAAATATGTTTGAATCCCCTATAAATACGGGTTTCCTTAGGGTATGATTGCAACATTCTTCTTTTTTTGGGGGGATAGTTTCAATTACGTTTTAAACTTTAAGTTTCATGAATTTACATGCTGATCAACTGATGTATGTCAAACGCGCGATTTATTCTAAGTTCGAGTAAATGTTAACCTAGTCATGTGCCTTTCAGGGTTTAGGGTTCTGACAGTACTTTAAATGGTTCAATCCTCAATTCATTCATTCATTCATATCTTTATTTCCTCTTTATAGAGATTACATGAATCATAGTATCATGAACAATAAATTAATACATTAATAATAGAAAATAAAATAGTAAAGTTATGAACAATGCGTAATATTTACATATAAATGAAAATGTTAATATATATTGCAAGCTGTAAATGAGTTTATGTTGCGAGCTGTCGATATTACATGTGCTAACACTATACTATATAGTTCAATTGGCGATTGTATTCGGATGCAGATTTTATTACATGGACGTAGCAAAGTCGCTTAAATGAATCCAAGTCGGAGTCACTGAGCGCAGTTGAAGGGTCTTTTCCTAGACAAATTATAAATAGCGATTCATCACTACATTCACTGAGTTCAACATAGAGATCAAGAGAAAAGTTTTCTATTATTACGTCTAGCCAAGTACTGTACATATTTGATGTGCACGTACAGACAAAGCATGCATGTACAAACACGTCAGTGAATAGACGGTCGCATATTTCACAGGATTTGGAATCGTGGTTTGGAGCGGTAGATACAAGTTTTCCGATAAACAGTGCAGTGCGCATTTCGAAGCTGTTCGTCGGGAATTTCCATACATGAGCCACAGATATTGATTTATGTATATATTTGAATCTCTTGAAGTCATTGTCCGAATTAATGCGAATTAACCAGTCATTGTCATGTTTTGATTCAACTGCATTTACAACAATACGTTTCCATTGTAGTTTTTCGGGAAAGTTGCCATCACTAATGTAGGTAATAAGAAATTCATACAGATTGTATTTACTTAAAATGTCCAATATGTCCGGAATGAATCCAATATGATTTCGTCCGTCTAACAGGCACGAAAAAAGTCTCTGTAGAAAAATTTGTTTTGCAAGACAAGAGTTTTTTGTTTTACAAAGTTTTCCAAAGAAATACAATTTACGTTTTTCGATATCACAGGTTATATTACGTAGCCCAACCATACTTTCACACATATCGGATCTTGTTGACGTCTTAAACTTTTGTACGTGCTTTACAACAAAATGCTGAAGTCTATTCAGTAATGTGACATCTTGCTTTTTCAGATCACACCAAACTTCACAACCATACAAAAAAGTAGGAATTACGACTGACTTGTACAGTTTCACTAGAACTAATGGATTTGTATTGTCGCTTCTAAAGTTTGAAATAGAAAAAAAAGTGTTTCTACCCTTCCTACAAGCTTTTGTCGTTCGTGCAAGCGTATTCAATTTTCCGTTTAGTTCAATGCCAAGATGAATATGGTTGTCTACAACAGGTACAGATTCTTGGTTTAGTTTCCAGTCATAGTCTGTTTTTATTGAAGATTTTGAAAATTGAATAACACATGATTTCTTTCCGTTGAACTGAAACCGCCATTTATTTGAATATCTTGTACATATATCAAGCATGTGTTGTAGACGCTTCGGTGTTGTAGCAATACATGTAATATCGTCAGCAAGTGAGGGTGCGCAACATTTTATACTATTGACACCAGTGACTCTATTACATCTTTCTAATTCATTAATTAAATCATCAATAAACACTAAGTATAAAAAACCAGACAATACCCCTCCTTGTCTAACACCTTCTTTGACTACAAAGCTATTTGATTTACATTGATTAACAATAACTGAACCTTGTGTTTTACTATACATATCATTAATTAGGGACCATGCTTTCCCTTTGACACCCAATTTGAATAATTTATACATAAGTGCTTTACGCCATACTGTATCAAAAGCCTTTCTACTGTCTAGAAACGCTACAAATACTTTGCTATTTAGTTCTATATTATGGTAAATTGTTTCAAGGAGACAAAACGACGCAGTCAGACAACCAAGACCTTTTTGAAATCCATGTTGAAGAGGATTCGGAAACGCCCCTGGTAATACGACAAATGTTTGTAGACGGATAAGTACTATCTTTTCAAAAAGCTTCAATACACACGATAATAAGCATACGGGTCGATAGCTGTCCGGGCTCATTTTTGGTTTATCCCCTCCTTTAAACAAGGGAACAACCAATCCTTTCTGCCAGTCATTAGGAACTTGCTGTTTTTCTATAACGATATTAAGAAAAAAGGAAAGACATTCCGCAACTTTTGGTCCACCATATATCAAGTGTTCGTTTTGTATCATGTCATTGCCACACGCTTTTCTACGCTTTAGCTGTTTAATAGCAGAGCTTATATCATCACAAGAAATTATTCCACCAGGTAAGTATAGGTCTTCATCAGCTTTGCATACACGTTTGATTTCACGGTAAGCTTTATTAATTTCATTTAGAGTCGGGTCATCGAACGTTGACGTATCAGCTGGTGTATAGAGATCTTCGAAATAATTCGCAAATGCATTACAGATTGACTCCGGGGATGTATGAACAATGTTATTATGTTTTATTTGCTGACAAACTTTTGAATGTTTTGGTTTTTGGCGCTTAATTAATTTCCAAAATAGTCTTATATCACATTCGGCAGCGTTATTAATGTCATCATACGTTTCTTCGATGTATCGTTCATTTTCAAGTTTCTGGATGTTTCTAAAATCTCGTTTGGCTCGTTTGTAATTAAAATACGACTCGTGTTGCATACCTCGGGGTCTTCCATCTTGCATCCATACCCTACGCATATTTCGTTCTTTAGTATGTGCTTTTTTTACGTCTGCATTCCAGTATGGTTTTGTGTACGGATTATACGTATTACACGGAATTGTCTCTTTTGCAGTATTTATTAGCGTATTCACAAGGTTATGATAAAACATATTAATGTCAATGTTATCATTCTGTGCCTTCCGTATTAGTTTATCTAAAGGAGCACACAATTTATCTTGGTAGTCTCTAATATTCTGTTCTGTGATCTTGTGCCAAGCTGGAAGTTTTGTAAAATTGTTTAAGTCAATATGCGGATTTTCGTCTAGTTCCACACAGGCGATAATTGGTAGGTGATCAGACGTCGAACTAAACGTTCCTTCTTCTAGGATTTCATACCGTCGTAATTGTCTGACTAACGTCTCGTCTATCAATACATAATCTAACATTGTATTTTTTAATGTAAATGTGAAATCTGGACCTTTTATTGGTGTTTTGCATGTGTCGGTAAATGGATGAAAAATATAGTGTCTTTGTACAAAATTTTGCAGTTCTTTTGATTTTACCGTGTTTGTAAACTGTATGTTTTTGTTTATACAACTAGCATTGAAATCACCTGCAATAACTACTTTGCCGTAGTTAATGTAATATGTGTATAAATCATCAAGGGCGTTTAACTCTTGTCTATAATTATCGATCGAACCATCAGCAGGTAAGTATACCCCAAAAATAAAAATTGACCCAAAACTTTTGTTTTTTAGCTCAATACCAACAATTCTATCTGAATTAGTTTCTAATATTTCTTCTACTGAAAATTGTAAAGATGCTTTGTATAAAATAGAAATACCACCTTTACCATGAGTGCAATTATATAAATCATTTAACTTGTCAGTTTTTGAAATACTCTTGTATCTCATATCTATACTATTCATATATGACAATAAATTTGGTTTCAGCTTATGTTCACTTATTATAGCAATATCACAGTTTTTAGATTCTAGCAATTCTGCAAGACATAAGGTAGAGGACATTATCCCTCTGACATTCCATGCTAAAATATTAAGACTCATCAAAGCATTAATGAAAAAACATAAGTTAAATATTAACATTATATACATGTACAACATTTTAAGTGTTATATAGTCTTGTTCTGTTAGGCTTGTATCTTTTTATGCGTGTTCATTACACCTGTTTTGCCAGTCGTGATTGTTCAGCCACCTCCTACAGCGTACACCGGCAGGCCAGAATTCATCGGTCTCGATAATACTAGCGGATTCCTCTGTTACGTTTAATTTAGCTGATATACGTGAATAATTGTATTTGCCGTGAAATAGTTGTATGAACGTAGTATTGACACCTTTCACTTCAAGAAACTGTAAAATTCCAGATCGTGTTGATCTGTTATCTATTCCAGATAAATAGTATCTTGCGGATCGTTTCCTTGGTGTTACACCAACGAAAAAATTCTCATTTGAAGGTTTTATTTCTTCGGTATTACCTTGTACACGTACCGGAATTTTAAAGTTTAAATGATCCTTGTTTGAAACATTCGGTGTTTCCGTTGCATGGTCTAGTTCGGGATTCGACACAAAATGTTCCGAATGGTTAACTGGCGATGATAAATGTTCACTTTCTTTTAAGGTTACTTCTGTACCGTTATTTTTTCCTGGGGTGGTCTGTACATTTAAATGTTCATTGATCTGAGACTTTTTCGTGTCCGCAGAGTGTAACGGCTTGCTGACATTTAACTCACCAGAGGTTCTTACGGGAGAAGTTATTGATGCATAAGACGGTTTAACAATTAATTTAAGTTCATTTAATGACTTCTGCATAACCGATTGTAATTTGTTATGTCTTTCTAGTTCAATATGCATGGTCTTTATATCTTGCTGAAAGTTATTCAGGTCAAAATCATCTAATGTTTTTGTCGACTGGGACAGCACTTTAAACTTGGCATCGTTTTGTGTTGATTTTCTTTCGTAGTCTCTTAGATGACTAACGAGTTGTTCATTTAAATCTAAATATTGCGTACGAAGTTTGCTGTTTTCAGTTTGTAAGATTTTAATAACTTTTTCATTTTTCTGGTCTGATTTTTCAAGGTCGGACACTCTTTCTAATAAAATATGAATATTTGCACGCATCTCGATAATTTCATTAGATACTACATCGTTGGTATGGTCAACCACACTTAATTTATTTTCATCTTTTCTAAAGACTTCATCGATTTGTGTTTTATCACCTTGTAGGAACATATGTATGATATAGCAATCTCTAGCATATTTAGACGTAGAAGTACTTTTCGTTGTAGATTTTCTGTTGAAAAGTTTCCCTGTGGGACACCCCTGTATAGATTTTGCTCTACCTGCTAGAGTACTTCGGTACCATGTTAGGCAATCGTCAGAGTTATTTGTCTTTTCAATAAGTTTTGATATGTATGTTTCTTTTGGTAGATCAGCAAGATCGTAGTCTAGTTTTGCAATAAATTCTTGTTGGGGAACATAGGCGGACTCTTGCGAGGGCTGGGTACACGAGAACTCGTCGTCTTCGTGGCCATTGTTTGTGACATTGTTTATCTTTTGTTGACTTGGGGTACCGACTTCGGTAAAAACACGAACAAAGTCTGAGTTTTGGGGCGAATACTCTCCAAATGTCTCATTTAGGGAACCATTACCAATAATACATTGATCGTGCTGAAGCACAGGAGCTGGATCCATGTTTAAATCACACAAATCACCATTTTTGTCTCTCTGAGAAATTACACCTCCACCACTATCGGTAGCCATTTTTTAAAATCTTTAATCCTTCTTACTATACAAATCCTTGATATGTCCCTGCTGAGGAGGATCGAACTCCTGACATCCTTCACTCTAGTCCTAACAGGTACTTTGCCATTACAGTTAATGCTGCTCTATTAGTAAGCATGCACATAAAATCGGTGGTTTAAAAGTGGCCAGTTGCAAGGAGAATATCCCTATTACAAGAAGTTCGTATAAAAGAGTCGTTTGAAATGACTTATCATCGAATGTGACATATTACCGGTTTGATTTTTGTCATGGGCAACACGACGAATACCACGTGTAAAATATGAACTGTCTAGCCTTCAGGAGTTACTGAATTCATACACAGATTCTTTGTGTGTTTCATGTTGCTTTACCATAAAATTACTGTATTGCGTTTGTTATGTTGCAATTATCAAGTCTGTATGGTATATATCAGACATGCTCTTATCCATTTTTTAGCAATAAAAAAAATCATATTTTCCTATTTAGCTTTTGCATTTGGTAACATGTCATGGTTGCGGTAATTACATGTACTAATAAGATGAATTTGATAGTATCTAAGGCTAGACAAGTCCAGATATACATACACGCTAAGGCACAATTTAACAGTATTCTCGGATTTCGACATGACGGAGACTATGGGCATCACTGATGGAACAAAATATATTTATCCTCCCGGATCAAATGCAACAAATTTAGTGTGTTGTGTTGTATTGATAGATACTGTTTACCTTTTAATTAACTCTGGACTGTTGATTGTCCACTAGTTTATTGTATGTTGGTTACAGTTTTGACACGAATGTGACCTACCGAATTAGACTATTTAACGGATGAGCAACATGACGGGTGCCACATATGGAGCAGGATCTGCTGACACTTCCGGAGCACCTGAGATCACCCCCAGTTTTTGGTGGGGTTTGTGTTGCTTATTCTTTAATTTTCTATGTTGTGTCATGTCTACTTTTGTTTTTCTGTTTGTCCTTTTCATTTTTAGCCATGGCGTTGTCAGTTTATTTTCGATAGTTTGTCTCTCCCTCTAGTATCTTTTGTCCCTCTTTTATCAAATTCTATCATACAAAAAATAAACTTGATTCTTTTTTTTTTAATTTGCTCTTAAATCTGATTGGTTATACAATGTATATAAAGATGAAACATATAGTGTGTATTTAGTTTATCACATTTTTTTATACAGGAAATCGCAATGTAAGTTTTTAATGATTTGATATTTTAATTTGGATAAGATATTTTCTAGATACTTTTTTTTTAGTAATACTACTTTATGATTCGTCTTTTATTCCTTTTCGATTATTTACTGATTGTTTTTATTTTGTTTTTTTATTATATTCATATCTGATTTTAATACTAACTTTATTTAAAAACTTCATTTTCATCATCATTTTCTGAAGCATGGACTATTTTTCACTGGACGTTAAGCTGACAACAATCAATATTTTTTACAGAAAAACTGTATTTTTATCAAAATAAATCTAAACAGTAAAAATATGTTTGAATCCCCTATAAATACGGGTTTCCTTAGGGTATGATTGCAACATTCTTCTTTTTTTGGGGGGATAGTTTCAATTACGTTTTAAACTTTAAGTTTCATGAATTTACATGCTGATCAACTGATGTATGTCAAACGCGCGATTTATTCTAAGTTCGAGTAAATGTTAACCTAGTCATGTGCCTTTCAGGGTTTAGGGTTCTGACAGTACTTTAAATGGTTCAATCCTCAATGGGTGAACATTACATAGATAAATAAAATCGTATAATAAAAAAGCAATGAATGAGGTTGAGACATTTGATATGTATGCCTTTTTGTGCCTCTTTGTTACATTTCTGTTTTTTTATGCATGTACCAAAATCAGTAATATGACAGTTGCTATTCATTCGTTTGATGTGTTGAGCTTTTGATTTTGCCATTTAATTAGGGACTTTCCGTTTCGTATTTACCTCGGAGTTTAGTATTTTTTGTAATTTCACTTTTAAAAGGTGAAACGTGTACAAATCGTGTATACTACTAAAATGTTTGAAATGACATTTGAATCTTATACTTATAGTATTTCTATCTATTAATTATTTAAAAGTATATTTCAGAAATCTGAGATTTAAAATTAATATTTTGATAAGAATGGGATGTTCAAGTATGAAATGACATAAATCTTCTTGTTGATTTTCAAAAGTAGCGATTTTGTCTTTAATCTGAATAAACCAGTATGTGATAATTGTCTTCTTTGAAATGAGAAAACAATGGTTTTGAAAATTACCACAAAAGACAATTAAGAGACAATCATTTTGTGCTGATGTGTTGCAGAAATAAAAATTATGACTAACCGGCTTTCCCTTACATCCTAATTTAATAGGGAAAAAAACTTTTTTTTTAAATAGTAAGTAAATTGAAACCTATATTGCCTGAAATCATTTATGATAGGTCCCTATCGGACGAAACAACATCTTATAGGAGGCGATCCTATATTCTTTTATATTAGATTATATTTATTTATATATTTCAAAATACAACGTAGCATGTCTCACGCCACCATGAGGGGCCTCAGTTTACATGTCATGCAATAGATCTCGTATACTAGTACTGTATTACAAATTTACACTGTTGGTGGTATTGGTGAATTAAGACTCGCTTTCGATTTTAATTTTTTTATGGTTTGTTGTTCCAGGCAATTATAAAGCAGATGTGCATAAAAATGCGTTATAGTAATAAATGATAACTTTGAATGTATGAGTTCACAAATAATATAATTACAAGATACAAAACAAAAAAACGACAAACAACCAGTTGACCTCGGAAACGGATATGTCAATACCGGTGTAACTTGATGAAAAAACAATATCATTTTGATACGCAATATACAAATACAAATGTACCTAACTATCATAACTTGATTGGCGAGACAGATTTATTTTAGTTATTTTTGCAAGAAATTTTAGGTATATTCTTGGATTTATGAAAGATATATTGTGATGTGGCTTGACTGCCTACGAGTCAACTACCCACCAAACGACGAGGATGTAACTCATTGTAAACCAAGAGTTAAATAGTATGCACCATCAAGCGATTTAACCTTACACCGTCGTTGAGACAACATCCTTTTCTCAACACGTCAACCTCATCATACACACACACACACACACACACATTCCAATAAAGTAAAACACATATGGAAAAGTACTTAAGTCTACAGATTTAGAGAAATGTTACTTTTTACTAGAATTAGCATTTAAATAACGCATTTTTCTGTTTTTCAGCAGTTATCGTTAACTTCAGTTGTTGGAAAATGAACCACAAAATAATATTAGGAATTGTCCTTTCCTGCATTGTCCAGACGTGCTTAGGTTGCAGCGATCCAAGTAACCCATGCTTGTGCAAATGTGAAGACAAAAAAGTAGCATGCTATCAGGCGTGCATGCATATCAAGGACCGTACTTATATGATTAAATGCTTTAAACTATGTAACAACGATATGTATGAACATTGTAAAAGCAAATGTTAAGATATCTTATACAATGTAAAAGGGAAGTTTTATTTATTCAAATAAAAATACTTTGTGAACTTAGTTAGATAAAACTCATTTCATATTATGGCTATTTTTTCCTTTCCAAATAAAACTTGACTTCTGTATATAGACAGGTAGAGTCGTACAATAAACCCTGTTTTAAAAAAAAACAAACTTTTTCATAAGCAATTTGAATATGGGAAGATAGGGGAACTGAATATGCCTAAACAATGATCAATTAATCGTATTTGAAAAATAAGTGCTATTTGTTCCAAACCCATTTTCTCTCTTTTTGTAATACGCACGAATTTAGAGAATTAAGATTTGTGTATCCTTTGTAGAATCACCGCCACCATTATTTGTGACATACATGAATCCGAAAATTTATATTTTAAGGCACATATTTTATTTTAAAATATGTTCATTATAAAGCAAGGCGCTTTTATATATGGTTTGTAATATTAACTGGCGATGACCCTTGTCCATGGTTAAACACTAACCAATGAAAACATAATGTGCTTTAAAAATTACGCAAGTTTATAATTGCACGCATGCATTGCATAATACCTATACATGTAATGCAGAAGCTGCTTTTGGAAGGGATCTGGATTTAAGATTCACGTGATGAATTTGTTGTCGTGAGGTTTGTTACTGAATTCTACAAACTCGACCGTGGAAAAAAAAGCACTGATGATATCCGGGTTTGGTAGTGTTCGTATGGCTCGATGTTTAGTTTTATATGTTGGGTTTTACTAGGTTGGTCCCCTCCGTAAAACATTCAGTATGCCTTCGGAATATACAAATATTATCGTGGCTTTCTGTAACCCACTACCATCTTCGAAGCGGCAAAGAGGAACAACAATGCGTAACTGCGCATGCTCGAGATCGTTCATTTCAAATAGTAAAATTAGCCCATACCGGACGGTATTGTCAAGAATTTCAATAACGGCCGGGAAACAGACTAGGTTTTACAGACTGTTGTTTGTATTTGCCTCTCTTTTTAAGCCGTCCTTTTCTGGTTGAGTAGCTATTCTTTTATCAGTGTCAGAATAAAAAAAATATTCCTTACATATATGTTACTCTATGTTCAGTTATGTTATACACTTTTCAAATGCTATGTCTCCGTGAAATGAACATGTTTTAAATATTTGTCACTGGACATTTACGCAATCAACAAGCACCAAATATTATATCGATTTCGTGTTGTTTTGAAAGGAAGAGTGGATTTAAAACAATGTTTCCATTTTATGACAACTCTATTGAAATTACACGTCCTTTTAGTTTCAAATCATGGATTACATCGAACAGGACTTTGCATGCATCTGCACACTCTAGAATCTGTGTAACTTTATAAACATGTCTCACGGTTACAATATCTATGCAATGCATTTAAAATGCAGATCACTACTGAAAACAATTTCTGCCCACGCTATTACCAAATAAACGTATTGCATTCTGGATCTGTAGGTTTTTCATTGGTCATCGCCAATTCATATTTGCCATGCTTATCATATCATTTCATATGTGATGAAATCAAAGCTGTGCATTGAATACGCTAATTCGTAAAATGCACGCTAAACAAATGTTTACTAACAAAAGTCATACTATTATGTAGCCTCGGTGGTCCAATGGTCTATGTCGCTTGACACGATGTAGGGGATGTTGCCACTGGCCATTTCACAGTAGCAAGGGTTCGAATCCCGATGAGGGACACAACAAATTTAACATTGTTGAGCTAATTTTGAGAGGAATTACATATATAATATGGTGTTAGCCCTGAATTTCCACATATGTGTTAGTCGATTGAAATTTTGTTTTCGTTTTGATTTGTTTTGGCAGATTTCATTTCCATCCATGTTCCGTTTCTTACTTGTAACAGCTATTTGCTTTTAAGTTCTTTCCTCCTTTCCTTGATTAAAAAAAAATATATTAAAAAAAAATCAAACTTCCAAAAAGCGAAATGATAAAATCTGTATATTTAGTTTAGTATTCCTAAAGGTTGCTTAATTTTTTTTTAGGAACTTTGATATTTGAAAAGTTTTTTACTTTGATCAAAGATGGATTTTAAAAAAAAAATAAATTGAAAACTATTCTGAAATAACACTTGTGAATTTCATAATATAAATCAGACTTGGGGTCCTTTATAACTTGATGTTTGATGTAAGCTACTGCATAAAGTCCGGGCTTTGACCAACATGTATACAATTGTTGTTTATTTTTTACACACTGTGATTTGAATGGAGAGTTGTCTCATTGGCATGCATACTACATCTTTTTATTTCAATTTACTATTTTCTTCGTAGATTTTTACTATAAAATTAATGGCAAATACATTTTATCTCATTTTATTCAACAAATGTGACCTGCACTAAAACATAAAAGAATAATCAAAACATATTTAGATCATATTATTAAATAAATCTACTTTCATGGCGCCCAGCACCGAGTCAGAGTATACTTTGTAAGTAAATAATCATACACAAATAATATAGGAAACTTCTAGTATAAAATTGCAATGCAAAAACAAACGCAGATATTTTTTAATTCTAAATTTATCAATATTTATTCAATTGCAGTTGGGGGCCCACTGACTGACCAAAGAGGGGGCCCGCTCCAGTCACGCTTCAGTGATTCCCTATATAAGTTACCAATTTTTTTCCCAAAAAGGGGGGGCCCGGGCCCCAGCCCCCCTAAATCCGCCTCTGATGTTCCTTGAAATATCGGTATGCATAACAAGGCTGGATAAAATCTTTTTAGATCTCGACGCAGAGAAGACGATGTTTAAAAATTTAAAAGCATCTGACTGACTCAAATTAATAACAAAAAAATAACTCACGTGTAACTGAAAAGAAGCAAAAATACCCCAAACGTCCTAATTGTGTATACAGTTTGACTTGTGAATACATACTCATGGAACAGGTTTTAATTTGTTTCTTCTAGTTCTCACGTTCATAGATATTATTCCCATTTCTTTAAACATAAAAATCAACAAGTTACTCTTTAAAAATACAAGTTTTTAAGACGCCTTACAAAGCAAATATAAATTCATAATTCAATAGAAATTTCCGGAAAATGTATCAAGAAATTAAACAGTATTGCCTATATTAGGTTTGTGAAATAAATATAAGTCTCAAGCTGACGTGAAGTTCAACTTTCCACTATTTGTACTGCTTCCAAAAAGTTCGTCATCGAATGAATATATCAAGAAACACGTGACTCCCATAAGAACTCCAATTAGGATTGCCCAAAACGGCGCTCGGTTTGAAATGAACAGCACTCCAAATATAGTTGCATCGATCAACCAAACTCCGGAGAAGAAATAAATGAGATATTCTGGAATCTTCCAAAGTTTTTCTGCTCCCCATACGTTAAGTTCGACTGATCTTAAATGTAGGAAGAATACCAAGAATACTCCCAATGCCACCAAAACTATCATATTCATGATGAGGACTATGTGGGCTGGTGTTATAGCGCGCAGTGTTTTGCGCAGGTCGTCTGCTACTTTGAGTAGTCCGTCAGCTAATCTGCCCTGATTGTTGTACTCTCTAAACGTTGATTCGATTTTTGATACGACACTATCAGTAACTAAGGAAGATGCCTTGTAACCAACAGAAACATGGATCTGTAGAAATAAGAAAATAACGTAATAAATGGTAATTTACAACGAGAGTAAAATACCATTTTAGACCAGCAGAAATAATGATCGATTAACTTTGTTATCTAATATGAAACAGAAGTATACATTCTTAAACGAGATTTTAACACGACAAGTAACACAGTGGAATACCTGAAATCACCCCTGATTTAAGGGTTAACTTTTGTTTAAGTTTTCTATATAATATACTAGTATTTTGTAGACCTGTTTTTTCATTTCGTTGTTTTTTGTACTCTAAATTGTATGTTTCCTTAATTAAACTTTTGAATATCCCTTTGGTTTCCTCCGTCCTTTTAATTCATCTTCTTTCCACAAAAATTTTAATTTGGGCACTTTATAGTACTCACCTTATCTATATCCTGTGCATACAAGATAATAACGTCATTTCCGCAACTACCAAGTCCCCAACCACTGCGCAACTGATCGGCAAAGTTTTCCATAATAGCGTCCAGCTCCCCAGAAGTTGCACTCCTAGCAGTTGTGTTTAAAGTTGGCTGAATTTCTCCACAATCGTTTATGCATCTGAAATATTGAATCATGACTGTTCTATTATCAGGCAAATATTGTTAGAAACATACTTGAAGAATGGCAAGCAAACACACGAGTTTTCTTTTATGTCAGAGACTCATTATAATTTGAAAAACAAAAAAATTATCGGCTGGAAATCTGGTTTCAAAGATACCATATTGTATGTCCCTCTCTGTGATAAATTTTCATGACCTTTGTTCCATAACGACACGTTTGTTGACTGTTTCAAAATGAACCTATGAGCAAAATATTAAAAGTATGCTTCATTTTGCCCTTAATTGACTTTGCACTGTGAATTAATCATTGATTGATTGTTTGGTGCTTTAACTGCAGTTTCAACACTGTCAAGGACGTATAACTAACAAGTTTCCTATCCTTCTAATATACGTCCTTGACACTGTTGAATATTTCGTAGCGTTCATATTTTCTTCGTGAAGGAAGACGCTGACCGAAAAGAGCTGTCCATTTTCTGCAAGAAAACTGATCATCCTAGTCACTTATTTAACATGAAATGCTTAAGATTGGAGCCAATCACACCTATCATGTGCAAGATTCAAACTCACAACTTCAATGTTGACAGGTTAGTGATACAGTAGTGGAACTACTTTCAACTCTCGACACATAAGGGGGCGACCATTTGATATTCTGGGGGGGGGGGGGGGGGGGGGGGGCAGGAGGATTTGTTTTTGATCGGTTATTTATTTTTGTAAACTAAGAGGACAGACTATTCATTTTCTGCACTATTGAAGCAAGATTTTTCATTTTCATTAAAGCAAGGGACTGATTATTCATTTTCACAACTTATTACTATATTTATGATATTCAAAAACATACAATTTTTAAATGATTTGTTTATTATAAATAATACATGTATAGTCAAGACATTAATATGTACCATTTTAATCAGAATTAATCATCATCCTATGCAGAAATGAATCTTTTATATTCCCAACTGCATATACATGTATTGCATACATTCATAGTATTAAAGTTTGGTTGTAATTAAGGCCTCTTTTAAAAGTATTGGCTATTAATACAAAACTTGCATTTTCAAATTATGAAAGGGTCTTCGGAACACTCAGAAAGCATAATTTTGCATCATTTGTTCTTTAGCTTCTTGGGCCTTCAGTGGCTCCAAAACCCTTTAAAAAATTTGCCTCGCTCCGCTCGGCGAAATATGTTTGGTTGTAATTAAGGCCTCTTTTAAAAGTATTGGCAAACATATTTCGCCGAGCGGAGCGAGGCAAATTTTTTAAAGGGTTTTGGAGTCACTGAAGGCCCAAGAAGCTATAGAACAAATGATGCAAAATTATGCTTTCTGAGTGTTCCGAAGACCCTTTCATAATTTGAAAATGCAAGTTTTGTATTAATAACTTTTTGACAATATTTTGGTCTCAAAGCAAAATGTATAAATTCAGTGGAAGACTTAAGTTTCTAGGAACAACATCAAAAGACCAATGTGCACGATAAAGTAATAAACAGCTGCGCCATGAGCGCATGATACGCCCGACGTCTTATGTGGAAGTCTTATGCAATAATCATAAATAGTTTCTGAGAAAGTTTTAAGCAATAATCATATATTGTTTTAGAGACACGGCGAGACATGTGAAACCCCCCACCCTGTTTTACAAAATACTCAATAACTCAAAAATAAAATTTTGAATAATCACCAAAAAGTATACAGATCTTTAGATTAATATAACAAAGACATGTGTAAAGTTTTAAGCAATAATCATAAATAGTTTTTGAGATATGGCGCGACATGTAAAAAAACCCTCCCCCTTTTTTACAAAATACTTATAACTCAAAAATGAAATTTTGAATCATCACCAAAAAGTATACAGATCTTTAGATTAATATAACAAAGACATGTGTAAAGTTTTAAGCAATAATCATAAATAGTTTTTGAGATATGGCGCGACATGTGAAAAAAACCTCCCCCTTTTTTACAAAATACTCAATAACTCAAAAATGAAATTTTGAATCATCACCAAAAAGTATACAGATATTGAGATTAATATAACTAAGAAGTTTTTAAAATTTTAAGTCATAATCAAGAATCGTTTTTGAGATACAGTGCGACATGTGAAAAAAAAACACACCCCTGTTTTAGTTTTAAAGTGCCGTAACTCAAAAAGTTTAAATCTTATTTTCACCAAAAAGTATACAGATCATTTGACCATCATGAGAAACAACTATAGTAAGTTTCAGGAAATTTGGATAAGTCGTTCTCAAGTTACGGTGCGACATGTTTACGCCGGACAGACGGATAGACGGACGGACAGACAGACGGACGGACACCGTCCATTGGTATACCATAATCCGTCCCGTCAAAATTTTGACGGGCGTGTAACAAAATTTTGACGGGCGTATAAAATTGGAATTCACATAGTAAAGTCTGTGGCTGCCGTTTTTTTTTTTAAACTCATGATCAAGTTCATAACAAAATTACTAGATTACAAAAGGAATGCAACACTAACAAAATACAGAAGGGCAATCAATGAACAAAAGACAAATAAATAAGAAATATTGATCCCGAAAAATCAGGGCTACGTCTGAGGGAAAACAGAATTTGCTTCTTGCAGGGCACTCGCTGTGAACACAATTTGATATGGAGACAAGTGTTTAGTTTGAAATTTCCTACATGAAGCATTTAAAATATGTTATCATAAAAGTGAGGTAAGGTTTCATGAGACAAGATACCTCAAGTTGAATAAAACCAATTTTCAGACATATCAAGAATATTTAAATAATATTTATACTTTTATTATTAAAAAAATTTGGAAAGTGTTTCGCGATTTTTTTGGGGGGAAAGATGAATTTACGAAGAATCTGGTGCCATCTCATACTTTCGATTAGACCTGCTGAGTTATTTATTTTCAATACATTGCCAGTCAGGTAATTTATTTTCAAACTACCACAAAACAAACCATTTATTTTTATGATTATCATGGCTGAGCTATCTATTTTCAAAATCCTCCTGCCCCCCCCCCCCCCCCCCGCCCCAGAATATCAAATGGTCGTCCCTAAACTTAAGGAAGCTCGCTGCTCAGTTCAAACAATTAATAGAATTCCATAACACTAGTATATATTGATAGGGGATTAATTGAGGAATCAAAAAAGCAAAAAAAAAAAAAAAAATAGTGGGCAATTTGCTTGTTTTCGAGATATTAGCCATTGGAATGTTGGCGGGAAAATGTTTTCTCTTGATTTTTCATAGCTTTATCATTGACCAGTTGAAGTTCCCAAAAACTATTAAAAACTGAATAAGATTTTATAAGACTTTTACAAATGAATTATAATTATACATGTAAAAGATTTATTAAAAGAAAAATGGGGGTCCATGGGCAATTTTTTTTAAGGCTTTCAAATGGATAAAACCAAAGGGTTTCGAAAATCTGACAAAATTCCAAAACATGACAAACAAACATCCTTAAATGTCAAACTACAATACTAACGTTGTACTGTCTTGTAAGTCTGGGATCCGTATCCTATTTATTAGGGCCACCGCAACAATATAGCTCTGATCTTCCCCATCGGGTCCACTACATTGTGTAGATGTGTTGGTCTGAATCATAGCCAAGGCCAGATCTACAGCATCAACTGTAATTACAGCAAAGATATTATAATAATGAATAAACTTTAAAGGAGGTGAAGATTTACGTCAATGATATGTAGTAACACAAATCAGCAAACTAGGACAATATTGATTTCGACATATAAACAGTATGTGAAGATTTGAATCTTAAGGCGGTGCCAAGCACCTGGCCTCAAATAAATTTTATTCGTTTAGTTTTCATAAAAAATTGAGGAGTAAATTAACTTTTGACAATTTGACAAAAATATAAAATTTTAAAAGCTTGTTGAATATTGATCTTCGCACTTAATATCAGAAAAATGAAAATGTGAAATATTAGTATTTTGTACATTTTTAACTAGGAGATAACAGGTGGCTAAAGCTACTTTTGAAAAGTCATCATCTGAGAAAAGTTGACAAACTATATAGAGAACAAATAAAAACAACAGAACACGTTTTATAAATTTCCTGCATCCTAAACGATTATTTTGGGATTATGTTTCCGTAATCAAGAACGCTCAAAACTAAATATTTGAAAACCAATGATTTATGAGAACCGAAATAATTGAAAATAATTGAAAATCTACATACATACACGTCATGTATCACCAAAAAAAAAACCCACACCTTAAAAATAGCGAAATCTATCTACTAAGACCCTTGCTTGAGGGAGTTGAAACCTAAGTTTCTTATCAAAATTTATAGTACTTTATCCAGATGAAACTTTCTTTGTTGTTGGATTATTCAATCTTATTTATGTTAAATACCAAGCAACGTCTGCGCGACGCAATTTGAGCATTTTTTGTAATTTATAGATTGTACTCTGATGGCTGGCCTATGGTACTCCACAAGTATCTACTATACAGATTGTACTCTGGTGGATGATAATCATTCAGTATAGCTACTATACTGATTATACCTCGATGGCTGATAGTCAATCGGTAGCTGATAGATTGATTGTACTTTGGTTGCTGATTGTCACCAGTAGCTGATAGATTGATAACACTTGAAGAAAATATGGTAAAATCTATGCATAATCAGAAACCACTGGCTAAAATCTTAGACACTACGCTATTAAGTTTATAGTATAAAATAAGTATATATAACACATCTCCCTATTTATGTATTTTCAAGAGTATTTAAGTCTTGTTTAGTCTTTTAGTACCAATGATCAACTGGTAATCAGCAGACACAATACCCCGTGGCTTCCCTCGTGAATGGCTACTTACCTTGTGATGAGATAAGATAATCAGGGTCACACACCCAATGGTGGCCAGCGGTAGATGTTAGCCCACATCGTGCATGGTCAAACTTAGGGTTAGGGAACTTGCAATGCGACCAAATCTTCTCTGAAGTAACTGCGTCGACATTATATGTGTAGCCTTGGTAATCAAGGGATGCGTCCGTACATGTGCTATACTGTGCTATAGTCAGAGACGGACTAAGTGCCAGAAGCAAGATTCGAAATAACATATTGTGCTGCAAGAAAAATATAATTTATAAGTAGAGGAGAAAGTGTCCATAAGTGTCACTGTGAGTTCTATTTTAATGTGAAAGATGATACGGAAGCAAATAGGACATAAAATTGTTTGCATTTATGTGATTTTATAAGACCTTTAATTATGTTTAGTCTATATTATAAGTTATATGGTTCGCTACTGACGTTATTTATGAAAGAATTAATTGCGCATTAGACTCTTCAGACGTAATTTTTTTGTACTGATGATAGGAGACAGTTTATAATAGGCGATGACACATATGATAGAAATGAAAGGATATCGGTTACACATCCTTGACACACAATCAGTATATATATATATATGTGTACACAACAAAAAACATAAAAATCAAAAGAATAGCGTTTAAATGATGTTCTTCAAAGTGAAGACTTCAACACTGAGCAAACAAATTCTCAGCACACTGCAAGTTTTAGACGACTTCTATAACCGATTTGAGCGAGATTCTTCGCAAATTGATAATCACATCACAACTGTAAATGAAATCCAAATTTAAGTCATAGGCTAATATCACATGTATATAATACAAGTTATATATCTGGTAGACACGAGAGTATCCTATCTGAATCACGTTCCATCGTCTTACACGTCCAATTTGTGTTTTGTTAGACATTTTTCCCGCTTTGTATCTATCTGATGACTTATAATAAGCTCTTTTGACCTTTTTTTTTAAAAGTGTGTTCCTATGTTTTACTGTTACACCAATGTCTAAGGTTAGGGGGGGGGGATGGTGTCTTAATTCAAACTAGTTGAACCCTGCCACATTCTGTATTTGCCTGTTCAAAGTCAGGGGCCTGTAATTCTTTGGTTGTCGTTTATTGCTGTATATCATACGTGTACTTGTTTTTGTTCCTTATTTTGTACATAAATCAGGCTGGTATTTTTCTCGTTGAATTATTTTAAAATTGTCATTTTGGGGCCTTTTGTTGCTGCCTGCGATATGGGTTTAACTTATTGTTGAAAGCCAACTAACGAGTACCATTTACATGCAATTATGATCATAGACATTGTAAGAGATGGCTAGTTATAATATTTCAAAAACAGCCATATCTTTTGCAATAGGACATATCTGCAGTCAAATAATTTAAATATGATCTAAAATAAAATCTCCAAGTAAACAGTGCAAAAATACCTCATGTTTAAATATACTTTTTTCACGGCGCTTACTCGTAGAAGTAATTTCAAGCATGCAATAGCCATGTAAAAAGCTACTCAACCCTCCCCCTAGTTCTGTATCAGAGTAGTATCAAAAGAAACATTAAGGATGTGTTACACAAATCTGTTAAGTTTGATAGATTGTATACAATACCGATATACAAATAAAAAATACAAATTGAAAATAAACAATAGTAAATCAAACTAAAGGAATGAATGTTTACTGTTACTGACAACAATCCCAACAATCCACAGACAGACAACGAATTGAAACCTGAATAAAAAAATGATTCAAGGTTTATCAAAGCAATGCATGCAAGTTAATGAAAGACATACAAGGTCATGGTTAACAGAGAGAAAGAAAAAAAAAACAAGACAAAAATAGCCTATAAAACACTACAAAAACACTGAATAACAGAAACCACATAAAAAAAAAACCCGTCAGTGATCTCACATTCTTTGTAAGGGTTAGATGTTGCACAGAAAGGTGACCGAGACAGACCATTGATAATGGACGAACTGAATAAGATACACACAGAGAAAAAGAGTTTAAAACAAGTTCATAAATGTTTGGGTATAAGGATCCATAAAAACGTAACTAAGGCTTTTTGATTTAATAAGTACATCTATTTTCATTTTCCAATATTGATTCATAAGAAACAATTGAATAACATTCATGTTCTACACAGTACACATTTAATGGAAAATTTAACGTTGAAGTTTGAATAGAAATTCGTCATACCTTTTCAAAGCAGATCAATCAATTATTTATTAAGAATGGATTTTTTCGTGAAAGCAACACGGAGATCGAATTGAAACACATGAATTATATATTCAAATTACATTTTTGTGTATCAGTTATCTTGAGTTCTTTTTTTTATTTTATCCTACCTTGTATCGAAATTATTTCTCTAGTCCATGATTTTATATGTAAATGAACTGAAAACTCATTAAATTTAAATCATCTATTGACATACCTATGAATTGAAAAAGAAAATCCGGGTGTTAGCATATGATAATTGATGGGGACCAGCTTAAGGGTATTTCTATCGATTATTTAAAGATACTTATTGTTTTTTCATCTCAAGTATATGTTATGGAATGTATGCACATATTGTCAAATAGGATTCACTTGAAAAATTTGTTTTGAGTGGACATCAATTTTCACATTGTATGTTGGCGTGGTATTTGTTCTTGTCTAATTAAAGTATCCCCTATAGCTTTTCCTAATTCTTATATATGTTTTTTTTTACGAGCCCTCACTTTATAATTATATATATAAATTGATAACTATGCTGTGTTTAATAGAGGGTAGAACACCGCTGTCATAATTAAACGTTCCTAAATTTATAGTTCCGGCAAAAATAAATGCGTATCTGTGTTGAAAACCTACAATGCTTTTTTTATTATTTCATTACGATGAATATGAAATTTTCCTTTTTTTCTAGCCAGAGTTAAACAATTGATATAAAAAACACTAACTCGATTGGTTTGGCCTCGATTTGGCTCTGGTTGTAGACTTTAGGAAATATACAGTTATACTCACATCTACATAGCTTAAAAGAGAGGCGATAGATGATACGAGAAGAGGGACAGTCAAAAATATTGAACAAAAATAAACTGACAACGTCATGGCTAAAAAAAGAAACAGACAAACATACAAATATATTTTGTGGATAGTTATCCCTTTTTGCAATTATACCACACCTCCTTATCTTTTATAAAATAAAATGGAACTAAATTAAAAATATACAAAGAAAACCAAGAACACAAATATCGCTTTTCATTTTCATTTTCCATCACGGATCCCATGCAGAAAAGAATCCCTATCGTGCCTCTATATGATAGTTCAATACTATAACCATAAATACAGTTTTCAATACACATAAAAGTCAATGTCATTGTAAATAACTTTCGTGTACTCCTATATACAGGTATTCTTCAATTTGATCATTTGAATCAACACAGTTTTGTCAGAACTTTAAACATTTAATATTCTGCCTTTGAATTTATTCAATATAAGTAAAACAAATTACAAATATATTGAAAAGCTGTGCATTTAAATATTTACAGTGTTGAGAAATGCGTAGGTAAAAATTAAAAAAAGAGAATTAATTAAATCTAATATATTGTTTGCAATCACGCAATATTTAAAATTAAAAGTGGGTTTCATAGCTGTCCAGCGTACATGTATAACCTTCTTCACACACATGTAGAATTGTAAAAAAATAATATTATTATTTTCGTTATCATCGGTTATTCAGTTTAAACGTTTACGTCGAACAAATATTTAAACAGGTTACGTTATTTCCTTAACATTTAATCTTGCTTAACGTTCAGTGGCAAATATGTCATGCATATTCAAGACGAGAAAACAAAATTTACTTTAATATTTTTACTATTTACTATTGCAAAACAATATTAATTAGAAATATACTTATTAAATGAACTTAAGTGGCATTTGTGTTTGTTCCGCGAAGTAGATCGACTGGGATACTCTCAAACAGAGGATGGGACTCGCCCTTTTATGAGGCATTGAATGGAACGTCTCTATTTCGACTGGAGGTGGCAGTGTATTTATCCATTACATTTAGACAAACGGAACCCCTACTATAACATAGATATTATACTGCCGCATGCAAGTAGTCAAGGAATTACTATTTCTATTTCTTTACCCCAGTCAACTTTTTGGTTAACTGTTCAAAAATCGCGGCATTTGACAGCTGGAAAAGAGTGCATCATATTTTCAAACATTTATGTAAACTAATGAAAAACCAAAAAAATCTTTCTTTTCCGTTAAAGTCCTTGACATTTACCACTTGCAACTTCGTGCATTTCATGAAAATTGTTTAGAAAAACGACAACACATGCAGTGCGGAAAACCGCAAGCGATTTAAGACTGGTCACAAAATTGTCGTTCAGAATGTTACTATTTGGTGATCTAACAAAAAGTGCCATCGATCTGAGATACTTGCATCACACATCTTGTCCGTATAGGGAAAATATTACAAAGAAACCAAGGTTTTTACTCCCTCAGACAAAGTTTGCTATTAGTTTTGATGCTTTCTTGTTTTCTTGTTATAAAGCCGATTCAGCTGCTTTGGGTGAAGTATTATTTTGTACATCCTAGGCTTTAAAATTTTGACTTTGAGTGTTCCTGATGAATTTAAAACAAGAATTGTGCTTCGAAAGCATCAAATGTAAAATATTTTATTTAAATTTTTTACGGCAAATACTCATCAAAACTTGCCTTATTGGCCAAAGAAGGCACATGAAAAACATTTTTGATTGTTCCCCCATCTAATGAAAACACAATGAATGAAAAACATATATCCGGACCATGGACGAAATATGCATCTTAGATCATTTTATTATTCTAGTTGGCTGACTTTCATTTCTGTTTGTTTGGTTGTTCAATTTTTCGTTTCTTTTATTTTTCGTTTTGCACGTTACAGGATTATAATACAGAGTAAGATGCTATGGGTTAAACCTTATTTTATCTACGAGCAAAAGAGGAAGCATTTTGTACCAGTAAATGTCTTTGCCAGGCTACCATACACAATATCTTATCAGATTGTCATGTGACTTTAAACTTCAGTCAGATGTACAACAATATTTATCCGGTAAGATATATCTCTCTTTCAGCACTGCACAAACAGTATCGATATCTGATGAGATCTGTTTTGTTTTTGTTTAAAATAACTGATTTTCACATAATTAGTTGATTTAATGTAGTCATTATTGGTAATGACACACTGTCCTTTGACAAATAACCAAAAACCAAAGTACAATCTTTTTAATGAATTAATAAGATTTGTAAATAACATGTTGCCTATGAATATGTTACTTTGTATAATATTCATATCAATCAAAGGCAACCTAAACTCACAAAACATGTGACATTTTACATCATGTAGATGTACTTTGAAACATCGATTGCCAAAGAGGTTTTTTTTAAGTAATAAAGAAGGCTGAAGATGTCATAAAATTTAATCTATTTTTAACTTCACAGAAAATGTAAAATAGCGTGACAGATGAACATATTCTTCATGTTGATTCATCTGCACATTTAATACATACCAAGTTTGGTCTCAAATATATATAAACTGATAAATACGCTAAATTGAATATAAAAAATAGTAAGAAATAACATCCAGGGTATCACCAAGCTAGTCATCCTTTGTCTAGCAAGAAGATGTGGACTAAAACGTATTTCTGAACTGGGGAGTGGATTGTTACCCTTGGCTAGCGAAGGTGAGGAGCTGGAGGACAGGATCCTGGTTTGAGCCAGCACCCCTCCCCTGAGTCTATTCCCCTTATTATCAAACAATACAGCGACATCTCTGTGGTCTTCAGCTCAAGAAGGTTAACTCCACATGTAACCGTGTGAAATTAGATGAGTTCCGGGATTTCAAAAATAAGAATTTCAAAAAATGTACACATTCGTTAATCTCTTACATGTTGTCTTACATTTCCGTTCCTTGTATATACCCCTGAACCTATCGAATATCCCGTTATTTCTTTCTGTTGGAGTTTTCCTGAGCTAAAGACAACACATATTATATCGTTATATTGTAACATCCGTTGATCGAACAATAAGTGATATATATTACAAAATCCAGAATTTATATAACAAGGGGAGGGCGCATAACAGTATCTAGTCATTTCGTACCATGCATAACTATTTCGTACCATTGCTTTTTTTGTACCCAAAACTACAGTTTCGTACCATGAGTTTGCCAATTCGTACCATGACCAAAAATCATTTGGTACCATGAAAAACAATTTCGTACGAAATGAAAAAAATGATCTATCAATTCGTACCATATGGACAATGAACTTTACAATTTCATACTTGATACATGATAAATATAACGTTTTGATTATTCGAAATTGCATAGTAATACTAGTACTTGCGAGAGACTCATCAGTGACACTCGAATCAAAAAGGCCAAGTACGAAGTTGAAGTGCATAAAGGACCAAAAATTCATTAACGTTTTGCCTAGTACAGCTAAGGTAATCTATTCCTGGACATAAGTCTGTCCTCAAGCACTTATGGAAAGTTTCAGTCCGTTATAAGATTTTAATTACAATTACAATGTCAGAATAAAGAAGAAATGTAAAATCTTAAGACATTTACATTACATGCACCAAAAACAATCACTTTTCACCAAATAAAAAAATCAGTTTTATAGAAATATTCTTATTTTGTAGCTTCAAGATGGATTCCGATTCTTATTGTGACCCTTGTTCTGGAGAAGGAAAATCATTAATAGCAATACGGTTTTGTTCAGATTGCGAAGAGCGTCTTTGTAAAGACTGTGTAGAATATCATAAAAAATTTAAAGCCACAAAGTCACACCATTTGATGGACTTGACGTCAATTGGCCAACTCAACATACCGAAGACAAAGAATTTTTGCGAGGTACATCTAGATATACCGCTTGATTTTTACTGCACACAACACGATATAGTATGTTGTAGAGCATGCATACCCTCAAGTCATCAGTCCTGTAAAGAGGTCCACCCACTTGAGATTGCTTCTAAACACATTAAAAAGTCTTCGTTATTTGAAGATACGCTAAAAGAATGGCAAAATATTGGAAAAACTTTAGATAATTTAAAACAGGATCGAAAGAATAATGTAGATGAAATGGAAAAGGTCGAATCAGCTATATTAGTAGAGATAAGCAAATGGAAAAACGATCTTATTAAACAAATAAACACTTTGGAGGAAAAACTAAAGACAGATCTCTCAAATGCCAAAAAGAAGAACATAGATCAATTAAGAAAAGACAACTCTGAAATATCAAAATTAAATGATGTTGTGCAGAAAAAAAAGCAGGAATTAGAATTTCTAAAGGAGCACGGATCAAATAATCAATTGTATCTTACGCTACGAGAACAAGGAAAAGGAGTTCAGAATGTTGTTAAACAAGTTGAAGAAATGACATTGTTATACAAGGAGGTAGCGTTGAAATTTGAAAAAGCCGGTGATATGGATATTAAATCTATTGGATCAATATTAGTAACAAGGGAGGAGTGTGGCGTTCAACATAGTCCAGTTAAATTTCAACAAGCTCAGGTTCAGCCAGGAAGAGTTACTTTGACGACCTTCACGAAAAAAATAACAAAACAGTTGAATTTAAACAGAACTGGTCTATCAGTAACAGATATAGCTGTTACTACAGACAATAAAGTATTCCTTTGCAGTTTTGAGATCGACGGGCGTAAAGTATATGTCTACAACATCAAAGAAGACAATCTATCATACCACGCTTCATTAAGTCTCAAAAGTGCACCATTTGGTATTTCTATTTTAATGGGAACAACAAAAGCAGTTATTACATTACCATACGAGTCTTATGTACAATTTGTTAACACAAAAAATCTGAAACTTGATAAAACCATCGAAGTAGGTAAAGGTTGGTATGGTATCACAACTAGTAAAGATTGTTTTGCAGTCGGTAAAACAGATGAAATCAGAATATTAAAACAAAACGGAGAAATTATAAAAACAATTGTGTTAAGCGATAACATGTTTTTCATTGTGTCTTCCCTTCTCTTCAATCATCACGATGACAGCATAATTCATTGCAAAAGTGGACAACTTCGTCGTATTCAATTAGATGGGACCGTTATATATCAGTATGATGTGACAGGAAAAGCAGGTCTAGCAGTTGATGCACAAGGTAATGTGTACGTGAGTGAATATAATAAAAGTGAAATACATCGCTTACAACCAGATGGACGATTCTGTGATGTTGTTTTGACGGGAAACGACGGTATAGAAAAACCATATGCTATTACCTTTAATGAGAGTTATACCAAATTCGTTGTTGCAAATACCTCTGGGTTGGTGCAGATTTACGATTGCAAATAGGTTTTTGTATTATAAAAGCAGTTATAAACAGAACTACCAAACAATTGTGATTGAATTTGTATTTACAATTAATAAAAGTTTTAATAGGTTTATTATGTTTTTCAATTTGTTCAAAAGAAAAAATAGAAACAAATTTCGCAACAAAAACCTAAACCGCAATATAAACATGGTAAAGAAGAAATTTGCTAAGAGTGAAAGCTAAATTGGCAGAGATCTTTTATAAATCAGAAATTTTGTATAAAACAATTTTCAAATTATTATTTAAGTACTTTGAGTAAAAACAGGAGATACATTATTGTAACATTTTACCGTACACATCTCTTTGAGGGAAAGCTGTTGTGTTTATTGTAAACTAGTAGGTATTACTAAAAAGAAAGATTTGAGCCGTCAATTTATTGTTCTTTCATCTATTGCATTATATCAAATCCATGGCCCAAAAACTTGTAGTAAATAATTATTGTTATTATAACTTATTCAGGTAATGAAAATACACTGTGTAAGGGATATAATAATAATGTCACGTGACAAATATTTCATGCATATTAAAAACAGTACACGTTAAGAACACCTCATGTTAGTATTTTCCACGAAAACTTTTACAAATAATTAGTCTAGTAAAAAGGCATATATTATTGGAAATAATGAATTCAAGTTCGTCATTAAAAATGTTAAACAATGAAAACAAAAAAAATACTTTATGTAAACGTAAAGCGTTGACTTGAAAAAGGTTACTTGTCGACATTTCAACGATTTGTATCAATATAAAAAGTAGAACTTGTGGTATGATTGCCAATGACACAACTCTGCCCAAAGCTCTGAGAATAAAATCACAAACAAAATATATACTATAGATCATCGTATGAATATCATCAATGGATAAATCCATACCGATATAAAGTACCCCAAAATGACAGATAAAAACAATTCATCAGACGGAATAATCTACAAAATAATTAACGAAAAACAAATATGATTTTAAAATAAGTGTGTATTTTGCGTAGAAAACGGTTTGCACTGTCCTTACAAGAACATTCGTATTCTGATCGGAGATGGAGGTGTATTTAATTGTCTTAATCTAATTGCAAGACAATGAACCATACAACAAGGGACTGTTTATAATTGTTTTGTTTCTGGTTTAGCTCTAACCGGTTAGGAATATCGGATCATGAAGTGGACACAATAAAACATCTATTGAAACGCATAGTTAAAATGTATTAGTAGTACAATGGATTGAATAAGGAATATATGACCAGTGACAAGCTAAATTCCCGATAAGGGTTATCTCATCCTGATACACATATTGTACCCGTAATTTGATCGTGTAAAACCTAGGTTAAGTCTAATTATGTATGTCACAATCAAGGGAAAAAATCAGATAGTTACAAAAAAGTGGAGCCATCTTTGGAACAGATATTTTATCCAACTCGGGATGGCGTCCGAAAATTTTCGTAGCGATAATTCCAACTAAACCACTTGGCACTGTTTAGCTAGTAGCTTCACAGTGAGCAGCAACTGGGAAGTACACACTCAATAATGTCAATGTACAGGTGCTGTCGGACAGTTCACAATTGGGAGGCTGTAATCCTGTCTTTTGTCGTAAAGTTCAACCAAACATCTTGTGTCCATCATAAGATATTGAGCAGACATAAGTGTATCTAATATCGTTATTTTCAAGTTTGATAAAATAGATGCGTTCAATGTAGTCACCAAACAATTTTGAAGTATTTAGTTAGGGGACATCATCAATATGAAGTCAAAGGATAATGATAGTTAATTTTTCGCCTTAAAAAACCTCGAAGAATAAAGGAACACAACGGCGAGAAGAGAAACACAGAGGGTTTCTTTGGGAATGTCAATTGTCTGTTTAAAATCTCATCCTCTGAACGTTACAACTGTGTTATAAATAAATAAAACCATGTACCTTGATAACGGCAGTCTCAGAAGCGCTTCAGACGCATTAAATCCACATGTGTTGTTTTCATTTTTTAACAACACCAGGTCAAAACATCTGCTAATCGACTATCAGTGCCCTAGGGTATCATATGCTCAGTAGCTAGTGCATATATATTGACATGATTAATTAAAAACCTTTCTAAATTTACCCATTTATGATATTTATAATTGTAAAGAATCTGTTTCAACTCCCTCAGGTAAATTTGGCAAATTTGGCGTTTGAAGGATGTGTCTATGATTTTAGATAAGTTTTTGCATTATGTTTTCTGGTCTGTGTGTCCGTCTGTTCGTTCGTCTGTCCGTCCGTCTGTCCGTCCGTTCGTCCCACTTCAGGTTAAAGTTTTTGATCGAGGTAGGTTAAAGTATTTGGTCAAGGTAGTTTTTGATGAAGTTGAAGTCCAATCAACTTGAAACTTAGTACACATGTTCCTTATGATATAATCTTTCTAATTGTAATGCCAAATTTTCACGGTCCACTGAACATAGAAAATGGACACATTCTGTTAAACTTGTTATTATATAGATAAACCACAACGTGTAAAGCCTACCAAAAGGAAAATATACTTATGGGATTAAGCCAACCTTCCATCTCTGAAAGCAGATATCACCCTATTTGTATTTTACTTTGTCTCACAGCCACTTCATAACATAGATACTTGTTGGACTTCATTCCGGGACAAAGTCGTAACCCTGATGGACAGACACATCCCACATAAACTCACTCGCTTACGACACACAAAAACATGGATGAACACAGAAACACGCCGACTTGCACGACGCAAGGACCGTGCTTTTAAGAAAGCAAAAGCCATAAAGAGCACTAGAGACGTTCGCAGTTATAAACATCTGAAAGCAGAATGTCAACACAACATCAGACAGGCTCACAGCAAATATGTGAAAGACATCATTAGCCCGGAAGCGAAGCAGAACCCCAAAAAGTTTTGGTCCTTCGTAAAAAGTGGGAAACAGGAAGCCTCAGGTGTGGCTCCACTAAGAAAAAACTGATGGATTGATCCACAGCTACCCGAAGACAAAAGCCAATATCCTCAACAACCAATTTAAATCGGTCTTCACTGAGGAGGATACTAACACAAGGCCAGATAAGGGACTTAGTCCCTATCCTATCGACAAATGGCACAGATTATCATTGGAACCTCAGGCGTCGCCAAGCTTCTTAAAAACTTAAACCCACACAAGGCTACAGGACCAGACTCGATATCATCTCGCCTCCTAAAGAAGTTATCATCGGAATTAGCGCCTGCTCTTGCACACATCTTTCAACTATCAATTAATGTAGAAAAAGTCGCAGATGACTGGCGCATGGCACATGTGGTGCCCCTTTTCAAGAAAGGAGACAAGAGTACAGCGGCAAACTACTAAAGTGTTATTTGGCCTGTCTCGCTGAGCTCAATGGTTACCCGAGGGGTTGATACAAGCTATGCTTAGTGTAAGAGTGCCCTTACCTTCCTACAAGGTGTCAGTCCCAGCTAACCTCGTCTAGCCCCAGATATCAGGCGCATTGCCTTGCTCGTTCCATGGTCAGAGAGCGATGTCATCGAGGAAGAGGCTGGAAGTACCCAACTGTTACGTCATGTCATGTGTCCCTTCGGATCCCTCGGTGATGTACCAGTACCTTTGTGACAGGTTGGGGAAACCCCCTTGAACTACGGGGCAATTACACTACACCCCCCTCCATCTTAAAAAGGAGGAACTACAGTTCCGACAAAAACGACTGTATATCTTACTAAAACTCACAAGGGGAAGACTGGCAACGTCTTTTACTAATTAAACCATGACACAGGGTATCCTAAGTATCCACCCCCCTTAATCCTGGATAAGGGGAAAATTGACAAAACTTAATATTTCCCAAGGAAAAAAAAATAATTTAATTACCCATGTAAAAATAAACATATGAAAATCGAGCTCTGAACAGCTATCTTATCTATGGAGTACCAAACTCCCAACAATTTACACACCAGAGTTGCCACAGGGTGCCAACCTCAACAGGTTCTTCAGGACAAATAACAGCCGAACTCCAGGTCGACCATAGCCATATGCTATTCCAACTTATACAGTCCTGGACATGGGTCTCATTACAAGACAATAAACTGCGTGCTCAACACGTCTAAAAACCCTGACTCTGTGTAATGTTCACATACATATACATGTATCAACTGTTCAGACCTTAACTGACAAAAATCATACTTCAAAAAATAAAACTATCTCAATGTCTAAATGACAAGTTCATTAACAGTCGGGGCACTTAGCGAACTCCATAATATTATGGAATTCCGTAATTTTTGTGGAAAATTAAAGTTGTCTCCCTTTGACTAACAGGCTAAATTTAAGATGGGAGATAACTATATTTTGAAACTGATTCTCTAAAAAAAAACAAGGGAGACAAATGAAATCTATTTATTGTTTTCTTAACTACAATGGAAAAAAATATATAATAACATGAAGGGATGTTACCTCGGTGAAGAGTACTCGCTCGGTAAAACATTTACAAAATGGAAACACAAAATTATATCCATTTTATGTGTTGTGGGTCGTTGTCTTTTCATTGTTTTATATATATGTAAACTGTATATTATGTATAATGTTTTAAGACATTGGCTCATATGGGCGTAAAGTGCTTTTCAATAAAGAATTTAAGGACTTATAAACGTAAAACCCTCAACATTATAACAATGGACTAGATAATATGAATTATATACCATATAAATCATAATTAAAAGCTTATTTAATACATGACATACATGTTCTTATTTTATTATGTAAACTGACAATTATCTAATCCAGTAATAAAGTGATATCTATAGAAAAATTATTACTCAAACAACAGTATTAAGGGACCGTAAAAAACACATGTTTTTAAAATAATCAACAAAGGGGTGATGTTTGAACTAACTGATGATCACTGATGACTTTAATCATTTTCTGAGGATCGACATAAGGTGCATTGAATTTGTCTGATCTAAAAGTAGTATCTTGACAACTGTGCCTGGGATGAGGCTAATTCTCAACTTTATTTGTAACTAACAGTCCTGCTGATGAAAATATATGCTCTGACGGTATAAATGGAGAGGGAATGACTTAGATTAGCTTAAAGTGTAAGATTTTGAAAACTGATCTTGTTCATGGCATATTCCGATCAAAACATAAATGAATATAGACCTGCCTCAGGGTGGATGATGGATGAAGGAGGTGGTCTCCATTCAGCACTGGTAACCAAATATGGAGCAATTTACTGTCAGGACAAAGTTGTTACCTTCCAACTACATTTAACATGTGCAGAAATAGACACACATCTTCTGTTTTTATAGGAAATGATGACAAAGAACAGAAAATAGTTGAATTAAGAAGATAAATGACATGGTGCATTCAACAACTGTTAATCAGTACAATTCACAGTACAATGAGGTTAAAAGATTTATCACGGAAAACAATAAATCGTCTCTACTTAAATGGCTACAATGGTGGGACAAAAGGCGAAACCATGTTATGGATGCGTATAGGGATGTTTCAGCTCCTAATACCAACTTAGCCGAGGTGTCACATGCATCTACAACCCATTGTGGTGGTTCCAATCTTAATTTAATACAAACAGAAGTTTTTGATATATCAGATTGCTTTAAGTACGCACAGGCTGTGAAAGGTTACTTTTCGGGTGTAGTAAAAGCTGGATCTGGTCCATCATACCAGCGAAAACAAATGATTTTGGAGCAAAGGGCCGATAATCGCGCAGAAAGTCTTTTACATGAGCTAGATGGTCAGTTCAAAGGTGGTAAGGCTCCACAATTACCGAAAAATTCAGCTTTCATGGCTGAACCAAGTGCATCGCACAGGGCAGACAAAAGTTCTGATAAAGACAAACGACCAATAGGAAAAACAAGGACTAACAATTCAAGAGTTTAACCTCAGAATAGAAAAAGCTAGGGCAATGGGAGATTATAGGTGCATTGAGGTAAATATTCATTCGCCAATGCAAGCTACTGTGAGCCTTGTTTCACCCGAAGGAGAAACATATTCAGTTTATTTTGACCAGAAGGCTACTTGTTCGTGTCCATTTTCCAAACTTCAGAGTACTGAAAAATTGAGGAAAGTGGCATGTAAACACAGACTCTTTATACTGATTTGCTTGGACTTTTCACAAACCTGCAACATGATAAAACAGTATAGCTACTCTCTAACTGAAGTGGGGGATATAGTAAACAGACTTGATGCATTTGACTTAGAACCAAACTTGTTAAAACTGAACATTCCTTCAACATCTAATTATTCAGATTTAAAAAACAGATATTGGCATTTAACTGCAAGTGACCCTTTTGAACTGACCTATCTTCATGTCATTATCTCTAAATGCTATGGTTGTGATAAAAAATACACAGATATAAACAGAAAAACCCCATTTGATGTAATAATAAAACATTTGGAAGTACGTCCTCGTTTCAATAAAGACAAAAAGGAGTGGTACATTTCAGCAAATAAAAAAAAGTCAAACGCTTATTATCATTTACAGACTGACTGTGTGCAAAAAGTGCATCCAAATTTTAAGGCTGGTGATATAATTATCACAAATGAACTAAGACAAACATTGTCAGAAGAGCACAGGCATTATCTCACAAATTTAGGAATTGAACTTTAGTGTGTGTTTGATTTTGTATACTAGTATGTCATTTCATCAGACGCATCCTTGTATATTACTTTACTGATAAATGTTTGCAATTTGCGCACTTGAATGGACAAGAAACATTCTCTGCATTCTTTTCATTTTCATATTCCCATATGTATTTGAAGAACAAACATTGTAGGTTCTGAATATTTTATTGCAAGTCAAATACTAATACTATCAAGACAAACTAAGAGATACATGAATGTAGTTGTACCGTATTATTAAAATGTAGATATGTTTGTTGATACTTTGAACTGACTTTGTCTTCCAAAGTAAAAGTTTTCGTTATGCTGAATAAAGTCAATTTATCATTATTAACAAAACTGTTATAAAAAGCTAGTATATTAAGCTATGGATTTATCATTGTCAGATTAAAAATTAATGAGTATGTTTGTTGAGAAAATTCAAGATAGAGAAAAATGAGTAGCCCGCAACCCGCAGCCCGCAGCCCGCAGCCCGCAACCCGCAGCCCGCAACCCGCAAAATAGTGCTACTGACCTCTGTTTGGGAGAATTTTAAATGAGAGCTAAGCGGAAATATTCGATTCGTATTTTAATTATCGAAAAATATTAGATAGTATAATTGCAGGACATAAATACAACTATTGACAAATTGTTGATGCAATCACATTGACGTATGCGTATCTGTTTCCATATGTGTGCTATAAATACATTATAATCTGCAGAGATATATAAACTGTGTAATTATAAATCGTCTAAGCTATAAAATATTGTGTTTTATCAATGAAGTGAAATACGATACTAATGCATCTGTGTACTGTAAGCTACAGTAACAAGGTATTTGATTTTTAATGGCTCAAGTGCATCAGGAAACCTCATTATAACTAATGATAGTTCAACGATTAGACATTTCTCTTAAGCTAGAGGTCACATTGGTACGCTGATCCCTCAAATTGCACTTGCCACTTTAATATATAATATTTTGTGATAAAAGTTTAGAGATTTATAATCGCCAACTTTGAAAACAGACAACGCATCATAATACACAAGCGTAGATATTAGTTATAAATTATTATTTTTGTTTTAACTTTAATTGTTAATATGCTTCTGAAGGAAAACAAACTAATCGACGACACAAAATAAAATAAAACTAAATTAATCATTTGAAAAAGTCTATATAATAGAAAAACACTCGCAACAAATTTATGAGTTTGTTTGAATGTTAAATTCGTTTGATTTTTTTTTTTTTCGTATGTTCTAACTTTCACGGACTTCAACGTGAAAGGCTGCTGGAATTTAAATTAAATTTATAATCAATGCTAAAAGCTTGTGAAATACTAGAACTCTTTTCTTCTCGCGTTTGTTTGAATTATATGACTAATGTTATGGCATATTCAACTAAACTGGGAAGCAGCGCTGTATTTTGTTTACGTGCTAATGTACATGTAGATTTAAATAGTCAACAAAACTTAATATGACTCCGCGAGCACCACAGTCTTTCCTCTGACATATAATACAGGGGCGGATATAGCCATATTAAAAGCTTTAAGGGGGGTCCCAACTCAGAACAAAAGGGGGGGGGGTCCAACTATATGTTCCCATTCAAATGCATTGATCGGCCAAAAAGAGGAGGGTTCAAACACTCGGACCCCCTCCCCCTGGATCCGCTAATGTAATAGTTCTTATTAATTGCCTCGAAAAATATCACTCATACGAAAGATGTCTATGCCAGCACGAAACTGACGGGTCGGTTTGAACATGACATGACACATTTAATTATATTGCAATACATGTATTGTAATCTTTCTTTTAACATAAGCAGTATTGTTCATATGTTCAATTAATTTATTAAACTTTTCTAGGAGTTTTTGCTTAATTTCATTCTAATAATACGGTAGAGAATTAATATTTCCTGCAGGACAAAAATGAGTAACAAGTCGACCTTCAATATTATTGCATTCATCACACAAACTACAAACAAGCTGTCCCAAGTCAGGATCATGTAATTCAGTGGTTGTCGTTTGTTGATGTATTACATATTTGTTTTTCGTTCATTTTTGTACGTAATTTAGGTTTGCATTGTTTTATATTTGTCGTTTCGGAACCTATTATAGCTGACTATGTGGTATGGGTTTTGCTCATTGTTGAAGACCGTACGGTGACCTATAATTGTTAGTTTCTATGTCATTTGGTCTCTTGTGGAGAGTTGTCTCATTGGCAATCATACAACATATTTTTTATAAGATAAAGTTTAGTTCATAATTTCTGAAATCTTTCAACATCAAGAATCACTTACACAGTGAAAATTGTTTTTCTTGAACTTGAGGTGAGTGATATTTTCCCCATATCGAAGTCCTAACTAATATTTCATGTCGAGTTTTTAGCATTGCATACTGAAAGAGGAAAAAAGGAATATTGCAGCTAGACAAAGTCTTTCAATTTTATTTATTCATTCATTGTCTGCACTGTAATGAAAAATTCGAATTACCTCTATTTTCACTACTGTCCCGGAATATTGTGCGAGTTAAAACAACACAAAAAAAACGCCAGTTTAATAACAACAGGAGGCTCAAAATAGCCTGTGTTGCTCATCTTGGTCTATATCATATTAGACAAAGACACACTTCAACATTGTAGACGAGAAAAGTATTAATGACAAAAACAGATATGTTTTTTTTATCTTATATTGGCGGTCATTTAAGTCTGTTCAGTTTCTCTCATTTATATCTTATTTAGGACTAAATGCTTAAGTTTCAGAGATATAAATCAAACACTGCATCCCCGCTTATTTACTATTTAGCCATTCTGCCATCTTGGTTGATGTTTGGTCAATGGATACATTTTTTTGAACTAGATACCCTAGGAATTGTTTATGCAAAGTTTGTTTTAATTTGGACAAGTAGTTTCAGAGGAGAATTTTTTGGCAAAGGATTACCGAAATGTAAGACAAATTGTGGGAAATTAACTGTAAAAGGCAATAACTACTTTTTGTAGACCTTGTTTTGCTGAAAAAGTTTGCTGTCAACAGTTTTTCTTCATGCATGGTAATATTCAGGATGATAGCCAAAAACTGCAAAATTTTCTTTCAACTATCAGTTCAAGGGGAAACAACACAACAACGGGTTGTCTACTGCATTGGCAGATAACTTTTGACTGAACGAACATAAGATTTGCTATAAATGCTTTAGTTTCAGAGATTTATACGCCAAAAAACTGCATTTTACCCCGATGTTCTGTTTTTAGCGATGACTGCCATCTCGGTGCACAAGCGTGGTCATATGCATCGGAATGAATTTTTTATCTACATACCCTAATAATGATTTAGGCCGAAATTGGTTTTATTTGGCCCAGCAGATTCAGAGTGGAATATCTTTGTAAAAGCTATCAGACGACAACGACGGACGAAGGACGACAATTGATGAGAAAAGTTTAATAAATAATCTCACTTTGTCACTTTTGGCCTGGTGAGCTTAAAAGGAGATATTGGCAATTTGTAAATTTTATATACACAGTTATAAATATTTTCTTGGATTGAAAAAAAAACTAATCATAATTGCATCTCGTTTGAATTGTTTTATCATTTGTAATTTCGGGGCCTTTCATATAGCAGACTATGCTGCACGAATTTTACTCATAGTTGAAAGTCGTATCATGACCTTTATAGATATAAGGAGATAACATCTGATTGCCAATGAGACAACTCTCCATTAAAGTCATAATTTTTAAAGATAAACCATTGAAGGTCAAAGTACAGTCTTATATGTACCATTTACTAGTTTTCTGGATCTTGAGTTGATTAAGAGAGCATGAAACTAAAAAGACTCAATGTGTCAGTGGCAACTCAGGCGCGGATCCAGAGGGGGGAGGGGGTCCGGGGGTTTGTTGGACGAACAATGCATTTGAATGGGGACATGTAATTGGACCCCCCCCCCCTTTTGTCCTGGGTTAGGACCCCCTCCCCCTTTTTTAAAATGGCTGGATCCGCCCCTGCAACTATTTGATACCCTTTGATAATTTGATTCACTTCATGTCAAACCACCTTTTAAAAAGTCACACTTACAATTTTGTAAATATACACGTGGCTTAAGCATAGTTTCATCAAATTTATACCGTTGGTTTTCCCGTTTGAATGGTTTTACACTAGTAATTTTGGAGCCCTTTATAGCTTGTTGATCGGTGTGAGCCAAGGCTCCGTGTTGAAGGCCGTACATTGACCTATAATGGTTTACTTTTTTTTTAAATTGTTATTTGGATGGAGAGTTGTCTCATTGGCACTGCACACCACATCTTCCTATATCTAAGAGCTGGTCTTGAGAGACTTCTCCTGGAACTACATATTAAATTTCAATCTATATTGTATGGTATACGTTTATATTCTCATGCCATTTATCCTCTTGTAAAGGAATCATTTTTTTTTTGTCTCAAAGCTTAGACTCTGTGCGAATTTATTCTTCAGTTGGTTCTCATTTGTAAAACATGTATCAGAAGAAACTGGTATGGATTTAGACACTTTCAAGAAATATTCCTCTCATAAGATAAATAAAACTATTAGAGGACAAATAAAATTAAAATTGAAGGATTTTTATGAAAAGAGAGTAAATGATAAGATATGAAGGATAACAGCAAACTCACTATTTATAATCTTGTAAGACTAAATAATACAAATGAAAAATATTTAACTTACTCAAAATTTTAATTTAGAAAACTAATAACAAAACTAGAATAAGAGATCATAATTTATTAATAGAAAAAGGAAGATATCTTAGAAATGTAGAATGCCAATATATATAGAAGAAAGATTAACTGCAACCAATTTGAAGATGAAATTCATTTCTTTTCTATTTTGTAATAGTAACAGTAATAATAGAAAAGTGTCTTTTTATTTAAAACCCAATCCAAGATCACACATTCAGGTAAATATAACAGGTGTTTTCGTCTTTCCTGTTATTTTTAGATTTCGGAGATAAAGCCACTGGCTAAAATCAAAACAGCTATAAGTTAAGCTTTACGATGTTTTATATTATATAACTTCCTCAATAGTGCAAAAGAATTACAATGAAAGTTCAATGGTAATGTTCCAAAAAGACAGAATAGATAGTTATTTTAGTAAATGGTCAATACTAAATACTAGTATACAATGTATACATGTATCAATGTAAATGCACGGCATCTCTTCAGCTTGCCCGCTGTTATCTTATGAACAAGTCACACTAGACCACGATCGCACCACGCTCAGCACGATCTAAAAAGTATTCAGATCGTGTTGAGGTCGCGGTATGGGCGGCATGAAAATGTAAATTTTGGATGAGTTCACGATGCTACTACGACCTCATTACTTTTCTACAACGATTCCGCCAAGAGTATACCCTGTTTTCACCACGCTTGTTCTGCGACCTCACTACGATAATCACGATCTTGCTACGCTCATCACGTTCTTACTACGATTATATCACACTTTATCCGATTAAAAAACGATCTTAGCACGTTTCTTCTGCGATTAAAGAACGATTTTATCACGATCATTCTACGATCTTACCATGTTCATATGGCGATTTTACTACGCTCTCGGTAATATAATAACGTCAATATCATGTTGTCGGAGTCAATATAAATACTGTTCCATTCCTCCTTATTTTCATTTATACGTAAATTTCTCGATAACAACACAGACAGGCCACCAAAATCTACAATATTTTGTATTTGTGCATGATATAGATAGAGGTAGAGTCAGTGGGGCCTCTGATACGAATCCTGATCCAGATGAGATGTCGGATTAACCTATCACAACGTATATTGCTGATCTATCAAGATCAAATGAAGATATTTTATTGAACAATTAATGGTGGGATGATACGTATGTGTCAAGCATGGCTGAGCTGTTGGAGACTAACGACATTAGGTCCAAATTATATACAGACGAATAAAACCTGGAGAGCTTTTACATGCTTTATTTGACAATGAGAATGAGCCCGAGCATGGCTATAAGTAAAAATGGTCGTAATATGAACGTAGTAAGGTCGTAAGACGTGCGTGATTAGGACGGCATGAGCGTGCTAGAATCGTTCTATGATCTTTAAAGCGGGGTTTACACAGGGCGATTATTGCTCCCGTTTGAGATCAGACTGCGCTAAGACTCGAAAAGTTAAAAAGTCGGATTACTATCCTCAATGATATGGAATGTCCTGGTATTGCCTGAACGCTGTAGTATACGTTCGTAACACTCGGATTATTACGGATCGGAGAATTTGGACAAGCACCCCGACAGTAAGGTGCGTCCCTTAACATTCGGGAAGTCTCAATCAATTTTGTCTAGTCGAATTACAATCGTTATTATGTCGTGACAAATTCTCTAGTATCGCGATGATCAAAATCGTAACAATGATCTGTGACTAAGAATTTCATTATCCCAGAAATTGATCACCTTAGCCGTATTTGGCATAACTTTTTGGAATTGTTGGTCCTCAATGCTCTTCTTTTTTGTACTTGTTTGGCTTAATAACTATTTTGGAACTTAACGTCACTGATCAGTCTTATGTAGACGAAACGCGCGTCTGCCTTAAAAAACTATAATCCTTGTGTCTTTGATAACTATTTTCTGGACAGTGTCATGTGGAACGGGCATGATCTAGAAAGATTTACCATTGCTGTTTTTTTTGCCGATTGAGTCCAGATTGCATCCCGAATGCGAACAGTCCAAGATACGACTGAGTCCAGCATGCCGTCGTATGACGGAAATTGATATATGAGGTTTGAAAATTTTCAAAACTTTGTACTACAATGACGCACTTTTTTAACGTGTGTTAACAAACACACATAGGATATTAAGCGTGCTAGTTCACAAGGCAAATATAGAAAAAAGAAGAAATGGTATGATTGCCAATGCATCAACTCTTCACAAACGACCAAAAATGGCACAGAAATTAATAACTATAGGTCAACATACCGCAAAGTCAGCTATAAAAGACCCCAAAATGATAATATAAAACAATTTAAACGAGAAAAATAACGGCCTAATTTATGTACCAAAAAATGAACGAAAAACAAATATGTAACAGAAACAAACGACAGCCACTGAATTACAGGCTCCAGATTTGGGAGAGACACATACATACTGGATGTGGCGGGGTCAAACATGTTTGCGTGATCGCAACCCACTCCCTTACACGAAACAGTGGTGTAATAGTACAACATAAGAACGATCTATAAAAATCAGTTGAAAGTCTTAACTCGACAGATGATTAAAGATACAAATACTACATGAAATTACACGTGGACGTGTCCGGGTACTTGTACATCCCAAACAAAACCAAATAGACACTAAGTACAAATATGAGAGTACTCACAGTAAGCCTAATAAACTCATCGTAGATACAAGGATTTAAATTTTGTATTTGAGCCAGACGCGCGTTTCGTGTGTTTCGTCAGTGACGATCGAATAAAGTTCGAAATTGCAGAGTTTCTACTCGAATACATTATTCTGACTCCTGGCAGACAAGATTTTCTTTTACACCTGTCAAGCAGCAAATACTGATTTTAAATTTATATGTTTGATCAGGCACAAGTCTTAATCCACGATCTTTTTTCCCCAAAAAAATCTATAACTTTCAGAATAAATCTTGGTAGAGCTAAACAATTAATTTTTTGTGAGAGATGTATTCATCTGTTTACTTTTCTGTTGTTTGTTTTGTAGGTGTTTTGTTACTCAGTATTTAAGGTTGTTTTGTGTACTCTTTGTCTTTTTGTAGTTTTGCAACATTTCAGTACTAGGGTTCATTTCCGTTGGGCAGCCTCTTCGTGGGTGTGTTACATAGCGATACGTTTTTCGTGCAGTTTTGCAACATTCAGACATTTGAATGTGTCCCTGTCGAACTGACACAATCACAATAGCCGCCTTTCGAACGTGTCTTAAAATATTCTTGTGTTACCTATTCTAAGATCGGTTCCGGACTTCTTTTTACTTTGCATATTGCCGTGTGTTTGTTGATTCCACATAGGATAGATGTATACATGGGGGGGGGGGAGAGGAGGGGGGGGGGGTAAGATTTCACTAAACAAGTTATATATAAATTGAGGTCTAGCAGGACGGCAACAGTGCAGGCGATTGGGTGTCCCGGCGAGGGAAGAACAAAAAATTTGCGAAAGCAAGTTTACAGATCTAACATTGTTGGGTTGATGTTAAGACGAGTTTTATATATATAATTATATATATTTATACGAGTCTAAATTGAAAACTACGTTCAAACCTATGATTGCGTTGGATAAAAACCGTAATTATTATACTCGTGCATGTAAACCAAATTTCGTTGTAGAAGGGTCTAAAAACAGCACAAACAACATTTTCCAAAAGACCAAAATAGTGAAAAAGTATATTTAAACAAAACGCATTTGACTAACAGGTCGAACAACTGATGTTCTTTAACCCTGCTGACTGCCATTATATATATACATGCCGCATTTGTGCGGCTATTCTAAGTCGGGATTCTCTGGCCTATGTTAGTTTAGTATGGGTTTTTTTTACTACTTATTTCGGTTCCTTTATATGTTTCGGAGATTTTTTTTTTTTATTAAATTTCATATTTGCTGAACTTGGATACAAACATACTGTTTAGATGCAAGCAAAACCTCACTTGTGGGATTTCCTCACTGTGTCGAACAATTGGTGGCCCTGTGCTGTTTTCTGCTCTTTGGACGGGTTACTGTCTCTTTGACACATTCCCAATTTTCATTCCCAAATTTAAGTTCTAAAGTTTCCAATGAGAATAATGTCATGCTTTATACTATTCTAATATTGATAGACATTATATTTGTCAATATCTAAATGGTCAGAGTAATATGTAGTAATATAATAATGTTTTAGAAAAAAAATGTATAAAGCTAGTTCTTTATACAGCCTCACCCTACACTTGGCTACACTAGTATTATAATACTAAAATGAAACTCGCATTTTATAACGTCCAACACATGCATTTCTTCTTTATATAGCGGATAATTATTTCGACAGGAAATCTCAATTGTTGACAGTTTAGTTGGAGCGTTTGTCTGAGATTTATTATCGGAACTCCCAGCCTGTTTATTCTAATTAGCAACAAGCCTAACTTTAACATTCCTATCTTGTTTGATAATCACATTTGATTGTTTCAACAACGCGCCTTTTTCTATCTGCGGTAAATATTGGTGAACTTTGATATATATTTTCAAGGTTGTATAAAATATGTTGTTTTAAAATGCTACACAACAAATTTGCAATGAAACCTAACATGACGTATACTTGAGAGGCGGATCCAGCCATTTAAAAAAAGGGGGGTCCAACATATGTCCCAATTCAAATGCAATAATAGTTAAGAAAAAAAAAGGGGGGGGGTTCAACCCCTAGAACCTCACCACCTCCACTCCGGAATCCCCAAACTGTAGTAAAATTTTAATTTACAAATCTACAAAAGTTACTTGCATGAAAATTGTTTTCCATTTTGTTTATAAAACTTGAGGAAGTCATAAAATTGAGAAAGGAAATGGGGAATTTGTCAAAGAGACAACTACCCGACCATGGAAAAGACAACAGCAGAAGGTCACCAACATGTCTTCAACGTAGCGAGAAATTCCCGCACCTGGTCCTGGTCCTGGTCCCTATTATATACTAGTTCAGTGATAATGAACACCATACTAAACTCCAAATTGTACACAAGAAACTAAAATTAAAAATAATACAAGACTAACAAAGGCCAGAGGCAGCTGACTTGGGTCAGGCGCAAAAATGTGGCGGGGGTAAACATGTTTATGTTTATAACATACATGTATGTACATGTTTATATAAAATCTGCTATTTTCGGTCGTTACATTATTTATAAAAAATACGTTTGGCGTTACAGAAAAGAGGGATGATTCCTACTTTCAATTTTCTTAACCCCTATACGAAAATCCGTCAAATCATTTTCACCAGAATATCACATCTTTTACCTCTTCTCTTCATCCAGTTCCTAATCCCTTGACCCCAACTGCCCGCCCGCTAACCCCCGCTTCCCTTCCCATGTTCCTTTATCTCTGTCCGTCTCTCAGGAAATAACGGGTTATGTGGGATCGCTTCATTTTTAAGTGATACATGTATGTGTTTACCATAAATATGTGTCTTTTAAAAGGTGTGTGGGTTCCCTAGATAATTATTTACCAAACTGTAACTTGTACAATGTAAATGTGTTCTTAGTGTAATATTTGTATGTTCCCCTAACAGAACACTTCAATGGTGAAAATTGGCATATTTCACTTGAAGACCATTTAATATAAAATCCTCAAAGAAACATTGTATTCAATGTTAAGTTGATGTGTTTTCCTATATGCAAATTTATATATGTTCCTCCCAATATTGTTTCGCTAAATAATAATTTTATTAGGTGTTCCACATGGAATATTTCACTAAATGATGTATTTGTAATTCTTGTTTGATATTTTTTATTCATCTTGTTTTTGGTAATCAGTTTTTCTATTTATATAGTATACATATATATAGGAAGATGTGGCATGTGCTAGTGCCAATGAGACAACTCTCTATCCAATTATCAATTTATAAAAGTAAACCATTATAGGTCAAGGTACAGCCTTCAACACGGAGCCTTAGCTAACACCGGACAACAAGCTATAAAGTGTCCTAAACAATACTAGTGTTAAACCATATACAAACAGGAACGGTCTTGGTTTTTTTGGGGGGTGGGTGGGGGGGGATTGACAGTCAAATGATAAAATCTGAGTCAAAACGTAGCGGAACTTTAGCCTTGTTTTTATTTACTTGATGTATAGTCAACCCATTGTCCTTTAAACTATCGATTTTCTAGACGAAAAGGTAACATTAAAAAAAAATTGTCACTCTCTCGGCCATGTGATAGAGTAAATAAACACCCTCGTATCAGCCATCAAAATATTGCATTTTCATATGAAGTATAATTCATTTTTTGTCGTTCACCAATTAAACCATAAGTCAGGCTGTTTGTTAACTTGTTTGTATTGTTTTACCTATCATTTCGAGTCTTTGTAACTGATTTTGCAGTTCGGTATTTTTTTTATTAGTGAAGGTCGTACGGTGACCTTAAGTTGTTAATTTTTGAGTCACTTGGTCTGTTGTGAAAAATTGACTTATTGATTACAATATCACATCTTTCTTTAAATTATGTTAATTACGCGAGCAAAAATTTAATGCATTACACGACGGTTCCCCAATGACTAGCCTTCATCTATAGATATATATATTGATTGAAAACCTAATACATATTTTTCTTAAAAAATTACAAGTTGAGAAAATTTAAATAAAAGATGATCTAGTCTTAAGGTGGTATTAGTGTCTTCCTCCATCTTGGATTGTAAAAAACAGAGAACCAAAGATCTAGATTTTCCATCAAGATAGCAAAATTTGATGCAGGCATGCAGATATTTAATGTGAATTTTCATTTATAAGAGCCAATTTATAAGAATAGAACTTATAAATATTAATATTATTGCAAATGTTAACTATTTTGGCTTGTTTTTAGGTTTTTTTAATTGGCATTTTAGGGGGAGGTATCTCTAAAACAGTGCATTTTCTGAAGGATTCATGGAATTTTCCTATTTTGTATTTTAGCCGGAAAAAAGTACGGTGACCCTATCTTTTCTTTTGATATTCTCAAAGCAGTGTCGAAATCTATATGTTCCTGAAGTATTTAATAATTCTATCATTTTGTTTAGTTTCTAATCACAAAATGGTGTTTTTTCCTGTATAATCCATACAAAATGTGTCATTTTGTCCCGTCCTGTAGCTTGAGAAAATGCGCGTTGACTTATCATTTTTATTATATTTTTCGACATGTATCAATAGATACTACGTTTTGGCAAAGTAACGAACAAATTCTATCATTTTTATTTAGACTCCCATACCACCTTAAGTATTTTCTAGACTGATTTAACTCATTTCTGTACAATAGTTATAGTACAATCAGGGAGAATCCATGAAATGTGAAAAGGGAGTGTAAATCCCAAAAAGGCAATTCATACTGGCGAGAGGAGCTAGGTGAAGGACTACTTTATCCTTTAGATACATATAACTGTGAGAACCATACTATTTTCTGTCTATTTCGATGAAAGGAGGGGGGTGAACATCTTGCACACGCCCTATCATAGATCGCCACTGGCAATGACAAGACGCGATTCTTTTATGATTAAGTGGTAAAGTTGTTAAAAAAAACCTTAAAACATCAATTCTTAAATTTCTACACAAATATATTTGAACAAAAATTTGAAAAAATAAATAAAAAAAGTAAATTGTATTTATATAAAAGTTTAAAGCAAAATTTAGAAATGGAAAACTACTTAAACTGTAAATCTTTTGAAAAGAGAAGTAACATAACAAAAATGAGAATTAGCGATCATAATTTAATGATAGAAAAATGCAGACATTTAAAAATACCTAGAGAAAAAAGACTATGCACATCCTGTAATACAATGGAGGATGAAGCCCATTTTATTTTATACTGCAAAAAAATTGCTAAACTAAGAGAGAACTTTATAGGAAATGTAATTAAACATATGCCAGATTTTATGTCCTGGCAAGAAAATGAAAAAAAATACATATCTTCTTTGTCCATCAACCTCAAAAGAAGTAGAAAGCTTAGGGTCCTATTTTAAACAGGCATTAGAAATGAGGACAGGGGACTCTTGATTTATTTATAAAATATATATTTATATATCATATAGATAGATTGTTTTGCTTTTTTGCTTTTTTTGTTTTCATGGTTTTGTTTGTTAAATGTATTTTGTGTATGTTTATATTATTTGTCACAAACTTATTGTTCAGAGTTCATATGACAATAAATATTTGAATTGAATTGGTTAAGGATATGACATGGGTATAATCTGTTCTAATCTTCATAAGTAGAGTTTGAATATTGATTATATTTTTTAGTAAGACTAGACATCGTGGTTTCGTCCTTGAATCAAAGTACCTAGTATGCTTATTTTTAGACTGGACTTTAAGTACACGTATTGACGACTAATAAACCCATGCTGATCTTAAGGTGCACAGTTATCTTTGATTTCAAAACCTTTCTGTTTGAACCCGTCTTTGTTTTCTTGATACATTACACTTACAATAAACGAAATTCAACTTTTCAACTTATTAACCAAAATCGAGTGGTGTTATGGTGGGAGAGGACTGATCACATGTAAGAATGGTGTACCAAAGATTAACATAGATATAAAATAACTACTGGAAGAAGTTCATAATTAATAATAAATTACGTCTTGTGTGCATAGAGTAGCGTTGATACTACAGTTTATAAAAAAAAATATTACATGTAATTAGTCACTTGATATAAACAAGCTTCAATCGATTTATATATAATAGTCAACAAAGGAAACGATTTGATTGGACTCCAGTGGCAAATAGTTCATGAATGGTTCCGGACGAACACAAGAAACAATACAAGGCAATGTATATCATTAAATTGAATACACTGTAATAAGGAAAATAATAGGCCAATTGGTCCTATATTTACAAAGTGTTATGTTCTTATTAAAACTATTGAAGACAAATACGCGATTTCTGTTGTTGCAATAATTGATATTTCAAAAATCTTATTTTCACCAAAAAAATTCATGAATCGATTTTGAACTGAAAACTTCCAACTTAATCAAAGTACTGAAGTACTGAACATCGGATGACTCAAGTTCTTGTGGATGGTCAAAAGCAGATGTCACAGAAAAAGATCACACCTCTGTACATTTGCTATACCTGAAACTGAGTTTAATGTACAGAGTATATTTTTTTCTGAGACAAGGTCTTGCGTGGATGATGAATAAATGACAGGAAATTCAACCGCACCGTAATAACTATGATATTGTTGAGATACAAATCAGTTTACTTGGGACTATTATACTAATATGAGGACGTAGTCCCCAATAACAGTAGAAAATTCAAAAAAAAAAAAAAAAATACGGGAAAATTTCCCGAATTTTTCATTGTACTAATGAACTCAAAATCGTTTAAAATTTTTTTTGTCGTGTTTTGAAATCCCGGACCTGCGCAGAAATGTACTATGTACTTCCTTTTTCCGGTCTCGTTTGCATGAATCTTTGAGTAAAATATATAATTATCAGTCTAGTATAAAAATAGGAAGGAACGCGCAATACCAATTTCATTTTACATAATTCCTTGATATGAAAAAACGTTACCTGATGATAGCGTTTCTTTGTTTACATTGTATATGACGTCATAATTTAAATAACGTCATAACTAAAATCCCTAACAACAGAACCAAAAGCGGAAACGTTACGGTATTTCCGTTTCTTTTTTTTTGAACAAATATTTAAGTTACAAAATAATAATTCATACAGACTTCGTCCCCATTTACAGGTAATGCCTGCCTCATATTATAATAAACGTCACAGAGTATGTACTGGTTTGTTGTTATTTTATTATTAATATAACAGTTACATGTACAGTCCTTGGATGGTGTAAACTTCCCACTAACACCATACACCATTACACCATACACCTTTAAGTACAGCATTACACCATACACCTTGTACCATTACACCATACACGTTACACCTTTGCACCATACACCTTACACATTACACCATGCACCATTCCCCATTCTATCTACACGATCCGAAATTACCCATAATGCAATTAAAATTCAAATATCAAGATTATTATTATTGTGTATGTTTACAACTCAAAAAAATAAAATAAAAAGAAATTCGTTTCAACCAATGAGATGTCGTACACCATCATTCACACCATTCCCGATCGCTAGTTACACAATCACACCATTCCTCAAACACCATTACACCATTCCCCTTACAACATACACCACAGCACCATACACCTTACACCATTACACCATTACACCAGTACACTATACAATTTTTTTTTTGGAAAGTTAACACCATCCAAAGGCTGTATATATAATTTCCACATTATTTATGTATATGCCTGTCCCAGGTCCGGAGCCTGTAATTCAGTGGTTGTCGTTTGTTCAAGTGTTACAAAGAGGTAGGGCTAATATGCAGAGGATTTTTTCCACAGAAGGGCCAATTTCAAAAAGTGCCAACAGAGTAAAATTTCCTATAAAAACCAAAAATAAAAATGCTTTTTGATCAATATCTCGATTTACATACAGTATGATATGTGTAATCAATAGTTAATTTAACCCTAAAAAAGGATTAAAGTCCAATATCCGGATTTTCGGATGTTTTTCTGTGGAAAAAACAGGGAATCCCCCAAGAAGGACATTTCAAACCAAAGAAAAGTTATGCTTTTTATGACTGTTGTTATTCATACTACTTTTTACTTCAAAAATGAAATTGGTTTAGTGTGTCCTTATTACATAAAAAACAACTTTTTAAAGAAAAAATTGTAACATCGATAAATTGTACCAATATAGCTTCTAAATATTAAGATTAATAATGATAAGAATCGCCGTGGCTCCACCAGTAGAGCACAGTACTACTAATAAATGAAGGTTTTGAAGAAAGGGTTCGAACCTCGCTCAGAACTTTTGCATTTTTTTGTGTTGTTATATTAAATTTTAAAGTTTCTATCATATGTTTTCGGTTGTTTGCTTGATTCATAGAGTCATTTTGGTTCATTTTGACTATTCAGTTAGTGTACTAGTAAATAATTTTACGTGTATCAAAGAAAAAACAATGTATCGCTTATTGTGTGCAATCCTATGACTGTCCATACTCTTGAATTACTTTCTATTCATGTGTTTACGTTATTACATATATCCAAGGGACAACTGCCGTCAAGCTGATGTAGGTGCCTGTACATAACCAATAACACGAGAATTAATTCTATAGAAATTAAGCCTACATGTTGCGGGTGTAATATACACATAACTTAAAATAAGGCCATTGTATACAATTTTCATAACAACAAAACACATTTCGTCGAAACCTTTTTTGAACATGGTATTATATGTAACAAATGCAGTTAACAACAATTTTGTCGCCAAATCACAAACTGTAAAGATACTAGTACTGAAATTTTTACCACCGTCTATACACGGGTACATAACTCATCAGAAAAATAAAACAACATAACAGAACAAATCAATTACACTACAAATCGTGATTGTAGGTAAAACATCAAGAAGCTGTTGCATCTGTATCACAACGAAGGGCCGATTTGTTAAAATTACAGAAAAGGCAATACAACATGAAGTAGTAACACAGGGTGATCTATGACCAACTGATGTAAGATGTTCTCCGGTTAAAATATATACATGTACATGTATTTTCTTGTCTAATCTTATAGACGATAAAGCCTTAAAAGACCAGGACAAATACTGTGTAACAGATATACATATTCAGAATGAGAAAATCACGATTTGAATTAGTTCGATATAACTTGGCTCCTTGAGAAGTTACATGGTATGGCACCTTGCATAAAGGATGTTAATAATAAAATAAAATCAATATTAAAAAATCAATAGTCATGGCCTTGTTTTTGTAGGAATACCTGTTCAAGGTATGAAAATAAATGATGTGACGTATTTTTATGTACTATAAATAGCATCTATCGGGCTATTTAAAACATGATTTACCTATCTTATCGAATGAAACAAATTGCCGACAAATTGTCCCTACCTCTTTGTTTTTCGTTCATTTTTTAAACATAAATAAGGCCGTTAGTTTTCTCGTTTGAATTGTTTTACATTGTCTTATCGGGGCCTTTTATAGCTGACTACGCGGTATGGGCTTTGCTCATTGTTGAAGGCCTTACGGTGACCTATAGTTGTTAATGTTTGTGTCATTTTGGTCTTTTGTGGATAGTTGTCTCATTGGCAATCATACCATGCACATCTTCTTTTTTTTATATTTCATCCATTTGTATATCAATATATTCTACTATGCTTTTAATAGTGCAGTGTAAGTGCATGGTGGACACTCTTTAGTAAGAAATCGATTTTTCTGAAAGATTAGATATGAGAAGCCATTCATATTTTCCCGCAAAAAAATACAGAGTTACCGGTCCTTACCGGGAGTGTCGTAAAACGTTTTTGAGATATTCTTCCGCAAGCTTTAACACAATTTACAACTTCAAACGTTTAATGTTTTGCATGTTATTTTCTGTAATAAAGCACTAGCATGAATTTTATTAAATGGCGTGCATATATATTTCCAATTTCCTTACTATTTCCTATACCTTTCCTAAGATTATAAATATAAGGCGATGTTGTATGATTGCCAATGAGACAACTTTCCACCAAAGTTCATATTAAGTAGATGTTAGCAATAAGAGGTAACGGTACGACCTTCAACAATGACAAAAGCCGATACCTTAAAGTCGATTATGAAAGGCCACGACATAAATAAAAAGTGAAACAAATTAATTGAGAAAAATAACGGCATAATTCACAAATCAATTGGGAAAAACAAAAATTAATGACATGAACCATTACAACCACTAAATTGCAGGTTCTATACAAAAGACAGGCGCATACATAATGTGGCGGGTTTAAACATGTTTGTGAGCGCTCAGCCTAACATATGAACAAACTATAGAAGCCAGTTGAAAATGGCTTGTCTCATCAGATCGATACAAACAGAAAAAAAAACTAACTAAAACATAGACCGGACGTGACAGAGTATTTATACATCTCTTACAACAAAATATAAAAAGTAGAGACCTAAGACTATATATATTGATGTTTCAACTCATGATGGGGTTCAACTTGATTTCTTAGACTTAGCCTTTTGAATATATGTTTAGGCTACAACAGTGAACTAATGGAAGAAATAAATGTCTAAAAAAACCGAATGATATAAACATACAACAAAAGTGCCTAACTATATAAGTTTAACATAGAAAAGTATACGACGTATAATTGATTTTAAGACCGAGAAATATTTTCCAGTTAACAAACATATATACATAAGTACGTGTACGTACAATTGAAATTAAAATGAGATTTATAGAATAGATTATCGAAGAATCCAAAAAGAAAAATATTCAACGAGTGACCGAACAACACATGAATTTGCTAATGCGCGCAGCGTATTTGAATTCTTTGATTCGTTATTCTTTTTATTACATTGGCAAATGGCTTTTTTTAAAGTAAAAAGGGTAAGAAACTAACATGTACATCTAAATGAGATTTCAATTTCACACACATTATTTGATAAGAAGATACCAAGTCAATAGCTGATAAAGAAATTAAGAAAACAAATGGCACACATACAGGTGAACTCGTTTGGACCCTGCAAGATGATTGACCAAAAGGAAAAATGTAAATCCTATAATGCACTGGTCATTAGTCATTTCTTTGCATGTCTTCTGCCATAATCATAACAGACTAAATGCACTGATCCAGGGTTTGATGTTTGAAGGCTCTACCAATGTTGGGAGTTAAAGACCCATATTTTACCCAAAAAAAATGGATGTAGTCTAATCTATGAAATATATTCATTTCTTAAAAAAAAGGGGGTGGGGTAAAATTGAAGAAAAGAAAATAATAAGCAACTGCGCATCCAATTTAGGATTTCAAGCATGTCAGTAATTGTGATTACAATTTCTAAAACATATCATTTATTCATTTTTTTTTTTCTAATATATTTTTCGGTGTTAAAGAAGTTATCTTGTCCTCCCCTGAGTGCTCCGTATAAAAACATTTTGGGGGAAAACACAGATACATTGGATTTGACAGTTTGACACCACCATTTATTTGTTTTCATGCTGCTACTCGTTACTCGACACGTTACTAGGATAACCTTGGGGTGATATGTATAAAACTACTTATCCGAAAGGACGGATATTTTTCTACATGTCCTACGATAAATAAATAATACGATAAGATCTGTCCTACTAAAAAGCGCTTGGGAACGCCCGAGAGCGCCCGAGAAAAGAAAAAGCGCCCGAGGAAGAAAAAAAGGCCCGGGAGAATAAGTGATTTCCTGAATGAAAAAAAACCATTGCGTGTTTCACCCGTGTAAATAGGGATATTAACGATGCTAAATCTAAAGTGTTTAGATAGAGTTGTTGCACTTTTACATTTTAGATTTAAAAATTGTATATAAGTTGGTAAATATAAGTATATAGAAGAATCATGAACGATATTGTCCTCGATGAAAACGTATATTTAGTTAGTTTAAAAAAATTCAGTGCCCGAGGTCTAATATTCGCAACTGCATGGTGAACACTTGTTCAATTACTTTTACCGTTCTTAAATAATGTGCAACTCTTTTAATTTTATAAAATTAATATTTATCTGGGAAATTTGAGAAACGTATCTGTCGGTGTTTAACGATTTATGAATCTTCAGCATAAACTGTGATCCATTATTAGCTTTTCGAAATAGTATTTATCTATTATTGTTAAAATTGAAACATTCATCTCTATATATTTTCCCCGGGCGCTAATTTTTTCCCCGGGCGCTTTTTCTTCATCCGGGCGCTCCCGACGCTTTTTAGTAGGACCCGATTAGATATCTTAACTTAAATAGTTTTAAATTATTGAAAAACAATAGTTAATAGTTTTAAATAGTTTTAAGGAGTATGATTGAATTTAAGTAGAGTAGAACTCGTTTTTATAGTTTTACTTATAATTTTGCAAGTTAAATTAATCTAATCGTTATTTTTCAGTTCAATATGAATTATGTTGAAACAAAGTTACAATTTCTTTTAAAAATAACAGTATTTTTTAAATAGTTTATTACAGTGTAGAAAGTTGAACGTTAATCTTTACGGGATTCCTAAATGTTATGACACCTTCAGTAGGTCAGTCTAGTCATTAAGAGTTCAAATAATAGTCGTCTGCAAATGCAGCTGGTGGATATTTAATTACATTGTTTTTATAATCTCTGGGAATCAGGTTAACTTAGTGTGAAATTTTCTGTCTAATGTTGCAGACGTAAACAGTTCGCTTTTATTACAGCGAAAACAATGTTGTGAAATTATAATTAATGTTGTAAATATTGGATAAAAAATATTAGTTATAAGAAAACATTCGATGTCACTGCTTTAGAGGAGATGATACTTTTGCAAATTTAAATGTGAAATTACAAAAAATCCTAATGCAATTGTTATAAAATATATCATATAACAAATACTATGAGAAAAATATAAAAATATTCATAACTGTCATACAAGCGCGGAATATAGTTTCAATTGGGAGATATATTCTCCGTAACACATGCGAATATCAACCAGAATACAGGTGCGCCTATACATGCGATTTCTTTATAATAAATAACTAGAGGCTCTAAAGTACGAAGCCCTGTTTTGTCTCACACAGATTATAAAGTGTCTTTTAAAGTCCTGCGCTGATGATGTGTAAAGTCTAGCGCTGGAGATATAGAGTCTAGCGCTAGAAATGTAAAGTCTAGCGCTGGATATGTAAAGTTCAGCGCTGAAGATGTAATGTCTAGCGCTGGAGATGTAAAGTCCAGCGCTGGAGATCTAAAGTCTAGCGCTGAATATGTAAAGTCAAGCGCTGAAGATGTAAAGTCTAGCGCTGGGGATGTAAAGTCTAGCACTGGAGATGTGTAAAATCTAGCGCTGGAGATATGCAAAGTCTAGCGCTGGAGATGTAAAGTCAAGCGCTGCAGATGTAAAACCAAGCGCTGGAGATGTAAAGTCTAGCGCTGAAGATGTACTATCAAGCGCTTGAGATGTAAAGTCAAGCGCTGGAGATCTAGATGTAAAGTCAAGCGCTGGAGATATAAAGTATAGCGCTGGAGATGTAAAGTCAAGCGCTGGAAATGTAGACTCCAGCGCTGGAGATGTAAAGTCCAGCGCTGGAGATCTAAAGTCTAAAGCTGGATATGTAAAGTCAAGCGCTGTAGATGTAAAGTCTAGCGTTGGGGATGTAAAGTCTAGCGCTGGAGATGTGTAATATCTAGCGCTAGAGATATGCAAAGTCTAGCGCTCAAGATGTAAAGTTAAGCGCTGGAGATGTAAAATCAAGCGCTGGAGATGTAAAGTCTGGCGCTGAAGATGTAAAATCAAGCGCTGGAGATGTAAAGTTAAGCGCTGGAGATCTAGATGTAAAGTCAAGCGCTGGAGATATAAAGTCTAGCGCTTGAGATGTAAAGTCAAGCGCTGGAAATGTAAAGTCCAGCGCTGAAAATGTAAGGTCTAGCGCTGAAGATATAATAAAATTAACGGTATCAATTTTCTTGCACCAGATGCGCATTTCGACAATACATGTCTCTTCAGTGATGCTCGTGGCCAAAATATTTGAAATCCAAAGCTTATAAAAAAGATGAAGAGCTATAACCCAAAAGGTCCAAAAATTATAGCCAAATCTGTGAAAGGAATCAGAGCTTTGCATGAGGGAGATACATTCCTTAATTTATAACAATTTCTATCATTTTGTAATAGCAAATTTTAATAACACATAAAAAAATCCGTATTTTCATGCCAGTACCGAAGTACTGGCTATTGGGCTAGTGATACCCTCGGGGACTAATAGTCCATCACCAGAGGTATCGACCCAGTGGTAGTAATAAAATTAACGTTATCAATTTTCTTGCACCAGATGCGCAATTCGACAATACATGTCTCTTCAGTGATGTTCGTGGCCAAAATATTTGAAATCCAAAGCTTATAAAAAAAGATGAAGAGCTATAATACAAAAGGTCCAAAAAGTATAGCCAAATCCGTATAAAGTCTAGCACTGAAGATGTAAATACAAGCGCTGTAGATGTAAAGTCTATCGCTAGAAATGTAAAATCGTGTTTTATAGTGTGTTGCAAATAAGGATGCAAGAAAAGCCTCGGTCACATCTTACCGGATATCTCGAACGCACACCTAACGGAAAACCTTTTTTTCAATCCGTTCATGTCCGTTAGACGTCCGTTCTTATTCGTAAGACGTCCGTCCATATCCGTTGCATGTCCGTTAAGCGTACGTTTTATCCGTCGACGTCCGTTCTGTCCGGTCGAAAATTTTGAGCATATTCAAAACGTTGAACGGACGTCCAACGGATAAAATGTCCGTTGAACGTCCGTTAGGCGTCCATTTTGTACGGTACTCGTCCGTTTCGTTTCCATTTTGTATACGTTACGTGTCCGTTATACATCTGTTGGTGGTCTGGATGATAAACTCACCAACGGACTTCTACCGGACGTATAACGGATAAAACGGATGTTGAACGAATGAGATCGGACTTTTACCGGACGTATAACGGATAAAACGGATGATCAACGGATCTGAAACGGATATATGCCAATTGAAATTTTTACGTCAGAAATGCCAATTATTGGTATGTCAGGTTTCTTAAGGTTCATGAATTCTTATTATTCATAATCAACCTTAAAGTAAGGGCGATTCTTCACAATCAAGCAGCTCTTATTTCAGACGCTGACCTTATGCGGTATTTTGAAGAATAAACCAAAAACAGTTACACCTAAACATTTTGAATATTTATGCGATGTACATGTATTATTATTGTTGCCTTTTATTTTTCCGTATATATTGTTCATCCGTTTTATCCGGTACGCTTCCGTTAGGTGTGCGTTTTATTCGGTACTCTTCCGTTGGATGTACGTTCGACATCCGTTCTGTCCGGTACGTTTCCGTTTCTCGTACTTTGCATATCCGGTATGTGTCCGTAAGGCATCTGTTACACGTCCGCTGTATTCGGTCAGTACATCAACGGACTCCCAACGGATAACAATTCTGTCAACGGACAACTTTTATTTTCATTCGTTAGACGTCCGTTCGTGCTTCGGTCACACCTTACCGGATAGCACGAACGGACGCCTAACGGATGAAAAAAAAAAGATGTCCGGACAGAACGGATGTCCAATGTATATACGGATGGTATGCTGCTTTCACGAAAAAAATACTTTGGGTAGCACTTTACCAAAGAGAATAAGCCTTCTGCAAATCTCTTCGATCATAAGCTTAAGTTTTATAAAAATGTCCATGAACCAGAGTTTGAATGGTGTCGAAACTTTTATATTGACTGCTTTATTTGAATGAACGAATCAGTACATTGCTTTAAAATTAATGCACTTATATAATAGAATCGAAGAGTACATCGATAGAGTATGGTTATTAAATTGGGTATGTTGTAAAGGTTAGATGAAATTGTCTACGTTTTTTTATTCTTCTGTAATGTTTACTGTTTTCAGAGTGTTTTTTTTGTTTTCTTTTTTAGCCATGGCTTAGTCAGTTTATTTTCGACTTGTGGGTTTTTATGTCCTCTGGGTATCCTTTGCCTGTTTTTTAGTTATGATTTTTTTAAAGTAAAAGAAATAGCGGATAAATGGTTTATTTTTAAATAAATTGTTACCTATGTCAAATTCAAAACATTGCCAGTGTTTATCTTATGAAAGCACCAAATGTTAGACATGTCTACCGAAACAAAAACATATTCCAATAAAATCGTTATCACAATATGATCGATTTTTTAATATCTTGATGCATTATAAGCATTTCCAAAATTATTTGATTTCATAATATTAATCCACACATTATGCTAGCTTATAATATTATTGATTTTTATAATATATCTTAAATTATGGTGTACCATAATATTCGTTATGGTGTAATGTAACTAGCACTTTACCAAAGAAAATAAGCCTTCTTCAAAACTCTTCAATCATTAGCTTTAGTTTTTCAAAGATGACCATTAACGACAGTTTGAATGGTGTCGATAGAGTATGTTTATTAAATGTGGTATTTTGTAGATGATAAATGATAGTTATGGATTAACCGTTTTACAGATGATATCGGATATGTTCCTTATTTCATAACTAAAATCCCCTTTCCTTTTCACGTATATGACATACCGAATTAAGTATTTACCGGGTTTGTAATAACATGAGCAACACGACGGGTGCCACATGTGGATCAGGATCAGCATACCCTTCCGGAGCACCTGATATCATCCACAGTTTTCGTTGGGGTTCGTGTTGCTCAGTTTTTACCTTTCTGTGTTGTGTATTGGGTTCTATTATTTGAATGTTTGTCTTTTCTTTTTTAGCCATAGCCTTGTCAGTTTATTTTCGATCTATAAGTTTGACTGTCCCTCTGGAATCTGTCGCCCATCTTTCACAGAGAGTGGTTATATTGTTTTAGTATTTTGTAAGCGCGACATTTTTGTAAACTTAATAGGTAGTAACATTCATATATGTAATATATTATTGTATTAGTTTAAAGCAATTCAATGGGACGTCATATATCTTATATGAATTTACCTTTCTAAACTTAAATTGGAGAAAAACAGCTTCCTTACGACAAATCACGATAATACCATATCAACCCGGCTTTTTACTAGTCTTAAATGTTGACCAGGATTCAAGTCTTGCTAGTTCACAAAGTGTCAGTCTGTTGTCTGCTCTCTGGCTGGAGTGTTGTCTCTTTTACATATATTCCCTATTTCGATCTCAATTTTATGTAATTAGACATGACGTCCTACTCGGACATATTATTGTGAATCCGGAGCAATAAGTCATTACTCTCAATAAAAAAATACTACTTAATTCGGAAATTAAGGAATACAGGTGTTATACACTGAAAAAAATACCTAGTAAATATTACTAGTTTGGCTAGTACTTCATTAAAAGTCCCTAGTAGATTATCAAACAACTAATTAGACTAGTATATTTACTATCGTGGAAGCATCGTATTACCAGGAACCAGCTGTGCAACTGATAACAGGATTTCCCGCCGGACGATATCATATTCGCGTGGCCAAGTTCTGTTGTACATGAAGTGATGGCCGCAATCAAACGAATAAAGAACCTGAGTGATTTTTTGCCTGATTCATTGAAAAGCTGTAAGTATTTTAACTAAATTGTGTTTTATTTTATCGTCTTAACTTGTTTACAAAAAAAAAAGAACCACATCATCTCGCCTTTCACGTAAAATAAAATGTACTACAGAAGATGGTCAAGCTTGTGACACGTGGAATAAACTTTATCTATTTAAGTTAAGATTTACAAGATGCAGATTTCGTTATTCTAATTTTAACACCTTTTCTTCTTTTTTAATACGAAAACTAATTAATAATCCTTTTATTTCACCACAGAAAGTCGTAACTTAAATCCGAAACGTTTTATGATTATATAATGAAAGTGCGCCTCGTTATGAAATTAATATGGCTGCGCCCATGTAGTGAAAAAATATTAACCTGCCAAAACTAACACAGTCAATACATGGTATATCTTCAATATTTTCACATCAAATATGAAATTGAGAAACATTTGAAAGCACCACAGAATGTACTTGATGACAAACATGCACCATGTAGGTGTACACTTGCATCTTGACTCTGAGTGCACAAATGCATTCTAATTTCAAACAAGTAATAGCTTTTCTAAAAAGCTAGCCGTCTCTTAGCTTCAGGATGAAAGTAGAAAGTGTTAGAATTCAGAATTTTTCCTAATTTACTAATGTTTTTTTTGGGATAATTTACCAACACTGGATTAGAAATGGTGATGCCTTAACTGTTTTTTTAATTAAATATGAAAATATTTATAAAAGTATATTTTAAACATGGCTGTGGGATAATTATTGTTTTTGCCAGTATTTTAACTCTCTGTATAGCTGTATAATTGTAAATTTAATATTAATGCATACATATTACACTCGTTAATGTCTTACTTGAAATACTTGTACGAAAAATTTTGCATTAAAAAGCTAAAAAAAAAGCACATAAATGTACAGTGTGTATTTATATATGTCTGACATGATGACTCACCTATCACACATAAGAAACAAAGTGAAATATAGTTTTTTAAATACAATGTATTAGTAGAAATTGACAGTAGAGTTCTAGTTAATCTATATTAATTAATATTGACAACACTACATGTAGTTTATTATGGATTTTTGTATAATTTCAGGTTCTGAAAAAATCAAAGGGGATGATAAATTTAGACAAGAAGGATCGACCACCAACATGCTACACTTACTGGAACTTGAAAAACCTGCAATTCAAAAGAACAAACCAAAGACTAGTATTACCGTACAAAGTGGTTGAGGGTATGGTCCCAGCTATCCAAACCTGACAAATTATTGGTAACAAGCAATCTTTACCAAAAAGGAACATCAAGCCGACACGCTTTGCAGACTTTGAAAGTGGTAATTTATAAATTTGGTTAAGGCTATTGAAACAACAAACTGTGAAAACGAGCAATTTAAAACACATTCTTCGTCAAAACTGTGCTTTATTGAAAGAAGACGTAGTGTGCGCCAAGTCAGTTGAGAGCTTCAAAACAGCTCACCAAGGCTGTCAATAGGAGTCCGCTCTCCCGTCAAGTTCAATCCAGAATTGGGACCTTTGATGTAACAATGCAGATACATATAGCATGAAAAGTTTTATTTAATGAACATTTATATATATATCTATTGATGTTTCAGTACAAGTATGATTATTTGTTTTTGTTGTGATCTATGACATACATGTATAGTATAAGCAATTTTGAGAAAGTGTTATCTGTATACATGACAGTTCCGTGAAAATGTTAACAAACTTTTGTGTCAATTTATTCATTCGTCTAAAAACTGATACAAGCTAATATTAGAATTCAATAGGTTAAGACTATAAAATCAGTTTTTACCAAGGCCTGTTCAAGTTTATTAAGGTCAAAATAAAATAAAACAAAGTTTCATAATATAAAATATCAATGTAGGAGCAAACGGTGAAAATGGTTTAGATCCTAGTGCAATAAGAGATGGGTGACATGTATTTAGATCCTGGTGCTCTAGAGGGGTGACATTGAGTTGGATCTGTTTGCTCGAACTAAAATTTACAGTGCTTTAAAAAATGATAAGTGATCATGCTTTATAAAGTTATAAACTGTTAGGTACAATTTGTATACTTACTTCCTGACAATTTTATTTTTTACTTCTAAGTGTTTTAAAATGTAAACTTTGAAGTAGGAAGACATAAAATAACTGATAAGACTTACTTTGTTCTTTTTTTTTTAAATATATATTCGAGGGAGAGTTTATTCATTTTGGTTTTGCAGGGAGAGCTGATTGATTTAAACAGGGGCCGTGCAATAACTAGATGGGTTATAATTGATTAAACTGATGTTTTATTTTTTTTCATCGAAATAACTTTAGAATTGTAAACTGAATATTCTAAATACATGTATGAAATATTGTTAATATTGATTAGGGTACAGCTTATTAATGGTTTTGAAACATGAATTTAAATGGTTATTTCGAAGTAAATTGATAACATGTTACCTATTTGTTTGTTGTTGGTTGGACACCTTTTTCTATAATTGATATTAACTACTTTGTATTGTCTACTCAAATGTATAGTACATTTCTGATGTTATGCATCTTATGTAAATAAAATATGTAGGATTTATCTTAAAACTGTTTTTGCTGAACCTCACACACTGACAAATTTAGTTAGGTAACTGTAAAGCTTTCAGGCCTAACATGGTGAAATTTAAGTGAGAATGTGTGAAAGAGAAAACAACAAGAACAAGGAGTGAAAAGAAATAGTTTTGTCTTTTATTGACATTGAAGACCAATTATCACTACAGATGCAACAAATTTTTATCTGCATTCATTGGCAACCAAAGTATACATTGTAAGTCAATTCATATTGAGGATATTGTGACCTATTGCTGATGTTTTTGCTAGTCTTTTCAGGTCATTGTTGCATATTTATCTTTCACAATTATTACTATTGTCATTGTGTTTCCTGAATTGAAAGATCACAAACACATATAACTACCTAGAAGCTTCCTGTTGATTTTACTGAGTGATGGATTTAGGGGCCCTTAGGCACCTTTCATGGAAAAAATTTAATTGATTATACAGTGAAAAATTGAACTATGACTTGAGTGAGCCCCCTTTTATGGCAGTCCCCCTTATTAAAAAAATTGGATTTATCAAATTTGAACTTTGTACCAGTACAATAGAAAAATAGCTATAAGAAATTGCACTGCTATGAAACTCTGCATACAAAACAAAATAAAAAAGAATCCTTAATCCAGTAACATTGCTACATGTAGGTATGAAAAAGTACGACACGAGGATGACCTGGTACAAGTACTTATAGCTAGTAAAGTTACTAGCCGAAGGAGGTATTCCTACTAGGAAATGTTTGTCGAATTACTTGAAGCTAGTAGAATCACTAGTCTTACCATGTATTTGCCACTAGGAGGACCTAGTTATGTTACTAAAAGGTAGTAAAATTACTTATTCAGACTAGTAAAGTCACCAAGCAGTCTAGCAAAATTACTAGGGACTCCTAGTGTAATTACTAAGTAGCCTAGTAAATTTACTTTGATGGCCTAGTATAGTTACTAAGTAGGCTAGTAAATATACTTCTGGCCTAGTAATCTCATGGACAGTAAGTTTACTAGTTTACCTAGTAGAGATTACTAGGTATTTTTTTCAGTGTAGTTTTAGAATATTAGCTGAGATAATAGAACAATTTTTAAACCTTTATACAACATTTCTCGTAGCTTTTATATTATATTTTATTGTTTGAATCAACTGATTTACCATTCAATGAATTGCGATTAACACGTAGTGATTGATATTTGTTTGGAGTGTTCAAATCTCTATATTATAAATATTTAATATATTTATTTATATTATATTTTGACTAACAAACTTCGTGTTTTGACTAGTATGATGTGCAAAGAAGTCAACGAATAAATTTGGATAAATAGAAATAGAATTTTTTTTTTCGATTTTAATATTATATATTAACAAACAAAAATAAAAGTCTATTATAAATGTCGTCTTTAATAAGTCATCATCCACATTTCATACAGTACTTATATATTTATTCCCAAAAGATTATTTTGACAGGTTGCACTCCCATTAGTACGTTGTGATATAATTTCAACTAGGCATTAATATTATGAGTTCATTCTGCAATGTGTATAAATTTTCATATCAAACGTAAATTATGTCATCTGTTTCTTACCAATTAATCATACTGCTGAACTAAATAATATTGTATTACATGACCTTGCTTCGCTTTGAAATAGTTTAATAATTACAATTTATTTCTTCTGCTGTTTTTATACTTGTATATAAATTAATTTTGTGGTTCTCAAGAACCAATATGTTATCTTAATTTTTTAAGAATTTTTTTCTGCAGATATATAGAAGTCAAATGGACAATAACTGAATTTTGATATGCAACGTGTTATGTAGGAAAATAACAATCATACATGTCATAGTGCTGTTTTAAATACTCAGGTGTATCTATCATCAAATATTGACCGACGTCGAAATAAATATGTATTGGTAATACATCAAAATGAATATCTAATTTCTACCTGCCTATGTTTATAGATTATGATTTTTTTTTAAATTCTGTCTTGATGTCTCGATTTTTATTCTAAGATGTAATTTTTATTTACATGTAAGACAACACAAGAGACTTTTCTTTTACAGACACAATTTTAATTTTAATGGATTTGAAAAGAAACATTTCAAATTTGATGGTGACAGAAAAAATACGTTGTATGCATGTGTATTCGAATTAATGTACCCACCTTACCCAATATACACAAATACACATAAGCAACATTAAAACGGTCTGCAACATAAACTGAATTTGAAACAATAACAATTGCATGTAATGAGTTTTTGTGGATCTGACCATTAATTAAATTTCGTCAAATCAAGACATATAAACACGTGAAAGTAATGTGTTTCTATACCTAGTGTGTACATAGTCATTTATAATTTATAAAGACGTCTGAAGGATGTGTACTATTTTTTTGTAACATTTCCCCTTCATAAAACTAATGTATTGAAAACGAGGTCAACTGACACACTTATTTTCTACATTTATTTTCTAAAACACGATTTATTCATTGTTTAAGGAACGATAATACATTTAAGAAAAATATGGCTTATAAGACGACACGATTTGTCTCCCTTGTACAAAATACTGTCCTAGATAAAAGACATTGAAGACGAAAGCATTTTAAATATGACGCGAGAAAGGCGACGATTGTCGGATGAATATAATCAATAGATGATCATAAAAATAGCATTTTAAGATTAATAAATTACGGAACTTGTTAGCAGTACCCAAAACATTGTTTTTCGGACACATCAAATTTAATTTTTTCATGCATAATTATGAAATTCAATAATATTCAAAATTATGGATACGCATAATATAACTGGAAATATTATTTAATCTCATAATATTATGGATTTTCATAAAACAGTCAAATTTAGCCAATTCCATAATATTATGGAGTTCGCTAAGTGCCCCGACTGATTAATACCACCCTGAATTTCCAAATGAAACTAACTAACATGTACATGTATATCTTTATACATAATTTACAACCGACTAAATACTACAGGTCTATAATCCCAAAACTGGGAAGGATGTACATGATCATAAATAATTTGACTCTTGTCAAAAAAAAAACCACATATATAGTGCCTCTATATAAGGATGCATTTAACTATTTTACTACTTTTAATAGTTAGTATCACCAAAATTTACATAATAACAGGGTCATGACACCACTCTTATATATCTGTTTCAACTATTCAACATATTTGTACACTTTACATGTGAGAGTGTGAAACTAATAAAAATCACAGAAAATACAAAACTGGTTCACACTCAACATAATTTCAAAGGCGTTAAATCCCAAACTGGGAAAACTGTTCTTTTTTTTTTTTTTTTACAATTTTATTACTGAAGGCGCCTCACTTCAATGTGAGGACGGTGACCTAACAGGTCAAAACATACACTATCTTCTAATACTGTTCCCTCACAGATCAGTGAAACATTCCCACTTTCAGGGAATCTGTCTTTTACTACCTTGTACAGTTCCGTCATAGAACTTACTCTTGCCATACACTGCAAACCTTCATACTGTATAACCACAAGTGTTGGAACTTGAGGGTTCTGACTCAACTTGAGCTGCGAAGAAGAGTGCTCTACCTGGGATTCAGCTAGTTGTGAAACTTGGCGTTCCAGGAGAAGTGCGGTTTCATTCTTCGGAGTATGGTGTGCATTTGTGTCATTGTCAGCAATATTGGACTGCAATTTTCTCTTTTTGCTAGATTTTTCAGTGTTCAAACTTTCACTCTCATAGTGAATTGCTTCTATTTCGTCCATTACTATGGAACGTCCTTCCTGTTCAGACACAAAATTGTCCTCCTCCCCTTCTTTTTGAAGGATTGCTGACTCAGCATGAGTTATATTTACAAACACTGGCCAGAAACTGGCATTCATCTGAGCAAGTTCCTCCGTTTCTGGAGGATTTCTAGAATTGTAGTTAAATCCTTCTGCTACCATATCTTGTTGTTCAGGCGTTAAAAAGTGAAGAACAGAAGTTAGGACTCTCCAATTGAGTAAACAAGCAGGGCTGTTTACTGGTCTCAAACTATACCTGAAATAATCTGTCCATCCCATCTCTTTACAAACTGTACGATGGACTTGCATCTGTATTCCTGTAACATGTGTAGAACGGGGCACAAAGGACTTCTCATTAAGGAAGTTCACCAATTCTTTGGCAGTCACTGTTTCCTGCCTGGTTAACCATTTTGCTAGGAGCATAACCACATAAGCTCTATGTTGGTGAAATCTTCTCTCCTCCATCAGTCTTTTGGAATGATAGGTCTGAAAGATATCAGAAAGATGTTCTTCAAAACAATGTCGTTTTACTTCTCTTCTATCGACCACTACTTGGCAGTTCTTTACAGGACATTTACGGTCTGTTCGACTTTGAACACAAGTCCTCTCCCTTTTTCCACTTTTGGGACAAGTATAAAACCCAAGGCTCTCTCTTGATTCTACCTTGTCAACCCTACTGTCTCTACATTGATCAGGCTCAGATCCCTGTGTAGATGTTGAGGCCCTCATGGCTAGGTTAGAATCTACTTGAGGAACGACTGTTTCAAGATGAAATTCAGCATTTTGCCTGCTGGCTGAGAACCTTTGCGTTGACCCTTCTGTTCTGGGTTTCTTATCTGACGATGAATCTGAAGTGTTCTTTCCATGAACAACGTTGACATTAGGTTCATGAGTTATATTTTCATCTCCTTGTAATAGTGACATGTTCCTATTCTGTACAGTTAATGTTAGTTCTCTTATATTCATGACAACTCTATTATGCATGATAAAGTCACATCCCAGTATCATATCACATGAAACTGGAGCTACATACAGTTGTTGATTGATCTGTATATCTCCAATCTTAAACTTTATAGGACTAGAAAGCCTGCATGGCATTGTCATGTTGGTACCAGCACCATGCATGGTAGTCTCCCTGATAACATAGGGCTTAGGCTCCAAAGTGTCAAAAATTGTGTCCTTAAGAATAGTTACTTCAGAACCTGAATCAACTAGAGCAAGTACTTTCTTTCCTGCAATCTTTACCTCAACTCTAAAGAGTTTGGCTGCTCCTAGTGATCTCACTGTACTGATTCCAGACACTACTCCTTCGGAATCATAAAAATCATCTTTGTTATTCTCATTAAAAGATACTTGTTGAGATGTTGGCTCTTTGTGTACTGACTGTCCTGTATCTTGTACATATAGATCTGGACAGTCTTTAATATAATGACCTTGCTGGTGACAATTAAAGCATTCGTTATTATAATAATCATGTCTGGTATATCTCCTGTCACCTGAATTATTCCCTCGCCCACGACTGCTGCCATTATTACGTCTAGGCGAATAATCAGAATACCTGTTGTCTTGATTAGGTGACCTAGAATTAGGACTGGTTCCATGTTTGACTGATTGTTCCTGAACCAAACTGGTTACTGTTGACATCATTGTCTTTATATGTTCTTCTATGCGAGAGAGACGATTATCCATACTGGACTTGATGCTACCTACACCAAGAACTACTGGTGAGTTAACTGACTTCTCTGAAAGAGACTCCTCCTTCTTGCTAGTTTTCTGAATGGCACTGACTACCTTCCTAGTGTGCTGACACCATCTAATCATATCCAAGGCTGCATCCATGGACTTTGGTTTAGAGATACAAGCTTCTGTTCCAGCAACAGTATCATTACAACCCTGACAAAACCGCATGATTGCTTGTTCAGTCATTAGTTGTTCACTGTACCTGCTATAGGCTCTAGTGGCGAGAGTCAACACTCTTTCCGACCACTCCTGCAAGGTCTCCTTTTCACCTTGGGCACATGTCTGAAACTGAATTTGTGAGGTTTCTGGCAATTCTTGATGACCAAATCTCTTGTTCATATTAGATATGATATCAGTAAAACTTGCTGTTTTGTTGTTTTCCAGGAGTAAGGTGTAATACTCACTGGCTGCATCATCTAGACACCAGCAGAGCTGTTCCCTTTTTTGTTCATCTGTCCACTCAGCGATTTTAGCATAAACAGAAAACTTGGTATGGAAAGCTTTCCAGTTGCCCTTTCCACTATAGCGGAGCGTTTTCGGGATCGAGGACAGAAATTGTCTTTTCTCCATTTTCTCCTTTTTTCTACTTTCCTGACTGCTTTCAGAACTTTGCCCATCTGTGTCAGATTCTGATTGGGAGTCACTAGACCCTCTAGACCTTCTAGGACTTGAACGACTACGGTGTAATGGAAAACTCCTTACACTTCTTAATGGTGAGAAATCATGCTGTTGATTCTCACGAGGTCTGTTGTACTCAGGTTCTGACCTTCGCTTTGCTCTGGACTGGCGGTATGCTGAAACATTTGACATGTCAGAATCACCTATATATTTATGTCTAGGATCACTTCTTTCTTGTCTCCCATTGTAATCACTATTATATTCCTTCTGTCTTGCTGAAGGTTGGTTGTAATGCAGCTGAGGTGCTCCTGATGGTGGAGGTTGCTGCTGTGTGCCAGGTATAGGTAACTGAGGCACGTGTAATGGTTGTGACTGACCCAAACTTGGGTACGTTAAACCAGGTATGTATTGATGGTTGTAAGGCGTTAAATTTGTTGGTGCTTGTGGCGGTGGTTCATCTCTAGGAGGTTGATACATAGAAGTTGGGTGACCAATCATCTTATGTTGTTGAACTTCTGGTACAGAACTTGGTGGTTGAAACCTTGGTTCTGGATAATTTGGTTGTTGATGAACAACTTCACTAACCTGTTGTTGTAGCCGCTGTTGAGGTATAGAAACCGGCGCTGCAGCCAGATGTTGTTGTTGCACAGGCTGTGCATAGTTAATGACCCCTTGTTGAAGCTGGTCTAGCCGTTGTTGTAGGCATTGTACTTTATGTTGCATTTGCACTCTTTGTTGACTCTTGTTGACTTCCAGTCGGTGAAGACTATTGAAGCCATGTTGATATTGGTCGACATAGTGGTGCTCATGTTGTACACTTGGTGAAAAGTGAACATGGTCAGATGTAGGTGTATGTAAGAACCTTGGTTGTTGGTCATAATCAGAGCTATTATATCTAGGCGGAGTCTGTTGCACCTCTTGTTGATGGTTGCAATCTTCCTGTTGATCGACTACAGGGTTTTGAATATGCCAGTTCTGGCTAAGCGGTATGAACATTCTGTCATATGGGACATCACCGTCCTGTTGACTGTCTGGTTGAGGGTGTGCAACCATGTTGATCCTTGATGGTTGAGTATGATACTCATTGCTACAAACACTCAGGTCTGAGTTCAAACTCTCTGAAGAAAGGCTCTCCTGTGATGGTTCACAATGTAACTGCTCTAACATAGTTAAATGTTCAGAACGACTTTGTATTTGTTCCAGGCGATGTTTGTCCCATTCAAGACTGGAGCAGGCTCCATCCTCTGAGCAAGATGATTCTACCTCATCTTGAGTACCTGTATCCTTAAAACTTGAACAAGGATACTCCTCTGGCTCCATATCAACAATCACATGATCAGGCTTTGGAGGAAACATAATCACAGAACAGGCTCCGTCACGGACAGCTTCCCTGAGCTCAGCTCTTGGTCTTCGTGAAAAATCAATTATACCCAGAATACCTTCTGTCACTCTCAAGTGTGGAATTTGGAATAAAACATCTCTATCAATGTGGATACCTTTTGCCCTAATATCCATGATCCTTCCTGCTATGGCCTCCCCTATGCCAGGTATGCAGGTAAGTATTACCTTAGGACAGGTGTTAATATTGATCATGTACCCCTGCATAGTGACTTTGTACTTTACAAAGTTATAAAAATTTATTTGACTTTATTCAATATAATTCACAAAATTATATATATACACGGATCAACAATAATTTTTTATTCAATAAAAACTCAAGTCAAAAATAAATATACACGGAACACTATAAAAGCAAACTGCTCTTGTGTTTGTTTACATCTTTACACAGAATCCAAGATGGCGACCAAGTCTCGCCGCTGACGTGACCTCGCTATCACTAAAGCAAACTTTTCAAAAAGTTTTTCCTCAGCCCAAAAACTATGCAAAAACGATGTATTTCTACTGACTTTCAACTAGAAAGTATACCATCGGACCTGGTTTGTCTCCCTTAGACAAAAAACTTATTTTTAGATTTGACTGAAGGCACTCAAAATTTTGGAGTGATGCCAAAATGGCGTCCAATCCCCTACAGGACCAAAATTTAAACCACCCGCAACTACCAGTAAAGTGTTATTTGGCCTGTCTCGCTGAGCTCAATGGTTACCCGAGGGGTTGATACAAGCTATGCTTAGTGTAAGAGTGCCCTTACCTTCCTACAAGGTGTCAGTCCCAGCTAACCTCGTCTAGCCCCAGATATCAGGCGCATTGCCTTGCTCGTTCCATGGTCAGAGAGCGATGTCATCGAGGAAGAGGCTGGAAGTACCCAACTGTTACGTCATGTCATGTGTCCCTTCGGATCCCTCGGTGATGTACCAGTACCTTTGTGACAGGTTGGGGAAACCCCCTTGAACTACGGGGCAATTACACTACACTACCGTCCTCTGTCTCTTACAGCAATTTGCTCCAAGATGATGGAGCACATACTCCACTCGAAGATAATGGAACATCTAGAAGAGCACTTCATTTTAACACCAGCCCAACACGGATACTGTACCAAACGCTCTTGTGAGACACAGCAGATTGCCACAATTCATGAACTGGTAAATGGACTATCAAATGGCCAACAAATTGACGCAATATTATTAGACTTTGCCAAAGCCTTTGATAAGGTGCTACACAAGCGACTTCTCCTAGTTCAAATTCTACGGAGTTAGTGACTCTACTCTCAATGGGTGGAGAGCTTCCTGAACAGTAGGAAACAACATGTCCTAGTGGAGGGGAAAATGTCAGACGAATCAGAGGTAGTTTCTGGCGTACCACAGGGTACAGTAATGGGAACCCTGCTCTTTCTCGTCTTCATAAACGAGCTCCCAAAATCTGTTAACTCTAGTGTGAAACTTTTTGCTGATGACCTCCTGTTGTATCGTCCTATTAGATCCACAAGCGATTCCACCAAGCTGCAAGCCAACCTAGATAAACTAGAAAAATGGGAAAACGACACGCAAATGGCATTCCATCCACAGAAATGAACCACCATCCACATTAGTAAGAAACGCAAACCCATCATATGCGATTACCATCTGCATGGCCACACCCTTGAAAGCGTTCCAGGTGGGTGGGAAATACCTTGGATTATACATTAGCAAGGACCTATCTTGACGCGAGCATTTAAACCAGACCACAGTAAACGCCTCCAGGTATGTTGAATTCCTTCGTAGGAACCTCAGGAGTTGTCCTCAGGAAGTTAAAAGCCAAGCCTACACAACTTTAGTGAGGCCTGTCCTCGAGTATGCCATTGCTGTATGAGATCCCTACCATCAACAGTAAATCCAACAACTCGAAAATTTACAACGCCAGTCTGCCAGACTTGCAATGGGGGACAACTTTTCAAGGAAACCTGGTTGCGTAACCAAAATGACTCAGCAACTAGGTTTGGAACCACTGGAACACAGAAGAGCCAGGAACAGAGTTATCATGTTCTACAAAATTATGAATCATGTCGTAGAAGTACGTGTTCATCACCTGCTAATTCACCATAACACCAGAACCCGTGGTTCCGAGTCTAATAACATCAAACAGATCAGTGCCAAACTGGATTGCTTCAAGTACTCATTCATTCCTGCTATTATCATAACCTGGAACAACATACCTCCAGACATCCGAAATCCCCGCCTGTGGAACATTTTCGACACGCTATCCAAGACGTCAGCGTGTCGAATCTACTCCACATTTAAACTACAGCACTGATTTTAACTGTACAGTCATACAGATCTCATTTTAACTGTAAATACTTGAAGGTTCTTAGCTGTTCACTCACGCTGGAGTATATACACTCAAAAATGAGCCCACTCCTAGACGGGAAGATAGATAGATAGATTAAACCAGAGGATTCCGAAAGTCTGACAAAAATTACAAAACATGACAAGGGAACATCTTTAAGGTCCCGTTTCTTCATATGAAGGTTAACGCATAAAAGGTCTTCGAATACACTATACTAACTTAATGTTATTTGTTACTTGGTGTTTCGTGGTTGAAGCATATAAAAGTAGTTTTAAGAAATAAATTCTTCTTTTTTTGATCATTTTACAGAGGCGGATTTTGGGGGGGGGGGGGGGGGGCAGGGGGCCCGGGCCCCCCCTTTTTGGGAAAAAAATTGGTTGCTTATATAGGGAATCACTGAAGCGTGACTGGAGCGGGCCCCCTCTTAGGTCAGTCAGTGGGCCCCCACTTTTGAAAATTTCTGGATCCGCCACTGTTTTATAGGATTGTGCAAGCGTTGATCATGCGCACATTTATTGTATGATCAACGGTTTATACAAAAATATACTTCGTTCAATGCTTTTACAACTGTGCATTGAAATAAAAAAAAAACCTTTCAGTTCTTAAATAAATGTCGCAAGAAAACACAATAAAAAGGGAAACCATTTTCTTTTCAAATATGTGTGTCAAATAAACATGATAAACTTCGATGCAAAAACACAAAACAAAAAAGAAAATAATAGACAAAACTTTACTGCAGTATTAATCATTGATTATACATTACAAGACTACATTTAAAATTTAACTACAAAATCAACATACATCATATACCATTTCCTTCTAACCTAAACACCACAGTCAAAAGACAATTATTGATTATCTGTAAAATATTTGAAATGAGTTTTCAGCTTTCATCACACTCAATGAGATTCAAAGGATTATGTAACTCGTGCTAAGCTGTATCATTGTTAATGTATATAAAACAATACTAAATCATTTTAAACATGTTAAAAGACTAGATGAGGTGACCCGTTTCTGTAAGAGATTGTGAGTCATTGAATAGAATCCCGCTTCACTTATTTCTAGCATTTTATAGTTTTTCAACACAATATACTACAGCGTGTTTCAAAAAACGAATTCATTTTAATGATTGATTAATGCGACTGTCCGAGATTCCGTCCGTCTATTCTTGTTAGCACTATAACATCATGAACATGTATATTTCTTTTTTTTCTTTTTTTCTTAGATTTATATCCAAGGTTTATATAAGCAATATATTGGAAGATATCGATCATTGCTGGTAATTAGATCAGTGCTAATTATTTAGTTCAAAAAAGATTTAACCCAATAAAACATAAATTATATGGACAATTGCATCATTAGTGTTGTCATCTATACAACCCTTACCAGACTTTTTTTTGTAATTATAAAACTTTAGACAAAGTTTTTCTAAACTGCAATAACTATGTGTATTCGACACCTTTTCTTTTATTGATTTATCTTAAAGTTTTATTTTTGTGTTTGCTCCCAAAAATATTGTTTGTCCGTTTTTATTCTTTTTTTTTCTTTTAGATTATTTAAAATTAGGTCCCTGTAGTATAAATAGAGATTTTGGAATTGTCTCAAACAGGCAAAACACATCATACAGGTTATCGCAAGTGTTATTGATTTCAACTCTCGAGTGAAAAGATAATTTTATAAGTTCAAAGTGAAATAATCTTTTGTTAAAAGAGTTCAATATAAGATCGTAGAAATTCCGACAACCTGTCGATAACCTTTTTGTTGAATTATTAGTATCAAGTCAGAAAAATGGCCATTGCTAGATTATAGACCTGTTGGTGACCCTCTGCTGTTGTTTTTTATTTGGTCGGGTTGTTGTCTCTTTGACACATTCCCCATTTCCATTCTCAATTTTATAGTTCTAAACTATGTGTGTTACATTTCGATGTTGTGTTTTTGTTAGTCGCAATTTTCCCATTATAGTTGATGTGTTTCCCTCAGGTTAAGTTTATAACCATACTATACATACATATACTATACTGTTTATTTGTACATAGATGTTTTAATGCGATATGTATACTACATTAACTTCGACGTTAACATAACATGCAGGTGTCGCTATCAAAGTAGGGTAGTGAACTTTTTGTTCGGCAGAAGCGGTCTCACTAAAAGGAAACAAGAAGAATTTCTCATGATGATTTTTTAATGAAAAACACTCATTATTTCTAATTTTAATTTTAGTTTCTTGTGTATAATTCGGAGTTTAGTTTGACGTCCAGTACCAGAGAACTTGAATGTATACATATTTTTTAAGTGGCAAGCTGAAGGACGCCTCCGGTGCGGGAGTCTCTTCAGCTGTTGTCTGCTCTATGGTCGGGTTGTTGTCTCTTTGACACATTCCCCATTTCATTTCTCAATTTTATTTCATTTTTTTTTAATATATATCAATCTGAACATTTATAACAACACCAGAGTTAATTGATGAGTAATTAAAGGACATGACAATTACTTTAAATATAGATTTGATAGCATATCAGAGATTCCGTTAATCATCCGATTACACTAAAACCTCTGTCACACCTTATCGGATTGCACGTACGGACGCCTAACGGATGAAAATAAAAGTTTCCGTTGACGAAATTGTTATCCGTTGGGAGTCCGTTTATGTCCTAACCAAATAAAACGGACGAGTAACGAATGCATAACGGACACACATCGGATATACAAGGTACGAGAAACGTAAACGTACCGGACATAACGGATGTCGAACGTACATTCAACGGTTGAGTACTGCATAAAACGGACACTTAACGGAAGCGTACCACATAAAACGGACACTTAACGGACGCATACCAGATAAAACGGATGAACAAGATATACGGAAAAATTAAAGGCGAAAATAATGTTAATCGCAAAAATATTCAATGTGTTTCTGTGTAAATGGTTTTGGTTTGTTATTCAAAATGCCCCCAAAGGGTAGTGTCTGGCCTGAATAAGAGCTGCTTGATTGTGAATACGTGCCCTGACTCTAATATCGATTATGAATAATAAGAATTGATGAACCTAAAAAAAATCTGACATACCAATAATTGACTGGTCTGACGCGGTATTTTTATTTGGCATTATTTTTGTCCATCTGATGAGTAAAGCCTTTTTCAGCTGATTTTTATAGTTTGTTCTTATGTTGTACTGTTATACCACTGTCCCAGGTTTGGGGAGGTCTGGGAGCCCGCTAACATGTTTAACCCCACCACATTATGTATGTATGTACCTGTCCCAAGTCAGGAGCCTGTAATTCAGTGGTTGTCGTTTGTTTATGTGTTACAGATTTGTTTTTCGTTCATTTTCTTTATATAAATAAGGCCGTTAGTTTTCTCGTTAAAATTGTTTTACATTGTTATTTCGGGGGCTTTTATAGCTGACTATGCGGTATGGGCTTTGCTCATTGTTGAAGGCCGTACGGTTACCTATAGTTGTTAATGTTTGTGTCATTTTTTGTTGTTGTTGATAGTTGTCTCATTGGCAATCATACCACATCTTCTTTTTTATAAGTGTAAAACCATTCAAACGGGAAAACCAACGGTCTATTAGACCTTTGCTTTTCCCGTTTGAATGGTTTGACATACAAACGAGAAGCATGCTTAAGCCGTTAGAAAAATGAACAAGAAGTTTTATTACATACAGACAAACAAAACCTAGAGTGATTTAATATATTTTATGTGAAAATGACATTGAGAATGATGATCGTAGTTTGAACGTAGTCAGGTCGTAAGAAAAGCGTGAAGAGGACGGCAAGGGCGTTCTAGAATCGTTCTATGGTCTTGAACAGCGTGGTGTAAACGTGGTATAGTCCAAGTGGAAGCGTACTTGGGCGCGGTGAGAACGTGATGTCTCTCAGAATAGAATCACGATTTCGCTACGCTCTCGCTGCGATGGGACAGCGACCATTGCGATCTTACTACGACCTTACTGCGCTCCCACGACGCTTCTTCTACGACCTGATTTCGCCGCGATCGTGGCCTAGTTGGACTGCGGAATAACTGAATGAAATTATAAATTCAATTCGATTAATTTTAACGATTTTGATTTCAAAATTTCTGAAACCACACCTGTTTCCTTGATATTAGAATCGCAATCTAGAAGAAGACAAACCGTGTGAGTCAATATCCCTGGTGTGCCTCCAAGTAAGGTCTTCAAATGTAACTGTAAACAAAACTTTGATTTTTTTTAGAGAAAAAAAAAATAAGGCTTTTCTACCTAAGGAATAGATTACCTTAGCTGTTTTTGGCAAAACCTTTTTGGTCCTCAATGCTCCTCAACAATTGGCCTTTCAAATATTTTTTAATTCGAGCGTCACTGATGAGTCTTGTAGACGAAACGCGCGTCTGGCGTAAATATAAAATTGTAATCCTGGTATTTATGATGAGTTTATATGTGTAGAAAACATCTCTGTGCAGAGATGATGGACACAATGTCATTTTAAAAAGTGACTGAGCTTAATCATTCGTGCTAATTTGAAGGCAGTTGACCATAGAATAAAGTTGTAAATCTACCTTGATCAGCCGCATCACACACAGCATTTTAGGTTTCTAGAAAACGCATCTTACTTCCTATCCCTCAGCTTCGAAACGAACAACAAATCTCTACATGGAAAGCAGTACATGTAGTACTTTTTCTTCCAGAGGCGACAACATTTCATTTTCTAAAATTAACACTAGTGAAAATAATATCCTGGACAAGACTGTTGTGTTTGATATAGTTTTCTATATTTTTGTTGAAGACATTGAAGTTAGTTAGTTTAATAATCATCTTGTTTATGGTATTTATGCCCGCCGTAATTTTACATTAAATTTATGAAAATTTAGAAGCTTTTTTTTAATAAATCTCAAGAAAATATATCAATGCGTTTCAGTATCTTGAGTGTAACTTAATACACTGCCGTAATTCATAAATGAACAAAATCATGTATTGTACCCCTACATCAAATCACAGCGTTCCTTAGTTGACTTCATTCATCTGCCTTATGTAATGTAATACTACTTTTAACCCTATATGAATACGTCTTACTTCTCTTCAGCACAGTATAAATTGTCATGAGAAACCTGACTTGTGTCACTCTTGATTTAGGAATTCTCCCGTGTAACCTGAAAGTTCTTTTTTGACAAATCGAATTATATGATGAAAGATAAAAGAAGAAATGCGTATTATACGTCAATCACATAGCAATATAACGCTTTAAAAACCAAACATTTCTAATATGACGTCCTTATTACGCTTCGTTAACAAAGCAGTGTTCTAATGAGCACAAAAAATGTTTGACACATGCGCACGGACTTACTGTTTATATTAACGTTATTTCCATCGTTATCCTTTTAAATATTTACATTTAAGCAGCTAACATAAACTTTTATTATATATTTTTATCAAACAACATATATTTGCCCTGCTCGTAGATTTTAAACTTAACAAATATGAAATGTAATATACAGACTCCTCGGGGAGGACACGGGAACAGCCAAACATTCTTACGGTATTTTCGTACTCTTCGACCTATTAATATACTGTATTTGTCATATTAGAATCGAAATAATTCCTTCATGTCATGCTCTATGCTCATTTTAACATAAGGGTAGGCATTATATTTGACGATATTTTACACTG